>NC_090449.1:284315178-284641011 GCF_031143425.1 Pleurodeles waltl | reverse complement strand
AAAGTGGTCTGATTTTATGTAGGTATTTAGTGTTCTGAGATCTAGTATTGGTCTCAGAGTTTTGTCCTTTTTGGGTATTAGAAAGTACAGTGAGTAAACTCCTGTGTTTTTTTGTTGAATTGGTACTAATTCTATTGCGTCCTTTTATAGCAATGCTTGAACTTCTAGTCCTAGAAGATCTATATGTTGTTTTGACATATTGTGTGTTTTCGGTGGGACGTTTGGAGGGAATTGGCGAAATTCTATGCAATAACCATGCTGGATAATTGCTAAGACCCAAGTGTCTGTTGTTATTTCCTCCCAAAGTTTGTAAAATTGGCTTAGTCTTCCCCCCACAGGTGTTATGTGATGGGGGTGTGTGACTTGTGAGTCACTGCTTATTTTGAGGGGTTTTGGGGCCTTGGAATTTTCCTCGATTTTTTGGGAATTGGCCCCCTCTAAATTGCCCCCGAAAACCTCCCCTCTGATATTGACCCTGGTAGGTAGGCCTTGTTTGTGAGGTTGTGGTTTCTGTGGGTTGACCTCGAAACCCTCCCCTAAAAGGTGTTTTCCGAAATGTGCCTCTGCTCTGCGGGGAGTAGAGTGCGCCCATGGCTTTAGCTGGATCGGTGTCCTTCTTGAGTTTTTCGATGGCAGTGTCTACCTCCGGCCCAAACAATTGCTGTTCATTAAACGGCATATTGAGCACAGCCTGCTGGATTTCCGGTTTGAACCCAGAAGTGCGCAGCCATGCGTGCCTTCGTATTGTGACTGCAGTGTTTATTGTCCTTGCAGTTGTATCTGCTGCATCCATGGAAGACCGTATCTGATTATTTGAGATACTTTGGCCCTCTTCCACCACCTGTTGCGCTCTTTTTTGGAACTCCTTGGGTAAGTGTTCGATGAAATGTTGCATTTCATCCCAATGAGCCCTGTCGTATCTTGCCAAAAGTGCTTGTGAATTGGCAATACGCCACTGATTTGCTGCTTGTGCTGCAACCCTTTTTTCCGCAGCATCAAATTTGCGGCTCTCGTTGTCTGGAGGTGGTGCGTCGCCTGAGGTATGAGAGTTGGCTCTCTTACGAGCTGCCCCCACAACTACTGAGTCTGGTGTTAGTTGTGTTGTAATATATATTGGATCTGTGGGCGGTGGCTTATATTTTTTCTCCACCCTTGGAGTTATGGCTCTGCCTTTAACTGGATCCTGAAATATTTGTTTTGAATGTCTTAGCATTCCTGGGAGCATGGGAAGGCTTTGATACTGGCTATGGGTGGAGGATAGGGTGTTAAAGAGAAAGTCATCCTCAATTGGTTCCGAATGTAAGGAGACATTGTGAAACTCGGCTGCCCTTGCGACCACCTGTGTATAGGATGTACTGTCCTCAGGTGGTGACGGTTTTGTAGGATAAGAGTCTGGGCTATTGTCAGACACTGGAGCATCGTAGAGGTCCCATGCATCGGGATCATCCTGACTCATTGTGGTATGAGCTGGTGAGTGAATTAGTGGTCGAGTTGTCGCTGGTGATGCATGTGTTGATGGTGGTGGAGAAGGTGGTGGGGTTGTTTTGTTTGCCACCTTTGCCTGTGGTTGCTTGTCCCCTTGTTGAAAGGCAAGTTTCCTTTTAATCTTGATTGGGGGAAGAGTGGTTATCTTCCCTGTGTCTTCATGAATATGAAGCCTTCTCTGCGTGTAGTCAGGCTCTACAGCTTGAAGCTCCTCTCCAAATCTATGTAATTGGGTGGTTAACCCTTGTTCCTCTATATAGGAACTAGTTTTCGGCTCCGAGGCTGGATGTTTCGGGACCGAAACCTTTTCGGAAGTCTTTTCCGGCTCCGAAGAAATTTTCTTTGGTTTCGGCGCGGTGTCTCGGTGCCGAATCTCTTCGGTGCCGCTGTCTCTGTGCCGAAGTTTCTCGGAGCCGCTGTCTCTGCTCCGAGGTTGCTGTGTGGCGGTATCACGACCGGAGTCGGATGACTTCGACACCAGCATGCCCTTTTTTGGTGCCTTGGGTCGGTCACCTAGTTTTTGGGTTAAGCCATGGCCTGTTGGCGGTGGCGTCCCCTGGGCTTTTGTGGACTTTTCGTGAGTCCTTATTTTCGACGTCTTACTCACGGTTGTTGTTTCTTCAGCGTCGAGTTCTTCTGAATCCGACTCGTGGATGGAGAAAGCTTCTTCTTCCTCCTCGAACCGTTGTTGACCTGTCGGCGTGGATGCCATTTGTAATCTCCTGGCTCTTCGGTCTCTCAGCGTCTTCCTCGACCGAAACGCTCGACAGGCTTCACACGTATCCTCCTTGTGCTCGGGGGACAAGCACAAGTTACAGACCAGATGCTGATCCGTATACGGATATTTGTTATGGCATTTTGGACAGAAGCGGAACGGGGTCCGTTCCATCAGTCTTGAAGTCGCAGGCGGTCGGGCCGACCAGGCCCCGACGGGGGATCAAATTACCCCGAAGGGCCACCGGAGCTCTTCAAAATTCGGTGTCGATTTGTTCTAACTAACCCGATACCGAACGCAACAATACCGACGTTTTTTTCCGAGATTCTAACTAACTTTCCGACCCGAAACACGGAGCGAAAAGGAACACGTCCGAACCCATTGGCGGAAAAAAAACAATCTAAGATGGAGTCGACGCCCATGCGCAATGGAATCGAAGTGGGAGGAGTCCCTCGGTCTCGTGACTCGAAAAGACTTCTTCGAAGAAAAACAACTTGTAATACTCCGAGCCCAACACCAGACGGCGGACTGTGCACAGCATGTGTATCTGCAGCTACACATGCCATCGAACATATATATATATATATATATATATGATTAGACAAAATCAATGTCATTAAAATGTATGTTTTGCAACACCTGCTTTACTTATTCCAAGCCTTCCCAACTGCCATCCCATGAGCCGAGATTTTGACTTAGTAGAAAGCCATTTTACAGTTTATAAGGGCCAGTAGTAAGGCTAGAGTAAGTAAGAGGTTGCTAATGTCTCCAAAGATAAGAAGCATGTTAAACATCCATCAATATTTTTGGACAGAACACCTAAGGGCCATTGCCAGCTGGTCTGTCCGGCTTCAGAAAAGCATTTAATAGATACAGAAAGAGCTGTGGCCTCTGGATCTTTGTGGAGCATACCAGAGGTATTAAGAGGGGGAGGATTGACCATGAAAGCATGTACATTTCCCAAATCACCAAAATGGCACTGAAAATATAGGACTGAGTGGGTGAAGGGTGGGGGCCTAGTCTATCATAGAATTATCTATAGCGATGCCAGCTCACCTGCAAAATGGCCTCATAAAAGAAAATGGCAACAGTATCAAGAAGTGGAATTTGACAGCGGGCTTGGGCAAGAGGTTTTGGAGCAGCGGCGTGAGAAGGATGATGTTAACTCCAAAGAGAAAATGAGTACAAAATATGCGTGTGATGGTACCTGAGAATGCCTACACTGCATGTACTCCAATATAATCATAAGTGCTGGTATTGTGGGGGAATCTGTGGGTAGTATGTACCAGACTTATTCAGTTCTTCTGGTAGAAGTGCTGAGCCAGACTGACAGCATTACTGGGGTCTCCATATCTCGAAGGCCAGAATCTGTTCTGGTATATTGAGGCCACTGGCCACTTCAGGGGCAAAACCAGGATTGCAGAGTGGGGTAATAAACATTTGGCGGCAACCACCATATGGTGTAATTGATAGGTTTTAGGAACAAAAAGACACTCAACCGTATCTGGCTCAATTTAGGTGATCATGATGTGAAGTGCTATGATTATGGAGAAGCTATCCCAACCCAATACATGTTTTTAAACTCTTTGGGTCTGTATATGTATTATTTCACAGCCCTGCCTTTAATGGAAGACTGTAGACAGTCCCCACAGTATAGACACTCAGGAGAGGTAAATTTGGGTTTTTGAGGTAAGTATTTATTAGTAATTTGAAATAAGAACCGATGAAAAGTCAGTACGACGTTTAGCGCCGGTTTCTTCTCTGGAGTGGTGAATATCTTCCTTCTAATCTGTGTCCCTTTTCTTCCTTTTTTCTAGGTGGCGTACCGGATCGTCCTCATAAGGTCCCGGATGTGACATACAAGAAAAAGGGAACACATATCGCTGGTGAGTGGAACGAACGCTTTACAACACGTCGTCTACTTATTTGTTTTACTGGGGAAAAGGTTTAAGGAGGGGGGGGGGGGGGTTTATGTGTGATATAGGTGCCAGTGAGGACTTCAGGGCTTGTGTATATTCCGTACTTTACCCTTTTGTGCTCTCCCGGTGCTCTTTAAAGTGCCCTTCTCTCCTCCCTCCCCTCACCCTGCCTCCCTCCCTCCCTTCCCCAGCGTTTCTCCCCTTTTATTGTGCCCCTCGGTTTGTCCAGAAGGACCGTACCTTGTAGAGCCACGACCCTCCAGGGTCGTGGCTGGCTCTGTGGAGGTCCTCTCGTCGGTCTGGGCTGGTCTCCCCTGCTTCCGGTCGGGCGCTGTTCCTCTGGGTTCGGGTTCCGCCGCTTCCAGGCCACTGGGGTCCTCCTCCGATGTCCTCGTCGCCGTCTCTCTCTTCTTTCTTCGGTTTGTCGTCGCCGCCGTCGTTCTCCTTTCTCTCTTCCTCCCCGGCTCTCCCCCTCTCGACCGGAGCTTCCGTCTTTTGGCCGCCTGGTGGCCAATCCGGAGCCTCCTCGTCATCGGAGGTTGCCGAGGCAACCTCAGGACGCTGGCCTCGTTGCGGACGCGTTCCCAGGGGAACCTGGGAACGCGGCCGTAGCGGTTCCGTTTCTGCCGGTTCCCCGCTGTTGCCCGGGGCGGCCCGGTCACAAAGACATTCCGCCCAAAGTACGAGCCTTGGGCCTTTTTGAATTCTGAACACTGTACTTAAAGCTGAGGTATTGTTTATTATTGCATCTACATAAGAGCACGTGGAAGCGGGCATATGGGATGGAGTTACAGATACAGACCTGCCTGGAAGATAAGGTGGGGTGGTTGAATGAGAAAAGAAGTTAGGTGTGTGTTTTAGGCTTCTTCACATGTGGGTCTTAAATGATGCCCTTTAAAATTCAAGTGTAAGTTATCCTGGAAGGTAACCAATCTAATAATGAGGGGTGCTCATCTGCACGTTAACATTAACTTTGGAATTTGTTGTGATGCAGGTTTTCCTTGTTCCTTTGAAAACTCACTAAAATGGTATTACACAAAAAACCCACAAACATACCTTGAAACGTTCAAATATGACCGACAGTTCACAAAATGCAGTATGTTGATTCTGGTGCACAGGAGGAGCTACATGGTACTGTAAGACTGGCCCAGCACTAAGAATACCCCTTGAACAATAACTTGAAAGACCAGTTGGAGCTGTAACTGGTTTTCTCTTGAACTGAGTCCAGTATATCACCTCGCACACAGTATATGACAAAATAGACTTTAAACTTCACCTAACCATATTCTAGCAACAAGAATATCTTAGGGTAGGAAAGAAATTCACTGCAATGACATTAGAAGTTTCAAATTAATGAGCCTCATACCTTGCTTCTCCTTAGGTTCTTCTTTTACCACTGCTTTCCCTTTTTTATCCTTGCTTGCATCTGGAATGTGATAAACTCTCGCTCGAGCATGAACAAACATGGATGTGCTTGAGTCGAGGAAAAGCCAACCTTCAAGAAAATGAACATCCATTAAAACACTAGAACAGAAATCAACATGAAACCTCACGACTCTAAAACCAGAGTAGCCTTGTAAGAAGTTCTAGGACAACATTTAAGACCCTAAAAAATAATATAAACTGGTTTTCTCAAAGTTCTGTTGTGCTTTGGATTTCAAGAACAATGTGTAGTCTTGGCTGGAGTTTCTAAATTAAGGTAACCCAAACCAACATCTGTCAATTACATAAAATAAACAAATATAATTGCAGTTTTCCTTCTTCACGGGCCTTTTTTCCCCTCCACTCAATGCAATAGTTTCAACTGGCTTCAATTTCTGTGCTCCTCTGACACAAGCTGACCAGTGCTGCTAATTTATTATTCTATTCAGCGATCTATGTGAATTAAAACCAATGATTTAAATGGATGATAAAATCTGAACCTAAAATAATGAACAGCCAGGCAGGAACATAGGTACACGTTTGTTGAATGACCAAAATAACAGTACACTCATCAAGCATTCGTATGTCCAGTGCCTATTTGGTCACAGCATGCAGTGGGTTGTGTCAGTGGTTGGAGGCTGCCACAATGACCTTTTGATTAAATAATTCTAGCCAGTTGTTAATTACCAAATGGTCTACAGTTTACACTTCATGACGCATGAGGGTTACAGAGTAAGGCTACCTCCATATCCAATAAATGTTATAGATTGGTAACAGATCACTCCCCCAGTTCAAATTTTCTCTCTGAAGACCGCAGTGATGTCGGAAAGCAGGGAATCTATAGATCCTTAATCATCAATATACAAGACTCCATTTCTAGTCTGAATGCTGCTTGTGAAGCTGACATAATGTCAAGCATTGGAAAATGACACTTTTTGCCCCTTGCGTAGTTTCAATTTCTTTCTACCAGCTTGTACAACTTAAATACTGACACAGAATATACTTTGGAGAGTTTGACTGACACAAGGGCAAGATTCCTCCCCAATGTGCTAGGGATGCATCCCAGAAGGTAATATTAGGACCATTTTTTGAGTCCCGGGACAGATTGAGGCATTGCTCTGACAATGGCTCTGCCAAATAAGAAGTTACATACCGGTAAATTCAATACTGCAGCATTGGCATCTTTCATCGATTCACATTCCTGACTTATCTCCTGATGGCAGGATGGGAACCCCCACTTCCCCCCGGCCAATATTAGTAAAGCAGTATACCAATACTTCAATTAACATTGAAAATAAATGGACAAACGTGATTAGACCATCTCTAGCCTACCACTTCATTATGTGACCTAAACTTTGGTCAATCAGGTGGAGGGGCTCAGGGTCTAACCTTCCCCAGAGGCTCCAACAGCCAAATTTTCGTAGCTTGTTAGCAATCATGCTTTAGTGTCATTAATGGTGAGGATGGTGGGTACATGCGAATCTATGAAAGATACCAAGGCTGCAAAAAATGAATTCAGGACTGATACTGGACTTGTCAAAGTTTGTAGATGGTAGCTTAACTGAAAAAGCATTCATTTCTTCATCCCTTCATCCTTAAGTGACGGCCAGTAGAAAGACTGTTTTCAGAGAAAACATTTGAAGATATGCCTTGTGTGCTGGTTAGAATAGTTCTCTTATCATTTGGTATAGAACTGATTAATCCTCATGCTGGTGGTTCTTTCGTAGCAGTGGGAAGTTGTGAAATAAACCTGCATATATTCCTTGACCACCCTTGTAGAGAATAATGAGATTGCAGAAGGAGTCCTGAGACACTTAGAAATGGCTGCAGATGTGTACTCTAATAGACGTATATCTTAATCCCGATTATGCCTGCAACTAAATAAATACCTTCCACTACAGACAAGAAGCCACTCAAAACTGACTATTATTTTGTGTATACAGCCCTGGACTCAATTCTAATATGCAATTTTGTTACTTTATATCTACTATGTTTCTTGTTTTTCTTTTTCTCATTTTGTATGCTTAACCTGTTGTTATATATACAGTATTTGTTATTTGCATCTATACTTGTTTACGTATCTACTTCTCTGCACAGTGTTCTGATACCCTGATGGGTCTTGTTCACGCTATACAAAACTTGTCAAATAAATAAATAATGCCAAGATTAGTAAATAAAGGTAGTACATCATATGGAAGTATGATGATTGGAGAAATCTTATTTGCTGAGGCCAAGGTACAAAACCTCTACCATTTTAGAGAATACCTTTAAACAGCTGAAACAGTTCTAGGTGCTTTATAGCTTGGCAGAATATTTAGTGATATAAACTCTAGCATGGTAGTCAGGCGCAGGGAGGATGAGTTGTGATGTAAGACCCTGCCTTGATATTTGAATAATAGGAATGGGACTGTCTTTAATAGGAATGGAGTTTGAATCGCGAAGCCTGCAGATCTATGAGCCAGAATTTTGAGATCCAAGCAGGGAAGATTAATATGATGATACATGTTTAATTCTTTGGTTTCCTAAAGACCCTCAAAATAAGTGGTATTGAGGCAAAATGCCTATGAATCTTTTCTCAACCAGTGTGTCAAAAATGCTTATCACCCACCTCCCCACCCAGCCGAAAACCTTACATAGGGCACACGCAGGGGGACACTATCGGAATAGCAAAGGTGGGGGACTTGTGGAGGAACGGCACAGCCTTTCTTTCTCGGATCTCCAGGCAGAATACCAGCTGGCACCCACAGAAGCGTTCCGATACTTACAAATCAGGCAAGCACTGTGCATGACGCTACCAAAAGGGACAGACCCCTAAGAGTCCACCCCGCTCGAAGAGCGCATACTAACAGAATATATGCCTAAGAAGGACATCTCTCTCAAATACCGAAAACTCATCAACAACACCCCTGAGGTTTTGGGGAATTTGAAGTGCCAATGGGTGCGGGATCTGGGCGACTTGGACGATGGGCAGTGGCAAGAGGTTCTCTCGCTGACACTGGTGAAATGGAAACTAGACCTGGACTGCTGTATGCTGGCTGAAAGAGTGGTTTATACGAGCAGAGGATGCCCGAAGAAGTGGTCTCGAATTTGGGGAAAGTGGAACGCTATAGAGGGAGATTGTGCTCTCTGCCGAGCCATGTAAGAGCGGGGGGCTGTAGCCAGATATAACCATATGTTCAAGTTATGCTTTGACTTTGCAGGGGTGGGGAAGGAAGGAGTGAGCCCTGGGGATCCCCCAGAGGGAACAAACATGGTTAAATTACATCCTACAGTTGTCCAATACGCTACTGTAATATTTTTGGTTGCTGTTTATATGCAATAAAAAGAATGGTTAAAAAAAAACAAAAAAGCTTTCACACTACCAACTACATTTTGTAATTTTGCCATTTGGTGTTACAAACAGATAAAGTTGTAGGTTGCGCCATTATTTAAAAATAGGATCTGATTGATTCGCCTTTATTTCTCATTCGTGACAATCCATGTGCTTTCTGATGAGTTCATTTACTGTCTCCTTTTAGAAACCCCAGGGCAGTCCTACTGTTACTTTGATGTAGTGTGTCAATGCCCAGGGCACAGGTTGCTTCGCTTCTTGGGACAGTTGTTTGGATCTCATATCTCCTTGTTTACCGATAAAACAAAGCAAAGTGGAATGCTTTCAACGCAAGTCTGACTGCGCTCCATTCCAGGAGGTTAATATGTAGGTTTTGTTCTTGTGACGACCATACCCCACTTACTGACATATCTATTAGGTGTGCTCCCCAACTTTTCATACAAGCATCTGTGGTTAGACGAAAGCATGGTTTGATCTCATTTAGGTACTGGCCAATACATATGCTATTTTTTCCGTCCTCTTGTCCACCGGGTTATGAGTTCTTTCATGTTGATTGTCTGTACATAATAGTCCCAATTGCCCCTAATTTGTCTGCACTGCTAGCCCTTGAAGGGACCTCGTTCTCAGTCTGCAAGCCAGTGTGAGTGGGATGCAGTAAAGAAAGTATTTCTAGTAATAGTTTGAATTTTCTTATTGTTACCCAATGTCTTTAACTCATTTCCTTATTCACGCTAAATAGCCTTTTTATTATTTCTTGCAATAGATACTCCTTTAACTGATCTGCAAAGATGTTGCTCCGAAGAACCATATATTCTGGGTTGACACTATGACAGACTTACTGATGCAGAACGTGAAACCCTATTTCTTTATAAGACCTTTGGTTTGTGATAGGGCAGTAACTGTTTACTGTGATAATGGTGTTTTGATAAGGCAATCGTCGAGGAATGGATATATCATTCGCCCGGACGACTCAAGTGAGCTGCCACTGGAGTCATGGATTTTGGTGGACACACTGGGTGGTGACTTCAGACCAAACAGGAGTGATTGGAACTAGTAATGTCATCTGTCTACCAAGAATTGGAGGTTTTTGGCGTCTCTAATGTACTCGGAGATAGAACTAATCATCCTCTAAATCTAGTGATGCCATATAATTGTTCTTGTTTAACCAACTACAGTACACTCATAAAGGATAAAAAATGTAAAGTCTTTTTACAAACTTGTTTAATGCCCACTGATCTAGGGTGGACCTCCACTGCCAATTTCTTTTGTAGAGGAGTAAAAATCTTGAATACAATTCCAGGTTTTTCTCAGTTTTGAATATGGGTCCTATAAGATTTGTTTTTAGAAACAGCCTTCTTATTTATTGTTTTAGTGCCTCCAAGTAGTAGTGCTTCACCTTGATGGGCGATGCCTTTGGTGACACTGATGTAACTTTTATAATGTATCCATGATGAATTACGTTTAATAACCATCGATCAGATGTTAATGAGCTTCGCTAGGTGGAAAAATACGCCCTCATCTTTCCTCCCACCAGCAGGGAAGATGATGGAGGTGGGCTGCTCGAGTCCAATTCTTCGTCCTTGGTCATGGCCCTTGCTGCTTGACAAGCTTCTATGTTTCCTTTCCTTTATATTCCCTGTTTGCCTCCTCCTATATTGTGTGTTTTGGTTTGAGTTACAATATCTTTGCTTATGGGGACGAAAGGTGGATGAAGTGTCTGGCTGAAATGAGCACTTTCATTCCTAACTTTGGTAGTAAAAATATGGTTGTTTCTTTGTAAAGTAAAAAGAAAAATCGTAAGGCTTTCGCTGTGTTCACATCCGTTTTAATTGCCTGGAAGGCCCCCTCTACATGTGTTCCAAATAAATGTTGATCATTACGGGAGTGTCTATGAACTCTGACTGCACCTCTGGTCAGACGGTGGTGCTGTGCAGCCGGATACATGTCTTAAAACAACCTCCCATTGTCATTTGCTTGAAAGCAGTGTTGAATAACTAAGGCTGAATCTAGGGGGTAGTTGATGCGATTTTGCCTTTTCTGAGAATTGTTTTGGTTGTTCTTTGCAGTCCTTCAGGAGTATGTTGAGAAAAGGTGCTCTGGTGTTCCATAATTGTTGATCATATCTCGAAAGGGTGGCACTTGCATAGGCAGTTTACTCCCTGTTGCAGCCAATACTGCAATTCTATTCCCTATTGCATCTAGCCTTTTGTTTTCCTTATGTATGGGCACCACGCCTGGAGTAGCTGGGTTTCGTATCTCCTCTGCTCTGCAGCCAAGATCAGAGTCTGTTTTGACTGGTTCAGCAAGTATGCAAATGCTGCATTAGGTGCTGTGTATTTCGTTTTCAGTTTTGCTGTTAACATGGATCCATTCCTAGTGCACGATTCTTCATGCAGCTAAGAGCTTTTTCCTAACAAAATCAAGCACTGGGATTGTTCTGACTTGTGTCCTTTTTATCTTTGAAATCAAAAAGAAAGGATTTTTCATCTACTGTTGCCATTGGCAAATTAAGTTTTTCAGCAACTCTCCTAACTAGCATTTGCAAGGTGTAAGTGTCATCTAACGAGGAGTCTCCAGGAATCAGTTCTATGCTTGGCTGCTTTACGGGTGCATAGACCTCTTGATTATCTTCATAAGAGGAGTCTGTCATAATCAGTGAAATTAGCCCTTTCTTCATGATCTGGATCAGAATACTGTCCCACATCTCTTGTTGGTAATTTTGCTGTTTGTTCCGAGGAAGATTTGTCTATTTTCTTAATTAACCACACTTTTCATTTATATATGTAGTTTTTAATCACTAGTAAGTTATATTTAATCAAATAAATTGTTACTTTGTAATGGTTTAACAAATTAAACTATAGAGATCAATCAAATCAGTCTTATCTATTATTGATCTAGGTGTAAATTCTAGAGGAGGAGGTCTGGTTGGAGGCAATACTCTATAAAGGTCCTGCATAAAGCTTTATATGTCTTGGAGAAATTCCATGAACACTTGAACCACTTGAGAGGCATTAGACTATGAGATCTGTAATTTTTATGATTCATCAGAGTAGTATGGCTCTTGGTAGCCATAGGTTTCTTCTAGGTCTGGAAGAAAAAGGATATCAGAATTGTGTGGCCCATCTGCTTGAGTGGCATCGTATCATCATCAAAATATATTTGTTCCCTGTCCGACTCTGGATCCGAGAACCTTTCACCAGGTGAGGATGAATCATCTAAGTGCTGCTCCGTTGTCACTCATTAGTGATGCCAACTGTGTTAGGGGCAGCATACAAGTTGCTGATATCTGAGGCAAATCAGTGGCAATTGTAGTGTCAAGGGACACTGTAGATGGTGTCACTGTCACTAACAGTGATCACTTGGATAATGTGACAGATTTTGTTCTTGGCACTGTAGACGCTAGAGTTTTCGTTGATGGAATTTCCTACTTCGCAGCATTCATCGATGGAGGTGTTTTGGCAGTGGTTTACATCTTTGTCAACACTAGTGACTTGCTTGTTGTCAATGACGATGACTTACACAATGGTTAGTCAAAAAAGAAGATACCATCAGTGGCATAGTAATCTCAGAGTGCAAAGTCATCCGCTACGGTTATTGCGTCTATCATGAGGAATGTTTAGTCCCAGTAGACTGTCTGCTCTTTGTTGTTGGCTTCGTCTACGATGGACAGCGGGTGACAATGAGACTTTCAATTCTGAAGCAATCACTGACTTCTTCATTGCTTTTTCAAATCATTGAAATATAATTCTTAGTTGCAGATCGAGGAGGCATTGACTTTGCCTTCTTTTTCGCAGATGAAACTGCTGAAGTCACAAGTGTGATATCACCATGACCAGAAATATGACCTTTCAAGACAGACACAAAGAATCTTTTGGAGGGAGAAAGACTAGGTTCTGACAAGGCCCCAGTGAATGCTTCTCTCGATCCACTACCTTCTCATTTGCACTTCTTAGACTTTAAAAGCATTTTTTTCTGAAGATCCGCCTGGTGATTCGATAATAAGGAGGCAGAGAGGCTGCCATCTCTCTCTTTCAAGTTTTTGGTACTAAAAGTTTGACATATTCTGCAATTTTGAGATTTGTGATCAGATTTACTTGGCAATAAATACATTTTGTGTGTAGGTGACCCATGTAAACTTTATTGGCACCACACATTCCAAGTGGCACGAAGAGTGTCTGTGGCTGAGTGGATTCTGCCATGGTTTATTTCCCAAAATACCAAAATTGTACCTCAAGCTCTATCGAAGATAAAATAGTCACATGGTGACTTATATGGTCAGATGAGTGCATGCCAAAAGTTCAGTAGAGCGTCCCGAGCAGAGCCCACAGCATTCCCTCTTGCCTGAACAAACAGTAGCAAATCTGGCAGTTGAAGCTTCTGGGGAAGGTTGGAACCCTCCACCCCACCACCTTACTGGGCAGAGGCTGGGTCACATAATGTGGATGGGGTAGAAATGGTCTACTGAGGTTTGTGCACTTGTTTTGAGTACTAACTGCTGCCTATGTACACTGCTGTACTAACACTGGCTACCTGTGGTTCCCATCCTGATGTCAGGAGATAATTCAAGCATGTATACCTACAAAAGATTATTAGCATGAGTTATGTGTTGGTGAGATGGGACAGTGCTCTGTCATGGCATGCCTCATAAGCACAGCTTCTTGATAAGTGGATTTTACAACTGGCAAGTGTAGGATCCTACAATTTAGAAGGACTGTAAATGCCCCCATAAACACAGGGCATGGGAACTGTGGATGAATTACTCTGACTTCAGACAAGGATTTTGAAGTAGCTCATCTGGAATTGGACTATGACAGTAAAGATAAGTGCATACGGTACAACTCATGAAATGAAGTCAAAATCTTAAGATAAGATAATATTATTGTGTAATGCCAATTCTTTTTTTCTTTCTAATGATACTGTGCATGTTGGCAGGTCATTTATCACATTTTACACTGCTTCTGTTATTTGGAATTAGGAGCATTCAAATCACAGGATCGTTTGTCGTCAATGACAATCTCTGAAATGTCCTTCATGATATTACCACGCAACCAAAACTAACATTTTCCATAGGTAAAATGATCGTTAAACAATATGTTTTTGTGACATTACATTTTAAAAAGTCCTTTGAGAACCAGGCTTCAGAAAATTGAATAAGATTAATAGATATACAGCAAACAATTGCAGACACAAGTTTAAGCATCAATCAATATTTTTTAAAAATCCAAATAAAATCAACACATACCTGAATTTTTTCCAAATGCCTTCTCACTTGCTTGGAGGGATTCCAGAAGGTTTAGAAAAGTTACTCCATCATACTGAGAAAGATACTGCAACAAGGTGCGCAGCACTTTCAAATCCTGCACCAACGACTTTGTCTTGGCTCCCAGCTGGTGCCATATGGGATCTAAATAGTGACGAATTGTCTGAAAGTTACAAGGAGAGAGTCGAAGGGACTTAAAAAGGTAAAGAACAATCTCTTAACATAAAACCATAGGGTACTATGCAACCTGTTTCAGTGTTAGAATGTCCTGCAGGTAATATGCAGAGGCTATGCCAGAAAGGAAAATACTAAGAGAGTGGTACTGCCATGGGTAACTGTGCATCAGCTTTATATAGTACAACAGCATCAAAAAATATATACAATGTTGAGACCTGAAAGAATTGCTAAACGTCTTCGAGAGCAAAATATACAGTGTTTGGTAGAATCACCCAAAGTACAAAGCTTTTCTTGTAGGATTCGACCAATTAAATGGGCCACATCAGCATCACCTCCACTAGAAGGCCTTACTATACTTAAGAATGCCATGCAAGGTAAACAGTAAAAAAAGGGAGGTTGACTTATAGATTGATCAACCAAATTGAAATGCCTTGGATTTTCAAACTTTAGTCATAAATTACAACAATTTCACCTATAGGGGACAGATTATTGTACGCTGAATGTTCTTATTTCTCTTACTTGAAACAAGTTACTTACCTGCAACTATGGTTCTCCGATATTTCACAGATTCACATGCTTGAATACTTCCCCCTCGTCGAGATGGGAGTCCATGGTGTAATATAAAAGCTTTGCTTAAATGTACATATATATCTATATATATATATATATATATATATATATATACACACACACACACACACATACACACAAATGTATATACAGGATATGTATTAGGCCCTTGGCTTAGTAGCATATCGCAGTCCTTATGCATAAAAAGGACCAAACCAAGAGACAACCAATCACAACACACCACCCTCTAGAACCCTCCTGTGAGTAGCTGCCTTCTCTCAGATTTTCCAAGCACTAGCGTTGTAATGGGGATACTACAGAGAGAATCAAGGTGAGCTCCCCAAGGGAGGTGGGTGGGTCACATGTGAATCTATGAAAGTTCCAATACTGGAGTACCAAAGCTTCCAATACTGGAGAACCATAGTTACAGGTAAGTACTTGTTTCTTACTCCAGTATTGGAACTTTCATAGATTCACATGCTTGAATCAGAATAGTAAGCAGTAATTGTCACATTTTCTATTGATATAATCTGTAGATGTGCGAATTCAAAGAAGTCACATTTGACAATTAGAGAAGAAAACATAAGGAAAAGCAATTAATCACGTTATTTAGAAAATGTGACGTGAAAAAGAAGAAGCGGAAGGTGGGAAGAATGAGATGGCTCACCTTTATTGGTACAGATGACAAAGGACCGCTTGACCAACAGCTGCATCCCCGGAGCTCCTCCACATCCAGGAAATAATGCTTTGTGAAGGTATGTGGCATCTTCCACGTTGCGGCTAGGCAGATGTCAGGTAGGGATACACCTGAGAATAAGGCGCAGGATATGGATACAGCTCTGGTAGAATGTACACAAATCTTATCCTGCAAATGTCGACCAGCTTTCTGATGGCAAAAGAGTATGGCATTTACAATCCATCTGGAAATGGTCTGCTTAGTTACTGGGCATCCCATCCTCGGAGCACTAAAGGCTATAAACAGCTGGTTTGTTCGTCAAACTGTTTTTGTTATGTCCAAATAAAACTTGATGCATCTCCTAAGATCAAGCGAATGGAGAGATCTCTCTGCCCTAGTTTGAGGATTAGGAAAGAATGACAGCAGTACTACAGGTTCATTAATATGAAAGTCTGAAGGGAAGCGCATTGCAGGTCACTGTGGTTATGGGAGGCAGTCCACAGGGCAGGAGCCATTTAATTCAACTTCACGCTCCCGCCGTCGTGGGAAGCGCATTGCAGGTCGCTGTGGTTATGGGAGGCGGGCCACAGGGCAGGAGCCCTTTAATTGAACTTCGCGCTCCCGCCATCGCGGGAAGCGCATTGCAGGTCGCTGTGGTTACGGGAGGCGGTCCACAGGGCAGGAGCCCTTTAATTCAACTTCGCGCTCCCGCCGTATCGGGATGCGCGCGGGCAAAGCCCGGGCCAAGGGCGGGCCCGTCCTTCGCCCGGAAGAGGCTGGGCTGGGCCACATCCCTTATATTTTTGTTTTATGTCATGCTGACCAGCAGTGCTGAGGGAAGCGCGTTTTCAGCCGGGAGGAGGAGGTGGTGACTTGTGACGGGGCAGGAGCCCTTTAAAGACTTGCTTGCGCTCCCGCTACCGCGGGAAGCGCATTTTCACCCGGGAGGAGGAGGCGGTGACTTGTGACGGGGCAGGAGCCCTTTAAAGACTTGCTTGCGCTCACGCTACCGCAGGCCCGTCGGAGACCGGAGGAGGCTGGGCTGGGCCCCCCCCTCCTTCATCTGCATTGTGGTAGTAGCAGGTTTGCCAGTGCCTGGTCCCAGGTAACCTTGTTCTTTTCCTATACCCAGGGGATCCGTGCGGGCTGAGTCATCATTATTTACATTTCCCTTTGTTTTCGTTCTTGGGGGCCCCAGTCCTTGGATTGGACACGCCGTAGAGAATAATGGGGAAGCGTAAGGCAGATGATGTCCCTGCGCCACCTTCTGGCGCTAAAAAACACAAGAAACGAGCTGGTCGGAAAATTGATGACCCTTCTAAACCCATTAGGATTCAATTTCAAGCTATTGACTCCTTGTTTGAGGAAGTAGAGGCAATATTGAGGAGTCCATCTATTATTGCTCCTTCCATTCCTGCTACTTCAAGTGTTGAAGTTGCAGAATGTAACCAACGTAGGGATTCTCTGCATTTGGGTTCCAAGTCTGTAGTTTCTAGTGATAATCTCTGCTCCAATAGATTCCAACTCCTATCTACTTCTTGTGAGAGCCCAGGTTGCTCTCAGCCCTTAATTTCTGTGGAACCTGATACAGAGGAACTGGTCTGGCAGGCTCAACGCAAGATGTCACTCGAGCTGGAGAACGTTTCCCAGAAGCTGGACAATTAAAAATCTTTGGTAATGGTTATTTTGGGTAAAATTTCTGGACTATCTGAGACGAAGGTATTGTGTAATTGCAAATCGTTTAGCATGAATTACCACCTTCCTGAGTCGATTGGGGGGCCTAACGTGCTATCTTCATTAGACAGTGGGGACAATTCAGCTTCTCACCCTAAATATCCAAAGCGGGGGGCTAAGCCTACGAATATGGCAACAAATAAAAAGGGAAGTTGCCTCTCTTTATCCGACGGCAACCCCACCGATTCCGGTCGTATGCTTATTCCCGCTCCATCTAACTACGATCTACGTCCTCCCTGTACAAATCCCGTGTCCATGGGAGCTATGGTTGGGAAGGGTGTACGAGTGCCCGTAAGTCCACCCAGAATCCCACGTCAAGGTCAATCCAAATTCATTCAGGCAACAGTTCCCAAGGGGAGAAATGATGAGAGTAGGAAGGATGCATACATCTACATGACAGGGGTCCCCAGGTTACTTGCTGGGCAGAGAGAGTCTTATGATTCTCTCATTAATAAAGTTGTCTATTGGTTTCGCATTCAGAGGAAATGTTCTGTTATCCGTTCTGATATTTGGGAGGCACGTAGACATGCTCAACCAGACTCATATTTTGATTATATTTCAATCCTCTTTTTTGACACCTCTATGGTCGATAACCTTATGGCTTTTAACCTACGGACTCATTCTCTGATATCTGGTAGAAATATTGGAATTGGCCTCTGCATGTATTCTCCGGGGGGGGGGGGGGGGGGGGTTCAGGAAGGACCGATAGACCTTTCAATACTCACAAGGGAATGGCTCTGGGTCTACTAAATAGCAATCGATCAGCTCCCCCCGGTTATCTGATTTAGATTGACTAAACCACGTCTCTCCCTCAGTGCTCCCCACCTCAGATGCTATGGTTTATAGAGATAAACGATCAAGGGTTTTGAACCCAATCATATCCCAAGAGTTAGACCCACACCTGTGTCCTCTGTACTTAATATTGTATCTTGGAATGTAGCTGGAATAAGGAAAAAGTTGGGAGATCCTGGATGGGTAAATTTAATCTCTAAGCAAGACTTATGCCTTCTCCAGGAAACCTGGGCGGAAGAATTAATATATGTTGAGGGGTTCACAACTTATTTTGTCGCAGCTCAGCCTGCCTCAGGAGGCTTTGGTAGGCCTATGGGTGGGCTCATGATTTTAGTGAATAAGAAACTACAATGCGACCACTTTGTATTTCCCCTTAACTCATTAGATTTATTGGGTGTTAGACTTATATTTCACCCTGGTTTCACAGTGACCTTAGTCAACGTGTATGCGAGGTTCATCCCCCCCAATATGGAATCAAGGATACTTGCCCAGCTAGTCGAGCACTTGGAATCCTTGCATCCTTCTAACCATCTGGTGATAGGGGGCGATATAAATTGTTCTTTTGTATTCAAGAACCTTGTAGGTAATTTAACATCTGAAGAAGATGACTCCTGGGGTATTCCCCAAGTGAAGGATGACTCTCTTAGTATTGGTTCTTGTGCCGCTACACAGATGGCTTCCCTTTGCCTACGCCATGGACTCAGGGAATGTAATGGTCTGACTAGATCTGATCCTAATCGTGCCCCCACTTTCAAGCGGGGGTGTTCGTCCAGCACTATTGATTATTTTTTTGTTGATATCAGGCTTTGGTCACATATTCTGGACATGAAGGTTGAACTCCGTCACGACAGCGATCACTACCCTCTATGTCTTACTTTATCTAACAAAGCATTTGGGAGAATTCAACACCTAGAGACCACTGATGTTCCGATCCCTTCCCTAAACTCCAGGCAAGCTCGTGTTAGTTGGCCACAAGTTATATCCAACCCATTTCTGGTTAAACAAATTTATTCTTCCTTTCTACAGTTGTTCTCCGGTATTGAAAAGCAAGAGGTTGATAGTCTTCCAATCATGGAAATTCATGCTGAATTGATAAAATTTCTACAGAATGTTTTTTATAAAGAAACCACTGTGAGACATACTCTAGATGCTATCCGATCCAGGGAATGGTTCAACAATAACTGTGACCTTGCTAGGCTCAATCTTAAATTGGCCCTCCGCAAGCACTCACAGGAGGAGATCAGGACCGCTAGAGTCAGCTACAATAAGGCCCTGAATCTAGCGAAGAAAAACTGGGAATTTGAGATCTGGCAGAAGCTGCTGGAGGCAGTCGAAAATCGAGACGAGGGTTCTTTTTGGAGGTTGCTGACTCACAGGCAAAGAGGGTAAAGTTATTCCTAATTTTCACATCCAGCCTGAAAGATGGATGTCTCATTTTTCCGAGATTTATGCCTCATTTCAGCAACCACATTACGAGTCCTATGCGGGTGACAAATGCAGATCCCTTATTGAGGGTCCCCTGGAGGACATTGTTTTTACAATTGCTGAAACCACGGCAGCTATTAATTCTTTGAAACCCGCTAAGGTTACCGGTCCCGACAAGATACCGGGGGACCTGTTTTAGTCCGAACCCGTTATTTGGGCGTGGTACATTAATACCTTATCAAATGCCATTGCAGCAGGTAGCCCCATTCCGGACTCATGGCTCAGAGCCAAAATTATCCCTATTTACAAAAAAGGAGATGTGGGACTGCCAGCCAATTACCGCCCAATTAGCCTCATTGATAATCTTCAAAAGATTTTCTCTAAGCAAGTTCTTGACAGGCTAATGGACTGGGTCCAAGCTAACCAGGTTCTTTCTCCCCTTCAGGCTGAGTTTCGTTTAAAAATTTGCACTATGGACCAAGTTTTTTGATTTTTTTTGTTACTTTGGAAATATGCTACCTTGGCCAAACAAAATTTGTATGTTGCTTTTGTTGACCTTAAGTCCGCGTTTGATCTTGTTCCAAGGCAGAAACTGTGGGAAATCTTAAAGAAAACTGGCGTCCCGTTGAATTTGGTGCATCTAATCCAAAGATTACACAAGAACACCTATGCTCGAGTAAGATGGGGCAGCCAGGGGGAACTTACTGATCGTATTAATATCAGGCGGGGAGTACGCCAGGGTTGTATCCTGGCTCCTACTCTCTTCTCGTTGTTTATCAATGAAGTAGTGTAGTGCAAGTTGTAACTGACTGTCAAAACAATGCCCCTACTTTGAATAATACTAAAGTTCCAATCCTCTTATTTGCTGACGACTCCCTCTTGATCTCTAAAACACCTATGGGCCTTCAGGCCCTCCTGGATAGGTTTAGTGTGTTTTGTGCAGATCACGGATTGGAACTTAACTCTAGGAAAACAAAAACTTATGATCTTTGGTCCTGGTAGCTCAAAACGATGTAACATTCTGTATAACGAGGTTCCCTTGAGTAAGGTATGCTCTATTGATTATTTAGGGGTAAGAATCAGTAATGATATTAACTGGCAGGCCCAGGTAGGGAAAAGCTCAGCCCTCTTAGCACATAGGTCAGGGGCAATTTTGCGTTTTCAAATGTCTAATATTGAGAAAGTTGTTTCCCCAGCTATTAAAATTTATCTAGCTAAGGCACAGAGTGCCGCGGTCTATGTGCTGAGGTCTGGGGTTGCTCTAAATCTAGCAAGTTATCTGTGGAGAAAATAATTTTGCAAGATCACTCTTGGTATGTCCTCGTAGTACGCCCCTGGTTCCAGTGTTTTTTTAATCTAGGGTTCCCTTGCATTTCAGATGTAATAGCTTTAAGGCCTTTAATTTTTTGGGTTCGTATTTGGACTACCCCTGAATTAGTCACATACAAGGAATCTTTGCAAGACTTATTGGATAGACCAAACATACTTTCTATCCCCTGGTTCAAGCACGTTTCAGAATGGTTCCATACTTTGGGACTCAGTCACTTTTGGAACCAGCCCAATAAGTTAAGGAGGGCTCACAAGGACCACCTGAAATCTGCTTATTGGTCCCATGTTAGGGAAAAATATCTGCTCTGTACTTCACATGGTAGGCTGACGTCCCATTTCCTCGATTATAACTGGTTTCCCCAATTCAAACCCTTCCTGGACTTAATTACCGATCAACTAAGCAAAAGTTTGTATGCTCGATTTAGGTATGATAGTCTCCCTCTGAAGTCCTTTTCTAGTTCATGGAGCTCCACCCTGTCATCCGATAAATGCCCTTGCTGTAATGGTTCTGTGGAAACTGTAGTGCACTTTATGTTTATTTGTCCTGCCTATGGCATTGCCCGGTGGAAATGGCTCCGTCCCGTTTGTAGAAACATGGGGTTGAGAATGTGTAGAGATGCCCTCAGGCTGCTGTTGAGAGATTGCTCCTCTCCTCTAATTTGTGCAGTCAGCAAGTTCCTTGCGTCCGCTTGGCATATACGTACACACTTTTTAAATAAAAAAAGGGACTATAGTGATTTGTTATTAATTGTTCCCTGATTTTACCTTATTCTACTCAATTGTTTTATTAGTTGAATTTCTTATAAATTACCGATGAGGAAGTTAAAAGCAGTCAACAAAATGATCTTTGACATTTCCTTTTTATTTATAGGCCGGGGTACATATGTGAAGATTTATCTGAATTTTTTCTCCCTGTACTCTTGCAGATTTCTCATTTTACAGTACTCTTATCTCATTTTTATCACCTACTTTTTAATTTTGTTGTTATATATTTATTATGTATAGATCATGATTTTATTGTTGTAAGTTATTGCTTTGATGGTTATTTAGACCAAATAAAGCTTGCTTGAACTTGAAAGTCTGAAGGAACCTTAGGGATAAATTTAGGATTGGTGAGTAGAATAACCCTGACGTGTGTGAACTTCAGAAAGGTTTCTTGGACTGTAAATGCTCAGATTTTGCTGACTCTACTCGCGGAGGTAAGGGCAAGGAGTAGCACCACTTTCCATGAGAGATATTTGATATCCGCCCTGTGTATGGGCTAGAACTGGCTCTTCATTAGTTGTCCTAAGACTATGTTTAGCTACCATGCCTGAGGAGGAGATATCACTCTCAACAATGGCAGACATTGAGGAGAGAATTGCTTGCCGATACTATCCAGGCGTCTAACTTCCTTATCAGGCGATGTGGTTACAGGCGCAGAAGGGTTCCTAGAGCGCCGCTTGTGATATTACGGAATCTGGTTTTGGATGACCTGAAAGGCATGCAGGAGCATCATCTGTAGATTTATACTTTTTATCCAATTTAGGCAGCACCGCCAGTACTGTTGCAGGGTTATGCATTTTCTTTAAACCTTGCCGCCAAACATGGTCTATTATTGGAATGGCTCTGACGGTTTTCCTGTGTGGTTCCCTAACACCATACAGGAAACCGTCTTGCTGAGCTTCAGGCATCTGAATCTCAAACCGTGTGGCCGCCTGTTCCAAAAGGTTGTGGAAAGTACCTATACCTTCCGGAGGAGATTCCACCAATGGTGGTACTTGAAATTCAGGTGCTGGAAGTATAAATTCATCCCACTCATCTTGTAGTGAACAAATCTCGCCATCTTCAGCCCCGTCAACTGAAGAAGTTTGTGGATGAACCTGAGGGGAGCACTGTGGTTGAGGGCTAAGCAGCACCTGTGGTTGATGAGGTTGCGGAGGTGGAGGCGAAATGATAGGAATCACAGATTGTGGAGCATTTGCAAGCATTGGAAGAAAACGTTGTCTATAGTCTGCCAACATTGCTTGGAGATCCAACACCAGACCGGAAGGCAATGACACTAGGTCCTGTTAATGTTTATGAGGTGGCTGGTCGTAAAAGTGGTCATAATAAGAATCGTCATCCGAGTAATCTTGAATTTTAACCCTTAACAGGGAGGAGCTCCTAGCCGCTCCAAACATCCCATCTTCCTCTGAATCATCCTCATCCAAAAGGTGTGATGGCAATAACCTGGACACCTCACTTTGGGATGTAATAGATGGGGCCAAATGATGTATTGATATCTTTTTAAAAGTTATGTCTGTTAACGACTAAAGAGGTAAAGTCGACGGTCTCAGGATTGGTGTAGTCAACGAGAGCTGGATTGTGGTCGTCGACGGTGGAGGTGTCTACAGAACAATCGTCGCAGAAGCATCATCACTGGCTACCCCGTCAATGGAGGCGTCATCATTGGTATCCCCGTCGATGGAGGCATCATCGCTGGTGGTACCGTCAACGGGGGTTCCTGAGATAAAAATCGTAGACGGGAGCTTCATCGACGAGATAGTCCACGGGAGGATCGTCGACGAGCGTAGCGTCTACGAAGAATGAAGTCGCAGTGACAATATGGAACGCACCTCCGATGAAGATGATACCATCGTCGACGAGGACTCATTTGAGGCTGCGGTTGACATAGAAATAGTAAGTACTGTTGAAGTTACTGTTGAAGTTACTGTTGATATCAGATCCATCGACAAGGAAACCGTCGACAATGGTGCCATCGATTGTGCAGATCCTGTTTTTTTAAATGCATCTTTGATGCGCAGAGGTGGCGTTGGGGGAATCAGAAAAGGTTTTCTATTTAGATTTTAAGAGGGAACCTGATCCAACAGGTTTGTCAGCCTGCGCACGGTGTCGTAGAAGGGCTAAGATTTTTTTTATAGAGCCCTCGGATGACTTTTTAGCAATCTTTTTTGGAGGTTCTTTGGATGTCGACTGCTCACTATGTCTTTTTTTCAAGCGTTTTGGTGACAGACATAGAAGATGAGGCAATGTCCTCTTCAGAGAACCGGATTGTCCCTGGTCTTCAACCTTTGCAGCCAGAGCAGGAGACGACCTTCTCTGTCCCTTACGTCTTAGTAGAAAACATTCTACATACCTTGCAGTCTCTAGTTTTGTGGTTAGGATATAGAGAGTATATACATTTGTACTGTTATATATATATATATATATATATATATATATATATATATATATATATATATAAATGTACACACACACACATTATTACATTTAAGCAAAGCTTTTATATTACACTGAGGACTCCGATTTCGACAACTGGGAAGTATTCATGCATGTGAATCTATGAAAGTTCCAATACTGGAATAAAAATATTATTACTTAGCACAGACTACTGAGTAGTGACAATGTGAAAGGGTGGAGAGCATGAAGGAATGAATCTTCTGCTGAAAAAGACTGGGAGGCAAAATTACTGATTTCTGCATCTAGCTTTGGGGGCGCATTCAAATGTTAGTATTTGCAAAAGTGATAAGCTGATTTCAAGGGACCAAAAGAAATAATATCCCATAATCATTTCATATTCTCGTTTAGGATCGTTTTGAAGTGAATTGCCAGGGCTTTATAGAAATGGACACAAGTCTTGGTTGTCATTTAGAAGCACTGTGGTACTTCCTGCTCTCTGAGCACATCCAGATGTGTCTCATTGGTCTTTGAATTCACCTCACTAAGGGCAGCATCCCAGCCTTGTATTCAATGGGCATATTCAGCAGTTCTGGCCCGTGGAGAGTTCTGAAGAGGATTGTGAAGAGCTGCCACAGCATTGCCAACTTCCATGGCTTCAAAAACATCAAAAGCAGATGCTGAACATTGCAGTTTGCAAGCCAATGCAGTTCATAATAGAACAGCACACAAACCTCCTGAAATATCAAGCTATTCTAAATTCCACCATGCCTACTTTTCGTCCCTGGCCTGTCACCTTTTTTTAAACCAGACATTTTATTAGATTTACAAAGAAAGCAATTAGCTACAGCAGATATGGGATTATCACCTACAGTTAATGTTTACTCTTTCGCATTTTTTTAGTTTTATAATTACACAAGTGACTAAAGCATACTTTGTCAAATGACCTTCCAATTGCATTCTCCAAAGACAGATCCTCCACTTCAAGTGCTGGATTGTAGCGCTTAAGTTCTTTCAGACACGCATTCATTATGTCCAGTATCGAGGACTGGATGGCAAGCATGGAAGGGGTCATGGAAATGTGCAGCTCTATTACTTCAGGCTTATGTTTTTCTAAAGACGAGTTTATTGCAGCATGAAACCTAGGCACAGAAAGGAAAAAACAAGTTTATTTCCATTGTATATACAAACAATGTGCATAATCAAGCTTTATAAATTAACACATTCTGAAACAGAAACACAAATCAAAATTTATTATTATATATATATATATATATATATATATATATATATATATATATGGAAAATGTCACTTACCCAGTGTACATCTGTTCGTGGCATTAGTTGCTGCAGATTCACATGCTGTGCACATCCCGCCATCTGGTGTTGGGCTCGGAGTGTTACAAGTTGTTTTTCTGTGAAGAAGTCTTTTCGAGTCACGAGACCGAGGGACTCCTCCCATTTCGGCTCCATTGCGCATGGGCGTCGACTCCATCTTAGATTGTTTTCCCCCGCAGAGGGTGAGTTGTGTATGCTAGTAATAGTGCCCATGCAATGGAGTAATATACATAATGTAGTTTAAAGTAATATATTTTCAAATTTACAAATGTTCAAGATTAACTTCTTAACGGCTACAGGCTTCCGGGTGGGCGCATGTAAATCTGCAGCAACTAATGCCACAAACAGATGTACACTGGGTAAGTGACATTTTCCGTTCGATGGCATGTGTAGCTGCAGATACACATGCTGTGCATAGACTAGTAAGCAGTTATCTCCCCAAAAGCGGTGGTTCAGCCTGTAGGAGTTGAAGTTGTTTGAAACAATGTTCGTAGTACTGCTTGACCTACTGTGGCTTGTTGTGCCGTTAACACATCTACACAGTAGTGTTTGGTAAATGTATGAGGCGTAGACCATGTAGCTGCTTTACATATTTCGGTCATTGGAATATTTCCTAGAAAGGCCATGGTAGCACCTTTCTTTCTGGTTGAGTGTGCCTTTGGTGTAATAGGCAGTTCTCTGTTTGCTTTAAGATAGCAGGTTTGAATACACTTAACTATCCATCTAGCAATGCCTTGTTTAGAAATTTGATTACCTGTATGAGGTTTTTGGAAAGCAACAAATAATTGTTTTGTTTTTCGAATTAGTTTTGTTCTGTCAATGTAGTACATTAACGCTCTTTTGATGTCTAATGTATGTAGTGCTCTTTGAGCTACAGAGTCTGGCTGTGGGAAGAACACTGGTAATTCTACTGTTTGATTCAAGTGGAACGGTGATATAACTTTTGGTAAAAATTTTGGATTTGTCCGTAGAACTACTTTATGCTTGTGTATTTGAATAAATGGTTCTTGTATGGTAAATGCTTGAATTTCACTCACTCTTCTTAGAGATGTGATGGCAATTAAAAATGCAACTTTCCATGTTAAGTATTGCATTTCACAAGAGTGCATGGGCTCAAAAGGTGGACCCATGAGTCGTGTTAAGATAATGTTGAGGTTCCATGAAGGAACTGGTGGTGTTCTTGGTGGTATAATTCTCTTTAGTCCTTCCATAAACGCCTTTATGACTGGTATCCTAAATAGTGAGGTTGAGTGCGTAATTTGCAGGTAAGCTGAAATTGCGGTAAGATGTATCTTTATGGAAGAGAAAGCTAGCTTTGACTTTTGCAAATGTAGTAAGTAACTTACGATGTCTTTGGCAGATGCGTGTAAGGGTTTAATTTGATTATTATGGCAGTAATAAACAAATCTTTTCCACTTATTTGCATAGCAATGTCTAGTGGTCGGTTTTCTAGCTTGTTTTATGACCTCCATACATTCCTGTGTAAGGTCTAAGTGTCCGAATTCTAGGACTTCAGGAGCCAAATTGCTAGATTCAGTGATGCTGGATTTGGATGTCTGATCTGTTGTTTGTGTTGTGTTAACAGATCTGGTCTGTTTGGTAGTTTGACATGAGGCACTACAGAGAGGTCTAGTAGTGTTGTGTACCAAGGTTGTCTTGCCCATGTTGGCGCTATCAGTATGAGTTTGAGTTTGTTTTGACTCAATTTGTTTACCAGATATGGAAGGAGTGGGAGAGGGGGAAAAGCGTAAGCAAATATCCCTGACCAGCTCATCCACAATGCATTGCCCTGAGACTGATCTTGTGGGTACCTGGATGCGAAGTTTTGGCATTTTGCGTTTTCCTTTGTTGCAAATAGATCTATTTGTGGTGTTCCCCAATTCTGGAAGTATTTGTTTAGTATTTGGGGGTGAATCTCCCATTCGTGGATCTGTTGGTGATCCTGAGAGAGATTGTCTGCTAACTGGTTCTGAATTCCTGGAATAAATTGTGCCATTAGGCGAATGTGGTTGTGAATCGCCCAATGCCATATTTTCTGTGCCAGGAGACACAACCGTGTTGAGTGTGTCCCTCCCTGTTTGTTTAGGTAATACATTGTTGTCATGTTGTCTGTTTTGACAAGAATGTGTTTGTGGGTTATTATGGGTTGAAACGCTTTTAGCGCTAGAAATACTGCCAATAGTTCTAAGTGATTTATGTGAAACTGTTTTTGCTGAGTGTTCCATTGTCCTTGGATGCTGTGTTGATTGAGGTGTGCTCCCCACCCTATCATGGAGGCATCTGTTGTTATTACATATTGTGGCACTGGGTCTTGGAAAGGCCGCCCTTGGTTTAAATTTATACTGTTCCACCATTGAAGCGAGGTGTATGTTTGGCGGTCTATCAACACCAGATCTAGAAGTTGACCCTGTGCTTGTGACCATTGTGATGCTAGGCACTGTTGTAAGGGCCGCATGTGCAACCTTGCGTTCGGGACAATGGCTATGCATGAGGACATCATGCCTAGTAGTTTCATCACCATTTTGACTTGTATCTTTTGTTTTGGATACATGGTCTTTATTACATTGTGAAATGCTTGAACCCTTTGTGGGCTTGGAGTGGCAATCCCTTTTGCTGTGTTGATTGTCGCCCCTAAGTATTGCTGTGTTTGACAAGGCAGAAGGTGTGACTTTGTGTAGTTGATTGAGAAACCTAGATTGTGGAGGATTTCTTTGACGTACCTCGTGTGTTGTGAACACCGTTTTAGCGTGTTGGTTTTGATTAACCAATCGTCTAGGTACGGGAACACATGTATTTGCTGCCTTCTGATATGTGCAGCTACTACTGCTAGGCATTTTGTAAAAACTCTTGGTGCAGTTGTTATTTCGAATGGCAACACCTTGAACTGGTAATGTACCCCTTGGAATACAAACCTTAGGTACTTTCTGTGTGAAGGATGTATCGGTATATGGAAATATGCATCCTTTAGGTCGAGTGTTGTCATGTAGTCTTGTTTTTTGAGCAGTGGGATTACGTCCTGTAATGTCACCATGTGAAAGTGATCTGATTTGATGTATGTATTTAATGTTCTGAGATCTAGTATAGGTCTCAGACTTTTGTCTTTTTTGGGTATGAGAAAGTACAGAGAGTAAACTCCTGTCCCTTTCTGTTGTTTTGTTACTAATTCTATTGCTTCTTTTTGTAGCAATGACTGAACTTCTAGTCCTAGAAGATCTATATTTTGTTTTGACATATTGTGTGTTTTCGGTGGGACGTTTTGAGGGAATTTGAGAAATTCTATGCAATAGCCATGCTAGATAATTGCTAGGACCCAAGTGTCTGTTGTTATTTCCTCCCAATGTTTGTAAAATTTGGTTAGTCTCCCCCCCACAGATGTTATGTGTTGGGGATGTGTGACTTGGAAGTCACTGCTTGTTTTGAAGAGTTTTGGGACTTTGGAACTTTCCTCTATTCTTTTGGAATTGTCCCCCTTTATATTGTCCCCGAAAACTTCCCCGCTGATACTGGCTCTGCTAAGTGGGTCTTGTTTGTGAGGTTGTGGGTTCTGTGCTTTGTCCTCGAAACCCCCCTCTAAACTGTGTTTTTCGAAATGTGCCTCTGCTCTGTGGGGAGTAGAGTGCGCCCATGGCTTTGGCCGTGTCAGTGTCTTTTTAAAGTTTTTCGATCGCAGTGTCCACCTCCGGCCCATACAACTGCTGTTCGTTGAATGGCATATTCAGCACAGCTTGCTGTATTTCTGGTTTAAATCCTGATGTACGCAGCCATGCATGTCTCCTTATTGTTACTGCTGTGTTGACAGTTCTAGCAGCTGTGTCTGCAGCATCCATTGCTGACCGTATCAGATTGGTGGAGATACTCTGTCCTTCTTCTACTACCTGCTGCGCTCTCTTTTGGAACTCCTTGGGCAAATGTTCTATAAAGTGTTGCATTTTGTCCCAATGGGCCCTATCGTATCTGGCCAACAAAGCCTGTGAATTGGCAATGTGCCACTGGTTTGCTGCCTGTGCCGCCACCCTCTTGCCTGCTGCGTCAAATTTTCTACTTTCTTTATCTGGAGGTGGTGCATCTCCTGAAGTATGTGAATTCGCTCTTTTGCGCGCTGCCCCTACTACAACTGAGTCCGGTGTTAGCTGTTGTGTGATGTACACGGGGTCTGTTGGTGGCGGTTTATATTTTTTCTCCACTCTTGGGAGTAATGGCCCTTCCTTTTACAGGCTCTTCAAACACTTGTTTGGAGTGTTTTAGCATTCCAGGTAGCATAGGAAAACTTTGATACTGGCTGTGTGTGGACGACCGTGTGTTAAAAAGAAAGTCGTCTTCAATGGGCTCAGCATGCAGGCTGACATTATGAAATGCCGCTGCTCTCGACACCACCTGTGCGTAGGCTGTACTATCCTCTGGTGGCAACGGTCTAGCTGGATAACATTCAGGACTATTATCTGACACTGGTGCGTCATAAAGGTCCCATGCGTCAGGGTCATCTTGACTCATTCCTGTATGAGTTGGGGATTGCATCATTGGTGGAGTGGCTACCGGTGATGGTTGCGGAGAGCATTGTGGAGATGGTGGCGGGGTTACTTGTTTAGCCACCTTTGCCTGTGGCTGCTTGTCTTTTTCCTGAAAGGCAAGTTTGCGTTTCATTTTAATCGGAGGGAGAGTACTGATCTTCCCTGTTTCTTTTTGGATATGGAGCCTTCTTTGTGTATAGTCTGGCTCTATTGTTTCCAATTCCTGTCCAAATCTATATGTCTTCATTTGTGTGGACAGTCCTTGTTCCTCAGTGTAGGAACTTGTTTTCGGTTCCGAGGCCGGATGTTTCGGTATCGAAACCTTTTCGGTTGCTTTTTTTGGTTCCGACGAAACCTTCTTTACTTTCGGCGTCGTGGTCTCTCGGTGCCGATCCATTTCGGTGCCGCTATCTCGGTGCCGAACCTGTTCGGAGCCACTATCTCTAGCCCGAGATTGCTGTGTGGCGGTATCTCGACCGGAGTCGGATGACTTCGCCACCAGCGTGCCCTTTTTCGGTGCCGATGATCGGTCACCTATTTTTCGGGTTAAGCCATGGCCTGTTGGCGGTGGCGTCCCCTGGGCTTTAGTGGTTTTTTCGTGAGTTTTGTGTTTCGACGTCTTACTCACGGTTTTCGGCGTTTCTTCGGGATCGTTCTCATCCGAGTCCGATTCCTGGATGGAGAATGTTTCTTCCTCCTCGAAACGCTCTTGTCCTGTCGGCGCCGACGTCATTTGCAGTCTCCTTGCTCTTCGGTCTCTTAGTGTCTTCCTGGACCGAAACGCTCGACAGGCTTCACAAGTATCTTCCTTGTGTTCCGGCGACAAACACAAGTTACAGACCAGATGCTGATCTGTATATGGATACTTGTTATGGCATTTTGGGCAGAAGCGGAATGGGGTCCGCTCCATCAGCCTTGAAGAGACACGTGGCCGGGCCGACCAGGCCCCGACGGGGGATCGAAAAAAAACCCGAAGGGCCACCGGAGCTCTTCAAAAGTCGGTGTCGATCTGTTGTAACTAACCCGATACCGAACGCAAACAATACCGACGATTTTTCCGAGATTCTAACTAACTTTCCGACCCGAAACACGGAGCGAAAAGGAACACGTCCGAACCCGATGGCAGAAAAAAAACAATCTAAGATGGAGTCGACGCCCATGCGCAATGGAGCCGAAATGGGAGGAGTACCTCGGTCTCGTGACTCGAAAAGACTTCTTCGAAGAAAAACAACTTGTAACACTCCGAGCCCAACACCAGATGGCGGGATGTGCACAGCATGTGTATCTGCAGCCACACATGCCATTGAACATATATATATATATATATATATATATATATATATATACACACACATATATATATATATATACACACACACACACACACACACACAAAGGTCTTCTGGTTTGTACAAGGTCATGACCATGCCTTTATGACAGCCATTGCCACATTTCACAATTCAACAACGATTTTCAACATAGTTGTGGAGAAGAAGAAGAAAGTATTATAACATCAGTTAGTACCCTGCAGAGGAATCCTTGGAGATGCCTGTGTAGTAATCATTGCCCCAAGGAAGAAAAGCAGGATGAGAAGGAAAGAAGGGGCAAGAGGGTGAATGCACTCTGGGATTTGAATGCTGCGCTATACGCAGTGCTTAATTTGTAAATAAAAACGTGCCTGTGCCCAAAGCCCTCCTCTTAAACACGGGGCTGCTACATTTAAGTGTGCGAACACAGAATACTGAGGCAGCGTAATCCTGAAGCCATCTGGGGCCTCTTCAATCCATTTAAAGCCACTCCCTGCTCCTTCAGCCCAGTCTGGCAGCGTTCTGCTTCCCACCTTTGTGATGCTTTTTCGCTTTTCTCTTCCTCCGTCTTTCCCATATGTCTCTTTTGCTTGCCACAAATGCTTGAGGCAGAAGAATAAGCACCGGCCCTCAAAAATAAGTGCCGGTGCTCAGCACCAGAAACAACAAGCACAAATTAAGCACTGGCTATATTTATTTCATTGTGAGACAGACCTATACATACGTTTTTGTGAGGTATTCATGGACCTCTATGAATCTTAATCTCAGACCAGGCACCTTGCCGTATCTCTGCAGAAGCTGGAAATATCTGGGAGAGTCAAAACTCGAAGGTCAGGCACCAGAGACTGTTCTTCCGCTGTGTTCTCATTACCAGTCCCTGCTGTTGCATTCTTGATCATTCCTTTGTAAATGGCTATATAAACTTTCATGCAGGACCTCCAGCTGCCTGCGACACTAATATAACAAAGTAAAAATGTCAATGCTTTCCGTGTGCGAAGATTCCCCTACAGTGTCACAACAAGACCAATTTTTGTAATCTGCACGAGGTTGTTTTTTTCCACAAGATCTGGGGGGTGCTATTAGTTTGCCTGCCTACTCAGGCCTTCCTCTCTCTTTCACCCTGCTTATTCTCATGAAGAACAGGTAGGAGTGGCAGAAGATGTCTGAAGCAGGAGTGACTCACTGAGGGTGTGCATGTGGTGAACACAGAAAGAGAATGCTGGTTGAGGTTGCTCAGTGAAGGAAGTTTTGAAAAAAACTGCAAGGTAATGGAGAGCATTATGGTAGATATTGAATGAGAATGTGCAATATGGGGTTGTGGGCACGAAACGTGAGTCTGCAAAACACAATTCATGATGTTTGAGCATGTGCAGATGATAGTTTAGGAGATCCGCTGAGCGTGTACAAATGTCAGCATAGGCTGTTGATTGAGTATAGACTGAGGATGTGCAGTTTCTACAGATGTGCAGAATAACTGCATCTCGGGGATCATATTTTAGTATCACATTATCACCCGCAACATGTTCATCCTACAAATATACTCACAGGCAGCCTAGTGGTACAAAGGTACATTATCTTGATCTAGTCCATAGCATGCTATTAGGAATCGTTGTAATAAAAAATACTCACTCATATGGGCATTTTTACAATGTAAATGTAAATTTGCATGTTATTACCACAGGCCATGTTACTATCATGTTCCTATTTAACAATCTTGAGTAAAAAGAAATCAAACACCAGTTCTATCAACCACGACTAGAAAGTGGAGTGACCAAAAATAAATCACACATTTATGCATATAAGTGACGTCTACTTTTCCTTTTTGTATCAATACCAGCAGTGCTAATTGGGACAGTAAACAGGAAACTGCACTGCAAGTGAACATGGTAACTTGCTGGCCATCAACTACTGCACGTGAAAAAAAGCAAGAGTAATAGAGTGGGTTTCTTTTAATTCAACCATTAATTCAGAGTAGATTTCCTTTTAAAAGCAGAGATACCTTACCTTGGCCACAAATAGAGTTTCCTGACAAAAAGATTTCTCATCACTCGCTCTACTTGACAGAACCCAGCACTGAAAGCAACTGCTTGGTCTGTGAAGGCTTTAATGAAGCCCTGCTTGTTCTTCTGTCGATAGAGGCGTAGAATAAAAGACTCCTGGCATGACTCAATAATCTTATGTGCACTGTACACAAGAATGCCTAAAAATGGAGGGAAATCACAATCTTTAATTGACAGAAAAGTAGTTTGAACATAGTTGAGGAAGTCATAATGTAAGTTTATTTTTAGAGACCAATTGAAAGTGCAACTTAAGATCTGAATAACTTCTAAATGGAAATAATTAATTAGTACAAAATTATTCCATTGCTGTAGAACGACAGTTCTGATTCCACCTCTTTGAAACATGTTCAATATATGGAAAATCTGTGCGAAACATGCTTATATATGGTTTACCTAATCCACATCACTACTTCCTCTTCCGTGTCATAAGGAAAAAAACGGTCTGAGAAAACATGTTTTTACCCAGCATGTAACATACAAATTTTTAGATCACATCTTAAGACCCTATTTTATTAATTAGGCTTTTCCTTAGAGTCTCTAAGTTAACATATATATATATATATATATATATATTCTTCTGCATGTCAAATAGGACAGCAATACTGGTTTCAGGCAATCTTTCAATCTTTATTCCTTCGTCTTCAAACCACACCTGCTGCTAAAACTCATTCCTTACATACTCAAAAGGTGGTTTACAAACATAAAGCGTTCAGTCATCCTATTTGTGGTATTCCACCATCTATGAAGCTGATAAAATCATGATGAATCACTCCTCTACATCATAAATGGCTGCCATCCTAACTCCATGATAGATCTTAGATACATCCTTTCCTACCCAACCACCTGCGATTATGCAGAGGAAGTTTATAGAACACTGCAAGCTCTAGTCCCAGTTACATCTGGGAACCTTTGAGGACATACCTGACTAGACAGGAAGCAGTCAGGCCAGGTTCAAATACTGACAGAGTTAGTGATTGCATTAAGCACCTCTTCACCACGCACAATATTATTATATATGTGTGTGTGTGTGTGTGTGTGGAATATATATATATGAAAAATGTCACTTACCCAGTGTACATCTGTTCGTGGCATGAGACTCTGCAGATTCACATGCTGTGCATTATCCTGCCATCTAGTGTTGGGCTCGGAGTGTTACAAGTTGTTTTCCTTCGAAGAAGTATTTTCGAGTCACGAGACCGAGGGACTCCTCCCTTTCGGCTCCATTGCGCATGGGCGTCGTCTCCATCTTAGATTGTTTTCCCCGCAGACAGTGAGGTAGGAGTTGTGAGTATACTAGATGTGCCCATGCAATGGAGTAGGTATGTATGTACATAATGTGTATCAAAAGAATATTTATTTACAAATTTACAATTTTCATTCAACTAATAACGGCTACAGGCTCCCGGGGAGGTGGGAGGGTGCATGTGAATCTGCAGCATCTCATGCCACGAACAGATGTACACTGGGTAAGTGACATTTTCCGTTCGGTGGCATGTGTAGCTGCAGATACACATGCTGTGCATAGACTAACAAGCAGTAATCTCCCTAAAAAGCGGTGGTTTAGCCTGTAGGAGTTGAAGTTGTCTGAAATAATGTTCTTAATACAGCCTGTCCTACTGTGGCTTGGTACGCTGCTAACACATCTACACAGTAATGCTTAGTGAATGTATGAGGTGTAGACCAGGTGGCTGTCCTTACAAATTTCTGTCATACGTATATTCCCAAGAAAAGCCCTTGTGGCGCCTTTCTTCCTAGTGGAATGTGCTCTTGGTGTAATAGGTAAATCTCTTTTTGCTTTAATATAGCAAGTTTGAATACATTTAACTATCCATCTGGCGATGCCTTGTTTGGATATAGGATTACCTGCATGAGGTTTTTGGAAGGCTACAAACAATTGTTTTGTTTTACAAAATTGTTTTGTTCTGTCAATGTAATACATTAGTGCTCTTTTTATGTCTAATGTATGTAAGGCTCTTTCGGCTACTGAGTCTGGTTGCGGAAAGAAGACTGGGAGTTCCACAGTTTGGTTTAGGTGGAATGGTGATATGACCTTTGGTAAGAAATTGGGATTTGTACAGAGAACCACTTTATGTTTATGTATTTGTATAAAAGGTTCTTGAATAGTAAATGCTTGTATCTCACTTACACTTCTAAGTGATGTGATAGCTATTAGAAAGGCTACTTTCCAAGTCAAGTATTGCATTTCACAAGAGTGCATGGGTTCGAATGGTGGTCCCATGAGTCGTGTTAATACAATATTAAGGTTCCACAAAGGTACTGGTGGTGTCCTTCGGGGTATGATTCTTTTTAGTCCCTCCATAAATGCTTTAATGAGTGGGATTCTAAAAAGCAATGTTGTATGTGTAATCTGCAGATAGGCAGATATTGCAGTGAGATGTATTTAAATGGAAGAGAAGAACGAGTTACTTACCTTCGGTAATGACTTTTCTGGTGGATACATTAGCTACCTGTGGATTCCTCACCTAATGAATACTCCCATGGCGCCAGCATTCGACGGAAATCTTCTTCCTAGCTTCTGCACGTTGACGAGGACGTCACATTAGCCCACGCGACACCGTCTGACGTCATACAGGCAATAAGAGGTCCTCGCCGACGTCAGTACCAACATTTTTTACGTGCATGAGAACAATAACCCAATGCAATGAAAGAGCAAGGCAACATCCCATAACATTGTAAATCACACAACATTGCAATAAAATGGCTATAGATTTAATATAACTCTTTTTTAAAACAAACAAATATATACTAATTATGTATATACACAAAGATATATATATATATACACAAATATCCATATATACAAAATCTATTGCAGTCTTGAAGACCAATAGGAGCGCACTCAAGGATTACATGGTAAGACCAAAAAGGCAACGGGGAGGCGGGTGGGACCGTGAGGAATCCACAGGTAGCTAATGTATCCACCAGAAAAGTCGTTACCGAAGGTAAGTAACTCGTTCTTCTGATGGATACAACTACCTGTGGATTCCTCACCTAATGAATAGAGTCCCAAAGCAGTACCACGCCCGGTGGTGGGTACCTAAATGGTCAAACCAAGAAATCCTGCAGCACTGACCGTGTAAAATGGCCATCCCTTCTGACCTCAGAGTCCAAACAGTAATGCTTCGCAAAAGTGTGAAGGGACGACCAAGTTGCGGCCTTGCAGATGTCGACCACAGGAACACCTCTGGCCAAGGCCGAAGTGGCCGACTTAGCTCTGGTGGAATGAGCTCTAATGCCATCAGGAGGATCCTTCTTTGCTAAAGAGTAACAGATTTTAATGCAAAGAACAACCCACCTGGAGAGTGTTCTGTTGTGGACTGCCTTTCCTCTCCTCTTGCCCACGTATCCGATGAACTGCTGATCCTCCAGCCTGAAGTCCTTCGTTCTATCAATGTAGAAGCTTAACGCCCTCTTTGGGTCCAAGCGATGTAGTCTCTCTTCCTCCTTTGAAGGATGAGGCGGAGGATAGAACGTGGACAAAGTAATTGTCTGGGCCAAATGGAAGGGTGAAACAACCTTCGGGAGGAAAGCAGCCTTGGTCCTCAACACCACCTTATCCCCATTAAAGTTTGTATAAGGGGGTTTTACCAATAAGGCCTGCAACTCACTCACTCTCCTTGCAGATGTTATAGCCACCAAGAAGACTGTCTTAATAACTAAATACCTTAAGGGGCAAGAATGCATAGGTTCAAAAGGGGACCCCATAAGGAAAGTCAGGACCAAGGACAAATCCCATTGAGGCATAACGAATGGTTTTGGAGGATATTTATTTAGAAGACCTTTCAAGAATCTGAGAACAATAGGGGATTTAAATAACGATGGTTGGTCTGGAAGACAAATGAAGGCTGACAAGGCAGACAAATAACCTTTAATGGCAGACCTATTAGCGTAGATAGATTTAGTGGAGTGTCGCCTGGCCGCTAATATAACATCCACTACAACAGGCGGGAGAGAGAAGGAACTCAGGTTGCCCCGCTCAATCTCCAGGCATGTAGGTGCAGACTCTGGAGGTTGGGGTGTAAAACCTGCCCCTGCGACTGCGAGAGGAGGTCTGCCCTGAGAGGGAGACGGAGCGGAGGGCACAGTGAGAGTTGGAGAAGGTCGGAGTACCACACCCTCCTTGGCCAATCCGGAGCTATTAAGATGAATTGGGCCCGGTCTTGGCGAATCTTCCTCAACACCCGAGGAATCAAGGGTATGGGGGGAAACGCGTAAAGGAACTGGCCGCACCAGGTTATCTGAAACGCGTCCCCCAACGCTCCCCTGCATCGGATACTGGAGGCTGCAGAATAACGGACAATGCGCGTTCTCCAGAGTGGCAAACAAATCTATCCGAGGAAACCCCCACATCTGGAAGATTAAACGGACTTGATCTGGATGGAGATGCCACTCATGGTCGGCCAAGAAATGGCGACTGAGACTGTCCGCACGTACATTCAAGACCCCGGCCAGATGATTTGCTACCAAGCAAATCTGATGGTCCTTTGCCCAGGACCATAGTCGAAGAGCTTCTCTGCAGAGAAGGTACGACCCTACTCCTCCCTGTTTGTTTATGTACCACATCGCGGTAGTATTGTCCGTCAGGACCTGTACCGACTGACCACGAAGGGAAGGGAGGAAGGCCTTGAGAGCCAGACGTACAGCCCGCAACTCCAACAGATTGATATGAAAAATCTGTTCCTCTGGAGACCAAAGCCCTTTGATCTCCAGATCCCCCAGATGAGCTCCCCATCCTAGAGTGGAAGCATCCGTTATGACCGTGGTCACTGGTGGTGACTGCGCGAACGGCTTTCCTTGTGAAAGATTGTTGCCAGCAATCCACCACTTCAAGTCCACAGCAGCATCTCCGGAGATCTTGACAGCACCTTCTAGATCTCCTTTGTGTTGAGACCACTGCCTTCGGAGGCACCACTGAAGAGCCCTCATATGCCAGCAAGCATGCGTGACCAACAGTATGCAGGAGGCAAACAGACCGAGCAGACGAAGGACCTTGAGGACTGGAACTACCGCTCCATTTCGAAACAATGGAACCAACTCCTGAATATCTTGAATCCGCTGAGGCGGAGGAAAGGCTTGATTCAATGTTGTATCCAGTACTGCCCCTATGAACAGGAGGCGCTGAGAGGGCTCCAGGTGAGATTTGGGCACGTTCACCGAAAAGCCCAGGTCGAACAACAACTGGGTTGTTGACTGCAGATGATGCGACACAAGCTCCGGAGACTTGGCTTTGATCAACCAGTCGTCCAAGTAAGGGAATACTGCTATCCCCTTCCTTCTGAGCTCTGCCGCAACCACTGACATCACCTTCGTGAAGACTCGAGGTGCTGAAGTAAGACCAAACGGGAGGACCGCAAACTGATAGTGCTGCGACCCTACCACAAACCGGAGATACTTCCTGTGCGACTTGAGTATCGGGATATGAAAATAAGCATCCTGCAAGTCGACAGACACCATCCAATCTTCTTTGTTCAACGCCAAAAGCACCTGAGCTAGGGTCAGCATCTTGAACTTTTCCTGTTTGAGGAACCAATTCAAGATCCTCAGATCCAGGATTGGTCTCAACCGACCATCATTCTTGGGAATCAGGAAGTACCTTGAGTAACAACCTCGACCCTTTTCCTGCTCTGGGATTAACTCCACCGCGCCCTTTGAAAGGAGGACTTGAACCTCCTGTTCTAACAACAGGAGGTGTTCTTCTGAACAATAAGATGGGCGAGGCGGGATGAGGGGCGGAAACTCCCGAAAGGGAAGGGTGTAGCCTTTTCCCACAATACTGATAACCCAAGTGTCCGATGTAATAGTCTCCCACTTGTGGAGAAAATGCCGTAACCTCCCCCCTACAGGAGAGGAGTGAGTGGGAAATGGTGGAAGCCTAAGGCTGCTTTCCCTGCTGCACCCCTCCAGAGGACGAGGAAGAGGCAGAGTGCTGCTGAGAGGCTCCTCTGGTGCGGGCCCTACCCCTCCCTCTAAATGATCTATAGGGGAGGGAAGAGGTGGGTTGTAAGGGATCAATCTGTCTCTCTCCACACCACCACTGCACAACCTTTCTGCGCTAGAGACAGAGCAAAAGACAAAACATCTGACAGATGTCGGAGAGGGCAACGGCGTTGATGGATGTGGCGTGACCGTGGGACTGACCTCCCAAGTCTTCCGACGCCGAGCCGAAGGCGACCTCGAACGAGACTCCTTGCTGGAATGACGCCGTGAATCCCTACGGCGCCGGGAGTCTCGATGAGACCTTGGCGAAGAAGACTTCTTATGATGTTTCTTCTCCTTTCTCTTCGACTTCGCCATGAATAGTTTAGCCTCACGTTCTTTCAGGGCCTTCAGATTCATGTGCTGACATGAATCACAAGTTGCAACGTCGTGGTCGGATCTCCTGGTACCGTCGGGAAAGATACAGGCGCTGACCTAGAGGAACAGGAGGCTTGCACCACCAAGCTCTCCGGCGTAGGGTGTCTAGACAGAAAGCCAGGGTCAGATGGTGCAGCTCGATATCTCCTGGCCACAGCCCTATGAACAGCCGAGGAAGATACTGGCTTCTTCCACACCTCTAACACCGGATCAAGCAAAGCCTCATTAAATGGCAAGAGAGGCTCCGCTGCAGCAGAGGCCGGATGCAGTAAGCAGAAAATACACTAACTATAAAAGTAACAGTAGCTCCCTCGAAGATAACAGTTTCGAATGCACAGAAAAAAGGGAACTGACGTCGGCGAGGACCTCTTATTGCCTGTATGACGTCAGACGGCGTCGCGTGGGCTAATGTGACGTCCTCGTCGACGTGCAGAAGCTAGGAAGAAGATTTCCATCGAATGCTGGCACCATGGGAGTATTCATTAGGTGACGAATCCACAGGTAGTTGTATCCATCAGAATGCTAGATTAGACTTTTGTAAGTGTAATAAGTAGCTTACAATGTCCTGTGTGGAGGCATGTAGTGGTTGAATGTGATTAGTGTGGCAGTAGTAAACAAATCTTTGCCATTTGTTTGCATAACAATGTCTTTTTGTAGGTTTTCTAGCTTGTTTAATGACCGCCATACACTCTTGTGTAAGGTTTAAATGTCCGAATTCTAAGACTTCAGGAGCCAGATTGCTAGATTGAGCGATGCTGGATTGGGGTGTCTGATCTGTTGTTTGTGTTGTGTTAACAGATCTGGTGTGTTTGGTAATTTGATGTGAGGTACTACTGATAAGTCCAACAGTGTTGTGTACCACGGTTCGCGAGCCCAGGTTGGTGCTATGAGTATTAGTTTGAGTTTGTTTTGACTTAGTTTGTTGACCAGATAAGGAATGAGTGGGAGAGGGGGAAAAGCATAAGCAAATATCCCTGACCAACTGATCCATAGTGCATTGCCCTTGGATTGAGGGTGTGGGTACCTGGACGCGAAGTTTTGGCATTTTGCGTTTTCTTTTGTTGCGAATAGGTATATGTTTGGTGTTCCCCAGCGGAGGAAGTGATCCTGTAGGATCTGGGGATGAATTTCCCATTCGTGAGTTTGCTGGTGACCTCGACTGAGATTGTCGGCTAACTGGTTCTGAATGCCTGGTATGTATTGTGCTATCAGGCGAATGTGATTGTGAATTGCCCAATGCCAAATCTTTTGTGCTAAGAGACACAGTTGTGACGAGTGTGTCCCCCCTTGTTTGTTGAGATAATACATTGTTGTCATGTTGTCTGTTTTGACATGAATGTGTTTGCGGGCTACCAGTGGTTGAAATGCTTTTAATGCTAGAAACACTGCTAGCAGTTCCAAATGATTTATGTGAAGTTGTTTTTGTTGATTGTCCCATTGACCCTGTATGCTGTGCTTGTTGAGGTGTGCTCCCCACCCTATCATGGAAGCATCTGTTGTGATAACAGCTTGAGGCTCTGGGTCTTGGAATGGCCGCCCTTTGTTTAAATTTATAGGGTTCCATCATTGAAGCGAGAAGTGTGTTTGGCGGTCTATCAACACTAGATCTTGAAGTCGACCCTATGCTTGTGTCCATTGTTTTGCTAGGCACTGTTGTAAGGGCCGCATGTGTAATCTTGCATTTGGGACAATGGCTATGCATGAAGACATCATGCCTAGAAGTTTCATTACAAACTTTACGTTGACTGTATGTTTGATGTTATATTTTGGAACGCTTGGACCCTTTGTGGGCTTGGAGTGGCAATTGCCTTTTGTGTGTTGAGTGTTGCTCCCAAGTCTTGTTGTATTTGGGATGGTTGCAGATGTGATTTCTGGTAATTTATTGAGAACCCTAGTTTGTGTAGAGTTTCTATGATGTATTGCGTGTGAAGAAGACACTGTAGTCGAGTGTTGGTTTTTATTAGCCAGTCGTCTAAATATGGGAATACGTGCATGTGCTGTCTCCTTATGTGAGCGGCTACTACTGCTAGGCATTTTGTGAATACCCTTGGGGCCGTTGTCATCCCGAACGGTAACACTTTGAATTGATAGTGTACGCTGTGTATTACAAACCTTAAGTATTTTCTGTGAGAAGGATGGATGGGTATGTGAAAATATGCATCCTTGAGATCCAATGCTGACATGTAGTCCTCCTTTTTTAGTAAGGGAACCACGTCTTGAAGTGTTACCATGTGGAAGTGGTCTGATTTGATGAAGAGATTCAGTGTTCTGAGATCTAAGATAGGTCTTAACATTTTGTCCTTTTTTGGAATTAAGAAATATAGTGAGTAGACACCTGTTCCTTTCTGATGGTTGGGTACTAGCTCTATTGCTTGTTTTTGTAATAGTGCTTGTACTTCTATTTGTAATAGGTCTAAGTGTTGTTTGGACAGATTGTGTGCTCTTGGTGGCGCATCTGGCGGGAAAATTGTGAATTCTATGCAATAACCATGTTGGATAATGGCTAGGACCCATGCTTCTGTGGTAATGTGTGTCCAGTTTTGATAGTATGCGGTTAGTCTCCCCCCCACTGGTGATAAGTGTTGGGGTTTTGTGAAATTGAAGTCACTGTTTGGTCTGGCTTGTTTTGGGTGTCTGGAACTTTCCCCTTCCTCTTGGGAATTGTCCTACTCTATAGGAGCCATGAAACCCTCCCCTTTGGTATTGTGCCTGATAGGTGGATCTGGTTTGAGAGGTGGAAGGCTCTGGTGTTTGCATTCGAAAACCTCCTCTGAATTGTGGCTTTCTAAATGTGCCTCTAACTTGTGGGGAATAGAGCGCGCCCATGGCTTTGGCTGTGTCCTTTTTTTTTTTTTTTTTTTTTTTTTTTACTTTTCAATTGCTGTGTCCACTTCCGGCCCAAACAATTGTTCTTGGTTAAATGGCATGTTCAACACCGCTTGTTGGATTTCTGGCTTGAATCCAGTGCTTCTTAACCATGCAGGCCTACAAATGGTTACCGCAGTGTTGACCGTTCGTGCTGCCGTGTCTGCCGAGTCTAGTGCGGACCTTATTTGGTTGTTGGATATTGCCTGTCCTTCTTCCACATCCTGCTGGGCACGTTTCTGGTGTTCTTTGGGCAAGTGTTGTATAATGTGTTGCATCTCGTCCCAGTGTGCCCTGTCGTAGCCAGCAAATAGGGCTTGCGAATTAGCGATCTGCCATTGATTGGCTGCCTGTGCTGACACTCGTTTGCCCGCTGCGTCAAACTTTCTGCTCTCTTTGTCAGGCGGTGGAGCGTCTCCTGACGATTGAGAGTTTGCTCTCTTTCTTGCTGCTCCTACAACCACCGAGTCCGGTGTAAGTTGTTGTGTTATGAACACAGGATTCGTTGGGGGAGGCTTGTACTTCTTCTCCACCCTAGGTGCGATAACCCTTCCTTTAACTGGCTCCTGGAATACTTGTTTTGCGTGTTTGAGCATACCAGGAACATTGGCAGACTCTGGTAGGAAGTGTGGGTGGATGCCAAGGTGTTGAACAGGAAATCATCCTCTATTGGCTCAGAATGCATTGCTATGTTGTGGAACGTAGCTGCCCTGGATAGTACCTGTGTATATGTAGTACTGTCCTCTGGAGGTGATGGCTTTGTTGGATAACAATCCGGACTGTTATCCGATACTGGTGCATCATATAAGTCCCATGCATCAGGATCATCCTGTGTCATCCCTGTATGTGTGGGTGACTGCATTGGAGGTGTTCCCACTTAAGACAGTTGTGGTGAGTGTGGTGGGGAAGGTTGTGGTGAAAACTTTGGTGGTGGGGATTTTTCTCTAGCCACCTTCGCCTTCATTTCTGTCTCCTGAAATGCCAATTTTCTTTTAGTCTTAATTGGAGGGAGAGTTTGTATTTTTCCAGTCTCTTTCTGGATATGCAACCTCCTTTGTGTATGGTCCGGTTCGTCCATACTTATTTCCTGCTCAAACCTATATCTTTCCTTTATTTGGCTGGAAAGTCCTTGCTCTTCTGTATAAGAGCTTCTTTTCGGCTCCGAAGCCGCTTTTTTCGGTACCGATGTTTCAGAAAATGTCTTTTTTGGTTACAATGATATTTTCTCACTTTGGGTGAGTCGAACTCTCGGTGTCGAGATCGTTCGGTGCCGGAATCTCGACCGGAGTCGGAAGTCTTCAGCAAATCTCTGGCCTTTTTTGGTGCCGATGTTTGGTCACCTTCTTTTCGATGGGTTAAGCCATGGCCTGCTAGCAGTGGCGTCCCCTTGGCCTTTAAGATCTTTGTGTGAGTTTTGGACAGGGCAGGTTTACTCACTGTTCGCTGCACAGTCGAGGTTCGGTCACTTTCGGATTCATCCGACTCCAATCCCTGGATGGAAATTCTTTCCTCCTCTCCAACGTCGAGTTGCTCTCTCGGTGTCGACGCCATTTGCAGTCTTCTCGCTCGATCACATAGGGTCTTTTTAGATCGAAACGCTCAACAAGTCTCGCAAGTATCCTCCCTGTGTTCTGGTGATAAACACAGATTACAGACCAGGTGCTGGTCTGTATAGGGATACTTCGAATGGCACTTCGGACAGAAGCGGAAGGGGGTCCAGTCCATTAGTCTTCGACGATGGATGTGGTCGGGCCGACCAGGCCCCGCTGAAGAACGGAAGCCCCGAAGGGCCGCCGGAGCGCTCCTGCTGTCGGTGCCGATACAATAACACTAACCCGGTACCGAACGAGAACAATACCGTCAAATTTTCGATATTTAGCTAACTTTCCCGATTCGAAATACGGAGCGAAGAGGAACACGTCCGAACCCGATGGCGGAAAGAAAACAATCTAAGATGGATTCGGCGCCTATGCGCAATGGAGCTGAAAAGGAGGAGTCCCTCGGTCTTGTGACTCGAAAAGACTTCTTCGAAGAAAAACAACTTGTAACACTCCGAGCCCATCACTAGATGGCAGGATAATGCACAGCATGTGTATCTGCAGCTACACATGCCACCGAACATATATATATATATATATATATATATATATATATATACACACAAATATATATATACACACAAATATATATATATATATATAAAATATGTATATATACTGAAAAAACAAAAGGTTACAGAGAGGTTATAATTAGAAAACAGAATTTAAAAAATATATAAAAATTCACTTAAAAAAACAAATGTTACAGTTTTTCCTTCATTAATGTGACTTCTAATGCTTCATTGATATTTTTAATGACGTTATAAGAAGTTGTCATGATTGCTGTCATATCTGGAGTAACTAGCAGTGCATGGTGAGGGGGTGAGGTGAGGTATAGTTACATGAAGTAACTAACTATAACTGCTGGATTGCTAAGGTTCTGCATGAGTAAATTCAGAAAACAACATCCTAGTTATCGCTGCCTTTAAGTGAATTTCTATGTTTTTTTTTATTCTATTCCCTAACTATAACATCGCTGTAATCTTTGGGTTTTTTTTCCAGTGAATTTCTATGGTTTTTTTTAACGTAATTTTAATTTCTATAAATTAATCCAAACACCACCACGCATGCCTATTGGCTGTGCACGGCGGAGTTGGCTGCAGGGCCTGAGCAATGGCCAGACCCTATGGCCTACCCCACAAACCATCCAACCTCACAATGGACACGGCCTCTGGCCTTGCGCATCGGAAATTGAACGGGTCAGTTATTTTTTTTTTTTCTCTCTCTCTCCCTCTCCCTCTCTGTGAGAATAGGTGTGAGAGGGAGTCTCTGGGTGTGACAGTGGTTGTGAGAGTGTCTCTCTCAGTGTGAAAGTGGATGTGAAAGGGTCTGTGTGAGAGCGGGTGTGAGTGCGTAATTGCACTCCAATAGATGAAAGATGCATCTCCATGAAGGATTTCAGATCATTGTTCAATTTGGAATTACGATCCTTTGTTTGCTTTCGCCAAGCCAGGAGTTAGGATCATTTGTCCTTTCCACAAGTGGAGCTTCAACTGGTGCACCTGCTACATTTATATTTATAAGTGCTACCTATTGAGGTTACATTTCTGTGAAATGAGCTTCATGGCCAGAAGGGAAGGGCGCTTACACGTTTTTCCAACAAAAGCCCACAGTTTGCACAAAATGTCTAATTTACTGGAGTACTTTCTACTGTTTATTTAGTAAATGCTACCTCGTTGGGTAAATGTCCATTGTTGGGGAGGGGGCTACGTGGCCCCCCTCCTCCTGCCGGTTTTGGCCTCGGGACTCAATCCCTGGGACTCCTAACAATTCCATGGGGGGGGGAGGACAGGCCCCTCTTCCTGGGCTGATCTCGGCCCTGGGGACTTCATGCCCCGAGGCCAAGCCTTCAATAAATTGAGGCTGATTTCGGCTCCAATGCTCTGCCTTTTATTATTTCATTTTTGGGAAAATGGGGCAGGGGGGGTCATGCGGCTCCCTCCCCCAGTCAATTTCAGCACCGGGGACCATATATAGTGTATACATAGTCACTTACCAAGTGCTTGTGCATTTGGTAGTGCTGCAGATTCACATGCTTTGCATAAGTTCGTTGTTGCACCTGGCCCTTTTTGCAGGGTCTTCCCTAATTTTTTTTTTCTCCTTCCTCCTACTTTTTCCTGACCAGTTTTTGTTGGCTTTAGGACTCTGGTCACTTTACCACTGCTAATCAGTGCTAAAGTGCATATGCAATTGTAATGTCGATTGGTTTATTCCTGATTGGCATATTTGATTTACTAGTAAGTCCTTAGTAAAGTGCACTAGAGGTGCCTAGGACCTTTAAATCAAATGCTACTAGTGGGCCTGCAGCACTGGCTGTGCCCCCCACATTTGTAGCCCTGTAAACATGGCTCAGACCTGCCAATGCAGTGTCTGTATGTGAAGTTTTAAACTGCCAATTCGACCTGGCAAGTGTACCCACTTGCCAGGCCCAAACCTTCCCTTTTGGTACATGTAAGACACCCCTAAGGTAGGCCCTAGGTAGCCCCATGGGCAGGGTTCAGTGTATTTAAAAGGTAGGACATGTTTTGGTGTGTTTTACATGTCCTAACAGTGAAATACTGCCAAATTCGGTTTTCACTGTTGCAAGGCCTATCTCCCTCATACGTTAACATGGGGGCTGCCATTAAATAACTTTAAAGCGCAGATTCTCTTTGAGGGCAGATCACAGTTTAAAAATACATCTTTTAGTGAAATTGGTTTTTGGATTGTGAGTTTGAAAATGTCACTTTTAGAAAGAAGGCTTTTTCTTGCTTAAACCATTCTGTGACTCTGCTGGTTTGTGGATTCCCCGTGTGGGTCAGCTTGACAGTTGGGCTGTTTACACCTCTCCACTAGACAAAGACACAAAGGGAGCTGGGGTGTAGCCTGCATATCCTAATGAGCCATATGAGCTAGAGTGGAGGGAGGAGTGGTCGCTCGCACCTGAAAGGACTGTGCCTACCCTCACACAATGCAGTCTCCAACCCCGTGGTGTGTGTCTGGGGCCTGGCCTGGACAAGGAAGGATCTTGCAAACACTTGAGAGTTTGCTTTGAAGTTTGCCAACTTCAAAGGCAGAAAGGGGTATAAGAAGAGGACCCAAAACCCCAGACTTTATAAATCTTTCCGGAATCAAGAGGAACCTCTGCTGAGGAGAAGAGCTAAAGAGCTGGAGGAGGAGGAGGAGTACTGTCCCTTGCTGTGTTGCTTTGCTGGACTGGCCTTCAAGTGCTGCTTCTGCCTGAAAAGAGTGCAAAGGGTGAACTTTGCTGTGTGTCCTGCTTGAGAAAGTTCTCCAAAGGCTTGGAGTAGAGCTTGCCTCCTGTTGAAAGCCTAAGGGATATCAAAGACTTCAGTTTCCTCTTCCACCAGCACTGGGAACTGTGTGTTTTGTGCTGTTCAAGGAGACAAACCACTGTGACACCATCAACGATGCTGCTGGTCTGCACCGTTACCAGCTGACGCTGAACGGAGCCACACAGCCCCTCTTTGCACCCTGGCCTCACCGATGTCTCATCAGACAACTTCACCGAGCTGCTGCTCGCGCCCTGACCTGTGGGCCCCGCAGTCCGGCATCACCTGATCACACCGCAGCCTGGGCATCTCTGACGACACCGCTCCTGCTGACACCGGCACAGCTGCCTGCACCGTGACCTGTGGCCACCACTCGTGAGGTACACAAAGCACCGTCCCGTCGCGCACCACAGCCCCAGTCCATCGAAGCCAGCACCATCGACTCCAGTGTCGTCACCAGGCACTCCTGCCTGCACTGTGGCCATTGCTTGTGAGAGTCACAAAGCACCGTCGCGCACCCCCGGCTTGGGCCTACTGATGACATTGCTTCATCTACGATGACGTCGCTGACTTCACTGTAACCTGGTGACACTGCACGTTGCACCGCCCTGCTTCGCACCGCCCCACTTCACAACACAGCCCTGGTCTCACTGACGCCGCTGGGCGCAGTCACCATCACGCTGCCTGCACCGCAGCCTGTGGGCACCGCATGTCGAATTGTTCCGCTTCGCACCGAAGACCCAAAGTCATCCATGCCAGCACTCCTGACTTCATCAGCACGTAGTTCGATCTGAAACGCGTGCAACTTCAATGGACCGCGACTCCTGCACCGACTCCGGAACCAACACTGCAACGCCGCTCTCCGCAGCTCACTGCCAGGATCACGATGCCCTGCAATTCCAAAGGGACTGTTTGCAGGTCTCCCCGACACCATAGCTGGCCTGCTATGCCGCGGCCGGCCTGAACTGTTGGCCTTGTTGATCACGACCTTGTGATAGCCCGAGGTGGAGCTATCAACTTCAAGGAACTGTGTTTTTGAGTAAATTTTGCAAAATTCATATCTTGTATTGTATGCTGGATTTTCTTCGTTTTGGTCTTGTTTTACACAGATAAATATTGGCTATTTTTCTAAAGCGGGTGTGGTGTCCTTTTGTAGTGTTTTCAGTTATTACGGTGTGTTATGTGCAAATGCTTTACACACTTCTGAGATAAGCCTAACTGCTCAGGCCAAACTACCAAGGGGGTGGGCATGGGTTATCTGAGCGGGTATCTTCCTTAACCTGACTAGAGTGAGGGTCCCTACTTGGACTGGGTGCAAACCGACAGCCAACTAGAGACCCCATTTCTAACATCCGCTATCTAGTGTTGGACTCGGAGTGTTACAAGTTGTTTTCCTGCAAAGAAGCTTTTTTGGGTCACTAGATCGAGTGGCTCCTCCTCTTGGTGATAGTGCACATGGGCATCGAATCCTTTGTTAGATTGTTTTCACGCAGGAGGGTGACGTAAGGAGTAAAGAATTCTGTATATATAATATACATATAAAAAAATTATATATATATATATATATATACACACATATATATATATATATATATATATATATATATAAAATAGTGTCCATGCAGTGTATATACATATTTACATACAGAAAATACTACAACGGCTACAGGCTTCCGGGGAGGAGGGAGCGCGCATGTGAATCTGCTGCATTACATGCCACAAACAGATGTACACTGGGTAATTTACATTTTCCATTTGATGGCATGTGTAGCTGCAGAGACACATGCTTTGCATAGACTGAAAAGCAGTTCCCTCCTAAAATAAGCAGTGGCTTGCCTGTAGGAGTAGGAGTACTTTTAAAGTGTTCTAAGCACTGCTTGACCAACATGTGCTTGTTGGCGAGACAGCACATCCTCACAGTAGTGTTTAGTAAACATGTGTGGTGTAGACAATGTGGCTGCTATGCATATGTCTGCCATGGGTATAATTCATAAGAATGCCATTGAAGATGCTTTCATTCTAGTAGACTGTGCTTTGGGAGTTACTAGTAGTTGTCTTTTAGCTTTGAGATAGCAACCATTGTTTTGAAATAGGATTACCCTTGTGAGGCTGTTGAAAAGCCACAAAAAGTTGTTTAGTTTTTCTGAAATCTTTTGTTCTGTTTATATAGTACATGAGAGCTCTTTTAAGATCAAGAGTGTAGAGAGCTCTTTCAGCAACTGAATCTGGCTGTGAGAATAAGACTGGCAATTCCACTGACTGACTGATGTGAAATGGTGAAACCACTTTGGGTAGGAATTTTGGGTTTACCCTAAGTACTATTTTGTGTTTGTGAATTTGGAATAAAGGTTCTTTTAAAGGGAATGCTTGAATTTCACTAACTCTTCTCAAGGAAGTAATTGCTACTAGGAAAGCAACTTTCCGTGAGAGAAATTGGAGAGCACAAGAATGCATGTATTCTAATGGTGGACCCATAAGCCTTGTGAGCACAATGTTAAGCTGGCAGAAGCTGGTGAAGCTCTAGGTGGAATAACTCATAAAAGCTTTTATGACAGGAATTCTAAATAGAGAAGTGTGCTGTCTGTTTTGGGGGTAGGTTGATATTGCTGTTAAATTAATTTTAATAGATTGATATGCAAGATTTTTTTTGGTAAGTAAAGCAAATAACATACAATACCCTGTACTGATGCTGTAAGTGGGTTAATGTTTTTACGTTGGCAGTAATATACAAAACGTTTCCATTTAGCTGCCTAGCACTGCCTGGTTGTAGGTTTACGTGCTTCCTTTAGGATGTCCATACATTAATATAGAAGCTGTGGGTATCCAAACTCTATGACCTCAGGAGCCAAATTGCAAGGTTGAGCATGCTGGGATCGGGATGCCTGATCTGACCTTTGTTTTGAGTCAATAGGTCTGGTCTGTTTGGGAGTTTGTGATGTGGTACTACAGATAGATCCAATAGTGTTGTGTCCCAGTGTTGATGTGCCCACATGGGAGCTATGAGTATCATAGTGAGGGATGTGTGACGAATCTTGTTGACCAGAAACTGAGGTAGTGGGAGAGAGGGAAAAGCGTAAGAAAATATCCCTGAACAATTGATCCATAGAGCATTGACCTTGGATCGAGGGTGTGGGTACCTTCATTCGAAGTTTGAGCATTTTGCGTTTTTGCTTGTTGGGAAAAGCTCTATGTTTGGCATTCCCAACATGTGAAAGTACTGTTGAAGTACTTGTAGGTGAATCTCTCATTCGTGTATTTGTTGCTGCATCCTGCTTAAGAGGTCCACTAGTTGGTTGTGTATCCCTGGGATATACTCTGCTAGTAGGTGAAAGCGATTGTGAATTGCCAACTTCCAAATTGTTTGTGTTACAAGGAACAATTCGGATAAGTGTGCCCACCTGTTTTTGCAGATGATACATTGGTGTCACTTTGTCTGTCCTTATTAAGACTGTCTTGTGTATGATCTGTGGCTGGAATGCTTTTATTGCTAAGAACACTGCTAGCAATTCCAAGTAGTTTATGTGGTAAGTCTGCTGGATTGCATCCCAGTCTCCCTGTATAGTCACATTTTTGAGATAGGCTTCCCAACCTGTCATTGATCCATCTGTGGTGATTATGGTCTGTGGCACGGGGTCCTGAATTGGCCATCATTTTGATAAATTGGTGCGATTCCACCATTGCAGAGAGTTGTACGTTTGGCGGTCCAACAAAACGTGAAGTTGACCCTGTGCCTGGGACCACTGTAGTGAAAGACACTGTTGTAGGGTCTCATGTTTAGACGTGCATTGGGCACTATTAATATGCACGATGCCATCATTCTCAGTAGTTTCATTACAAATCTTACTGTGTACGTTTTATTGTATTTTAGTTGAGAAATGAGACAGTGGAAAGCTTGAATTCTTTGTATGTTTGGGTAGGCCAATGCTGACTGAGTGTTCAGAATTGCTCCCAGATATGGCTGTATTTGCGCTGGTTGAAGGTGAGATTTCTGGTAATTGATTGTGTAGGTTATCTATTGTGTGCATTGTTGACCGGTCTGAATGGTGCTGGTTTTTATGAGCCAGTTGTATAGATAAGGAAAGATATGTACATACGGTCTTCTGAGGTATGCTGCAACCACTGCTAGGCATTTGGTAAAATACCCTCGGTGCTGCTGTTACGCCAAAAAGTAGCACTTTGAATTGGTATTGCTGGCCTACTATCACAAACCTTAAGTATTTACGGTGTGCTGGATGTATGGGAATATGGAAGTAAGCATCTTTTAGATCTAATGCTGTCATGCAGTCTTGTTTTTGTAGCAAAGGAATGACATCCTGAAGAGTGACCATGTGGAATGGTCTGAGATCGAGGATTGGTCTGAGAATGCCATCCTTTTTTGGTATGAGGAAGTATAGAGAATATATTCATGTCCTTTGTTGAGGTATAGGTACCTGCTCTATTGCACCTTCGAGTAGAAGTGACTGTACCTTTTGTTTTAGCACAACGAGGTGTTCTGGAGTAAACCTGTATGAGCAAGGGGGAATATTTGGTGGAGTGGAGATGAGTTCTAGGCAACAACAATTGTGGATAATTGACAGTACCCATTGATCCGATGTAATGGTATGCCATTCATGGTAGAAATGTTGCAGTCTTCCACAGGAGAGGTGTGCTGTGTGGGGATACAAAGAAAGTCATTGCTTTGATGAGATGGAGGCACTTCTTGTGGCAGTGGATTTCCCCCTACTTCTAAAGTTGCGTCCTCTATAGGATCCTCTGAAAGACCCTCTAGAGTAATTCTGTTGTCCCTGCTTTTGTTGGGACGTAGAGTCCTCTGATGTTTGGGGTTTAAAACCACCTCTGAATTGGGGCCTACGAAAACACTCATGGCCTTTGCTAAGTCTGAGTCCTTTTTTAATTTTTCGATGGTGGTATCCACCTCTGGTCCAAATAGCTGCTGTTTGTTAAATGGCATATTGAGGACCACTTGCTGTATCTCAGGTTTCAATCCTGAGGGCCGCAACCAAGCATGTCTTCTGATCACGACATAAGTATTTATGCCCCTAGCTGCGGTGTCTGCTGCAGCTAGGGCGGATCTAATTTGGTTGTTGGAGATAGCCTGTCCTTCTGCGACTACCTGCAGTGCCCTTTTTGGTGTTCTGGTGGGAGATATTGGAGGAACTCTTGTATTTCATCTCAATGGACCCTGTCGTACCTGGCAAAAAGAGCTTGAGAGCTGGCAATTCTACACTGATTTGCAGCTTGAGTTGCCACTCTTTTGCCTGCTGCATCGAATTTGCAGCTTTATCGGGGGAAGGAGCATCCCCAGTTGACTGACCATTTGCCCTCTTTCTTGCTGCACTGACAACAATGGAATCAGGTGGCATTTGTTGAGTTATTAACTGTGAATATGATGGTGCAGCTTTATATTTTTTGTCCCCCCCCCTTGGTGTGAGCACCCTAGCCTTTGCTGGTTCTCTAAAAATACCATCAGCATGTTTTAGCATGCCTGGTAGCATTGGCAAACATTGGTACAGTTTATGTGTAGAGAACAGGGTGTTGAATAGAAAGGCATCCTCTATGGGTTCAGAGTGCAGCTGCACATTGTGGTATGTGGCTGCTCTAGCAATAACCTGATTATAGGCCGTGGTGACTTCAGGTGGAGATGGCCTAGTGGGATATAGATCAGGGTCATTAGATGGGAGAGGATATGGATCATGCACATCCCATAGGTCTAAAGTATTAGTATTGTCACCCATATAATCCCCATGTGAAGAGACAGGAGATTGCATAGAATACTGTGTAGGTGGAGGTGGTGGAGTATCAGGTGGTGGATAAGTGGGAGGCAAAGGAGAACGTGGTGGAGAAGGCTGATGTACTGCCTTTGGTTTCTCCTTGTGTTTAAATATTTTTGCAGGTGAAGGTCCGGCTTCCAAACTTTCTTGGAAAGACAGTTTCCGCTTGGTTATAGAAGGAGGAGAGGCAGTAATTTTCCCAGTATCCTTTTGGATTTTCCGTTGTATAGGGTCCATCACTTCAAGGATGGGCCTAATGTCTGTTGACTCCTCTGCAAATGGAACATGTTTACTTCCCACAGTTGTGTGCTCTAAAAGCTTGGTGACTGACTGCTATAATCGGGCCGAAAATGTGGACTCTTAAACAGATGGGAGTTTTTTCAGCTCTGAAGAGGAGCTTGGATGCATCGATTCCGAGGTGGTATACAATGTTTCGGTTCCAAAGTAGAAGCCTCCACTTTGCGACTCGATCCCGAAACAGGCATGCAGTCTGTTCAGTCTAATGCATTTTGGTCTTCTTTGACGCCAAACCCGAGGGCCGGTCGTCGAGATGGAACTTTCGGGTCCAACCATAGCCGGCAAGCAGTGGTGGACCCAAGACCATTTGTGCTGACTTTTTGGAATGTTTTTGTTGATGGGAAGAGGCTGGCGTACTCACGTACTGCGCCGCAGGAATAACGTGGCTGTTCCCATCTGAGTCACGGTCGGAATCTGAGTCTGCGATGGAAATTGCAGTCTGCGGCTGTTCCTCAACGAAAATGTTGGGCGTTTGTCCAGTCAACTTCGATGCCATCTCTAGTCGACGTGCTCTTTGATCTCGCAGAGTCTTCTTGAAGCGGAAGGATAGGCACGCCTTGCAGGTTTCTTCCTTGTGATCTGTAGAGAAGCAGAGGTTACACACCAATTGTTGGTCGGTGTAGGGGAACTTGGCGTGGCACCGAGGGCAGAATCGAAACAGAGTCTGATCCATGAGCCTGTGACACAGGAGGCCCAAGAAAGGTGCAGCCGCCCAAAAGGGTGTTTAATCGATCCCGACACTACAATTGGATCGAGTGTAGTATGAAAAAGACATATGAAAGCGATACCGATGTTTAAAGGAAAGATAGAGAAGTTCAGATAGTACCGAACCAAGATCTACCAGAGCGAGAGGGAACATATCCGAACCCGAAGGCGGAAAGAAAACAATCTAACAAAGGATTCGCAGCCCATGCACACTATAACCGAGAGGAGGAGTCACTCAATCTTGTGAATCGAAAAAACTTCTTCAAAGAAAAACAACTTGTAACACTCAGAGCCCAACACTAGATGGCGGACTTATGCAAAGCATGTGTATCTGCAGCTACACATGCCATCGAACATATATATGCTCACACACATATATACATATATATATGGCTGAGATAATCAACTGACAACCCTGTACGGGAGACAAATACTCCATATAAAATTAAGAAAGTGCTCCGCATGAAAGAAGGGTTAAGCTTCAACTTTATATCTGCTGTATCATCCTCCATTTGTGATAATGTGATAATCTGAAATGTACTGTGATGACTACTGCGTTTTTCTTCTTTTTCCTTTTTCTATGGATTACGGCTTACTTAGAAAATTGCTCTGTAATGATTTTCAAATGCGAATCAGCCGGGGAAATAACAGGCAATCTAAGAATGGCATACAGATATTGTTGTAGACCCTCATGTTGTAAAACAAGATTTGTCAAAAATGCTATGTTTGGCATTGGTATTAAAGGTGCATATTTTTAATTAAAAAAGTGTAAGTGGACAGATTTCCCAAGAATGCATGTATGATTCAATAACTGCTGAAATTAATGTGCGTTTCAAAGGGGGGACCTGTCCAGTTTCGTGCTGTCCCTGAGAAGTGTCCCTCTGAAGACCAGTTATCTGTCTCAGTTTAGAATTTAGCGCTAATTTCTGCCAGCCAATGTTTATGTTACAGCCTGGTAATGCAAATAATTTAGGGTACAAAACACCCATGTTAAGGATGTTGAAGAACTTTTGTAATTTTGTGTTCTATTTACCTAGTAATGTTAAAAAAATATTCAATTTTTTGATCAATTGAACAGTTATTCTTCGCTCTCTAAGCAGGCAGTCTGCTGATCGACACACACACACTGCATGCACACAACCAGAAAATCTGTCTAAGCATTAGGGTCTAATTAGAACAGAATATTCTACGTGGTACTGAGGCCTTCTTGTTCATAAAAGCACCAAGATCACTTTTATTCTAAGCGAACAGTAGTGTCAAATGGAAAGTAGATTCCCACTTTGATAGTTGTCTGCCTAGAACTGCTTTCAAACTCAAGGGTCGGCGAACTGGAATTAATCCTGCAGTGTCCCAGTGGTGTACACCTATTTACTTTAGTGTGACAGTCCGAGTTTGTACTGTATAGCCTACCCACCTCCCTCCTGACCAGATTGTTACTGTGTGTAGTGCCAAAACATGTGGCTTAAAAACATAAAACCAGCAAACCCCAAAAACACTAAATTTGCTGTATTTTTGTGACAGAGCCTACAAAATAGCCCCTTGTCTCACAACCGGAGAAAGCTTGCTAGAGGGATATCTACCATCAGTGAGAGCACAGACTTTAATTTAGAAGTTGCACTCTCTCTTGCACTACCCCCCACAAATCACTTCCTAGTCTCAAAGCACCAGCATAAAATAAATTGTGCTGGAAGATGCTGTTAGTGCACTCCCCTTCACCGTCCTCCTATTTTAATTTAATTTGGCTGGAGGATACAGCAACACCTCCCTCAACCACCATGCATTTCACTGGGTAATAATCGGTGAATCATGTCAGTGTGGGTGATCCAGTGCTTAATTTGTAAATAAAAACGTGCCGGTGCCCAAAGCCCTCCTCTTAAACACGTGGCTGCTGCAATTACAAGTGATAACACTGAATACTTAGGCAGCGTAATCCTGAAGCCCTCTTGGGTCTCTTCAATCCATATAAAGCCACTCCTTGCCCCTTCGGCTCATTCTAGCAGCTTTCTACTTTCTCCCTTTATGACGCGTTTTTGTTTTTCTCTTCCTCCGTCTTTCCATACGTGTCTTTTGCTCGCAGAAAATGCTCGCGGCAGAAGAATAAGCCCCGGGCCTCAAAAATAAGTGCTGGTGCTCCGCACCGGAAACAACAAGCACAAATTAGGCACTGGGGTGATCTAACCTCAAAGTATGTCAAGGGATATTTTTGTGGTGGGTGGGTGGGAGGGAGGAGGGAGGTGCGCCAGAAAATCAGTGCAATGGGGAAAGAGAATGGGGCCCAAAGGGGGGAAAAGAGGGACACTGTAATGGGGTTCTGGAGGGGGTGGGGTGCAAGCAGATATAATATGAGAATGTGTGACATAGTATGAGAGGGACTGGAGAACAGGTGACATAGGAAGGGGAAAGAGGAGAAAGGATGCCACCGGGGTGGGAGGAGCAGGACAGCAGGATGAAGGTAAAGGCAGGTGAAAGGGAGCCATGATGGTAGAAGAACTGGTGCTACACGGAGCCAGAAGAACAGCAGCAAAAGGAGGCTGGGACATTTCCATACAACCTGGATCCTGGTTCTCTGGGGGGGGGGGGTTTAGCTCAAAGCCTTCCAGACAGAGCAGCTGTCTGGTTTGCTAACAGCATCTTGAGAACATTCTGAAAACTTCCATGGGAATGCATTCCGCCCATTGATTACCACTGGCTTTCTGTTTTGTAAAACATTATTGCTTTCTTTCTATTCGCTGGCTTTATTTGTTTTAGGCTGTCCAGCCTCAGTCTGTCCCTCCCTTAGAGCATAGGATATGTATGCATTCGTATTTTTTTTTTTGCCCTTGGAAAAATAAGTGTTGACCAACCTAAGGCCTAAATATACGATAAACAAATATACTTCTTTAATAATAGTTCTTTGGTATTATTTTTCATTTGTATTGCTCATGAGGAGGCACGATTTAAACACCATACGATCGCTGACTGAGATTTTTAAGGTAAACATTATTGCGTCATTCCAAAAAGGAATTCAAGGCAGTCCTGTCCGCTCTTACATTATACTGACATCTAGTGGAATTTTGCGCATGTGGCAAACTAAATGAATGCTTCCTACTAATTCAACCAAAAAAAAACGTATATCCCATATTAAATAATCTTTTGCATATTTGGTATGGCAATATTCCATGATCTGAAGGGTGCTTAAAATATTTCACACAACAAGCACGTTTAATTCGCAAGATAGTATGGAAATATTAAACTGTTAGGTTGTCAATGTCTACAAAATACAGAAAAAGGTTAACATTTGCTCGCATTGCATACAAAGAGCAGCGGTAGAGTGGAGGATATAAAAACACAGCCTTGCACAAGAAGTTGCAAAGAGATGCAAAAATCAACATTACTTTATTTATGAGCATACACGGGTTACTTAAAATGAACAAACCTTAGAGAAAATGTTCAAACTCAAAGTAAGCATATAATAACAAAAAGATAGACATCCGAAAAGATATGATTTAGATCGTAAATAGTAATTGGGCGAGTGTTAAAAAAATAATAATTACGTCTTGCCAATAAACAAATGTTATGTTAGGCGAGCGCTGTTACTGAAAACGCTTATTATATGTTCCAAAAAGTTTAAAAAAATAAAACTCTATAGATAATTTTGTGTAAACGTACCGGTGATGAGATTGCCAGGTATTCGGTCCGTCAGGAAATCCACCACCAGGATTCGGCTTGTGACAAACAAGACACCGCCTTGCATGTAAACATTGCATCTCTCACCGCTTGAAATTTCATTGGTTACAATCCGAGGTAGGTGAGCAACTCCTTCTGATCTCAGCTGTTCAATAAAATACTCCTAAAGAAAGAACAGTCAGAAATGTTACTCACAGGTTTCCCGGCTCGCAAATGATCACTACTTTACTTCGTGAAACGTGGAGACAAATGGCAGTGTGACATAGTAAGAGTAGATGTGTATATGGTTATGTACAATTTGGGGACCATGGAGTAACAGAGCAAAATTATGGAGCCTACAAGTATGTGACACGTGCACAGCACAAAAAAAAACTATTTTTGGAAAAATACACCTGTTAACAAAAACAAGCATTTGCAATGCAATAGGTCTCGCATTTGCTTGAGTTAGAGCTATTGGCACTGTAAATGCATAACTGAACTTTTCTTGCCACATAAATTGGTCAACCCTGCAGCATAATTTGGTTCTCTCTGCCACATAATTCCAGTGGCTCTGCATATAACTACAGCACTTCCATTGCCTTCTTCCTCTACCTGCAGCAAAAAATGAAAATATTGCCATTATTTATATAATTATTTTGGGGTCCCATCATCCTAGCATAGGGGACCCAGAGATGAGCTAGACAGAAAGAGCGGGTCATGCTGAACAGCACCTGTCCACTAAAGCAGCATATCCAGGTTGCACGAGCTGCCCTGGAGAGATGCTTTTATAGCGCTACTTTAGTGGGTAGAACAAGTAGTGCAGCAGCCCACTAGTAGCATTTGATTTCCAACACTAAACACTTAATAAATAAATTAAAAAATGCCCTTCCCTCCCCCACCCAATACCCACAAAGGCAGTGCTTAATTTGTGCTTGTTGTTTCTGGTGCCGGGCACTGGCACTTATTTTTGACGGACGGCGCTTATTTTTCTGCCTCAAGCATTTACTGCGAGCAAAAGAAACATGGGAAAGACGGAGGAAGAGAAAAACGAAAAAGCGTCACAAAGCTGCAAGAGCAAGATGAAGGGGCAGGGAGTGACTGTAAATGAATTAAAGAGGCCCGAGATGGCTTCAGGATTACGCGGCCTCGGTGTTCGGTGCTCACATTTAATTGCAGCAGCCACATGTTTAAGAGGAGGGCTTTGGCCACCGGCACATTTTTATTTACAAATTAAGCACTGCACAAAGGTGAGCTTGCCCATCGGTGTGATGCGCATGCCCACACAATACAAGTAGCAGAAAGGATGAAATTCTTGGTGGGTACCGGTGCCCTGATGGTTCCTTTTATCTTGTATCATATCGGCGTTCATAATGGCGGTGCGATATTGTGGTCCACCATGGCACTGGTTTGTAAAAAAAAGGAGCACAGAAGAAGAATCTATCCTTGGTTGGCAACATGATGTTTGAACCCTAAACTTGTACTTACAAAAAAATGAGAATCTCGTACATCAGAATAAACAGTGTTTTTTTTTATGGATGCTACAAGTTTTAGTTCATGTTTTCAAATTAAAAAGCTTGTTTGTGATAGCAGTTTTTTTCCAAGAGCTGAGAAACTGATGTTCGGAGACAACATCACTGTAATTCGAAGTGTATGTTTAAAGTGGATTCTTGACTTACCACAAGGGCGGTTCGACGCTTTAGCCAATAGCTCGTCTGCTTCCTGAACTTGTAATATCGAAGTCACTTTTACAAGAGTTCTATGACAGCACCAGTAAAACCCATCTAAGTGTGGCCGGCTGAGGGCAGATTGTGAGACTTCTTGGAATCGGCAGCAGATAAATGTAAAGATGTGCAATATAAAAGAATGGCAAGTGTATGAAAATACATTGTCTGAGCTCCCTGCACCATGTACTTACTTTAGACGTTTTGGGGGCAGCTGTTCGGAAAGTGCATAATTTTCTATATATATATTTTTCAGGGTAGCGAAAACATAATGAGAAGGTCAGGTTTTCTTCGTACGCCATACAAACTGTGGAATATTTTATAAATATTACATTTCCCACCCTGTACCTATGGTGTTTCAGTAAATGTATGTGAAGATTGTGATGTCGAATGGACTATTTGCTCTTTTAGAAACACAAAAACGCAGACCGAGACATATGACTAGACATGCTTGGAACATTCTCAAAATCCCTTTATATGAAGGGTACAGTTTCTAAAATATTCAAATTAAGGGATGCTTCAAAACAGCAGAACATCGAAATTTCTAATAGAGATTTTTTCGGACGTTGTGTTCCCGGACATCGTTTTGCTCCGTGAATGCTATTTAAATGATTTAAAAAATAAATTAATACAACTCTTTAATCAAATTGACAAGCTACTCTTCATCATTTCCATAGCAGGCTGGACAGAGCAGAGGGTGTCCTTACAGCGAGTTTTAATAGGGAAGCGCCCAGCCCGGCTCTTCATCCTTCCAGAGTCTGGGGTCCTCTAAGGGCCGAACCCTGCGAGCACTTGTTCGGGGCAAGTATACACCAAGCGGCCTAAGAAACATTGGGGTGCGGTGGGGGAGCAGACGTGGGAGAAAGACAGTGACGTCAGGATTTTCTCGTTTTTTTTTTATCAGTGGTCTAAGAAGCGTCATTGTTTTTTCATCATCTTTTCTGCCTATTTAACATACTTTGGCAGCAAAAAAAAAAAAATTAAATGCTCCTGCACGCATGTCACATATTTTCGCCCTACTTTGCATTGATGGTCAGATTGAAATGAATTAAAATTCTCACAGGGGAAAACGCAACTCTGCAGTGCCCCGTGCCGAAATAAAACCAGCTCGGCGTTGCGGCTGTCGCGCAGCTCCTCCGTAGGAAAGAGCTGCTTTGCAGCAGCCGGGTCACGTGACGTCCGGCTGCAGCGGCTGTGCGCAGGAGGCGGCGTTGCTGCCAGCCGGTGACTCCAGGAAGACCCCGAAACTGAGGGAAGGGCAGTGGACGCCCCCAGGGCTCTGATAACTCATAGTCCGTGGCACCGGGGCTCAGGGGCATAGAGTTTTTTGTAAAATGTTCTGTTGACGAGTTAGGTGTGGTAATTAAACTATAACAAACATTTAGAATGCAATAGTCTCGTGTTTGTTCGAGTTACAGCTCAGAGCATTGTAAATTACTGACTGGACTTTTATTGCCACACAGACGGAAAATAACAAGAGGAAGTGAGCGTGCTGGCCCTGGAAAAGCCCCCCTCTGATGTTGGTTTATGTTTATAGAGGGAACTGGTGGGTAGGAGGGACTGAACAAGCACCCACACTGTTGAGGTGAAAAGAGGCAAATGCCAAAAAAGGTTCCTTACAGAAGAGATAAACAGGACATAGCGCAATTACACAGTACTTTGTGCTGCTCCCAAAGTTAAAAAAGGCAGGACAAAGAGTCATACTGACCACTAGCAAGCAAGGATTTTTGAAGGACACTGCAACTAACAAATCAGAACGCTGGAACTCACTCTATTGTATACTTTAGTATACAGCAGGCCGAACGCTGACGCTCGACCTAAAAACGAAACAAAAACCTAATGTAAATACGCAGATGGACATTTACATATGAGTAGCTTTAGGCAAAGGCTTCTTCAACAAGTAGCAGATCTTCTGAGCTACTGAAAGTTGTTGAAGCGAAGCTATGCACCGGAAGCCTTCACCTGCCCAGTCAGCTCCTGATCTTGCCGCTGCTGACACCGGCTCACCGACCATCAACTGCGACAGAGAGAATGCAAATAGAGCCCGTCTGCTCCAGGAGCTCCGGCACCAGCACATGCCCACTGCAGGCCCGCCACCTTGCTTGTCACTGTCCTTTCACCCCCCCCAGCCACGCAGCACTGCTGTGCCCACTGACACCTAAGCTTAGGTTCAACTGGGTAGGAGTGGAAGAGATGGTAGTGAAACAGAGATCGCAAGCCAAGCTGAGGAGGCGCAGCAGAGCAGCCAGGTGCCCAGTGCACACCGAGCCGCAGGGGGACGCCGATCTTTGGGCACACAGTACCACAAGTCTCTGGTGAGAGGGGACTGTGTGCGAGATGGGAGGTCATAGGCAGGTGTGTTTTCCAGTGCACTAGGCACTGGCAGCCCTGGTATAGTGCCCGGGAAGCACGCAGAAGCAGCCGGTTTAGGACGAAGGTCCTTAACCCCACGGAGCTAGAGGGGTCGGAACAGAAACCCCACTAACACCCAAGAGAAGGTGCGCCAAAACAAGAAAGGGAGCACAGAAAAGTGCTAACAGGAAGTAGCACCCCTGTTGTTGAATGGCAGAATATCAGGCGGGGGCAGGGACTCCAAACAAACTGGAAAGGGTGCAAAGCCCTAGGCCACTAGTAAGCCTTATGTTGATTTAAATTTTCACCCCTGCACCCTCATGGTTCATGGGGGTCATAAAAGGGTAGCGATCAACAAGAAATGACTTACCTGCACCTGAGCAGCCTACCACCACGACCCAGGGAAGAAGAGTGCAGCCTAGCAGTTCTCCGCCGCTACGGGACCACCAGCAAGGAGCCCAACAGTCACTGCCACAACCACGGCCTGTACCATGGGAGAAGCACCGTAATCAAGAGCAAGGAGCAGTCACCTCCGCGGCCTAGGCCGGCGTATCGGGGGAGCCCAGCTGCAACTGCACCAGCCCAGGCCCTCACTGTGGGGAAAGCACAGTAATCACCTGCAAAGAGACCAACAGTCACAGCCGCGACCCAAGTCGGTGTATCGGGGGAGCCCAGCTACAACCACCGCGGCCCAGGTCATCACTGCGGGAGAATCGCTGTAATCACCACCGTGACCCAGGACTATGCCGGGTGAAGCCCAGCTGTGTTCACAAGCTACAGCCCGGGACGACATCTAAGGACCTTTGGTACCCTGAAGCTGCCCAGGAAGACATCGTCAAGAGTCCAGCAGGCTCCGCCACCCCTCACGAGGTGGAGAGAAACCCAGAAGCAGGACGACGCAGGGAAGAGCCACAGCAAAGCCACTGCAGGACTTCTGGAGTGGGCGAGAGAGCTGGTGCAGGTAGCAGTAGCGGGAAGAGCAAGAAGTTTGTGTGGAGGCAGCCATCAGTGGGACAGGAAAGAGAGAGAGAGAGCCCGTCTGACCATGAGCCACACCCCGCACCCCGCACCCTGTTAACCCTCAACAGCCTGAACAGCAGAAAGAAACCAGAAGGGAGCCCGTCCAGAGGCAGATTATGAGCCATGCCCCCTGCACCCACATGAGGAGTGTCGGGGGGAAGTGGAGCGATGGGGAACGAGGGCTGCTACCTTTAACTGTGCATCAAGGAGCTATAGCTCAGTGGCAAGGTCTAGTGCCTCTGAATCCAGCCAATGCTCTTAAAATACATTTAAGCACAATATCCAGAACTTGTTTCAGGACAATATTTTTTCAAGAGGACAACATAAACAGAGAGCGCTATGGTGGCTTCGCAATATTCATTGTCAGGAAAGGGAATGCAAAAGACTGGCAAACCATTTGATTGACTTATCAGATGAGGAAGCACCCCTGAAACAATCACTAGTTTAACACAGTACCACAATTATCAGGTCAGAAAATCCAAACATTAACTCCAACAGGAAGAAATACAAGGTCAGCCAGAGGCAATGGAACCAAGCTGCAAAGGAGCAATTATTCCAACAAGGGACCGCTCAAACGGGTGACGCAACCCATGTTTGTACTAAACAGCCCAAGCAATTGACGGCCAGAGAGGCAGTCAGGGACAGCCCGCAAGGCTGATGCGACCCAGCTATACAGCAAGCAAGGCAGAGGCAGTCGGAGACAGCCCACGAGGGTGACACTCCAAACTGGTCAGGGAAACGGACACAGGTCAGAAGGGGACAGCCTGCAAGGGCGACGTGACCCAAGTTGACCAACAAACAGGCTTAAGGCAACAGGGCAAGACACAGTTGGGTCAGCCCACAGAGCAATGAGACCTGGCTGTACAGCACTCAGCAGCGAGCTTCTAGGGACAGCCACTGATGTGACATTACCCAGTCACCAGCAAAACCAGACACTTCCCCCACCCCCATATTTTCACGCAGTTCGAGCATGGAGAGCCAAGGTACTAGCCAGCAGTTCGATCTAGAAGAGATAATTAAGGCAGCAAGGGAGGCAGCAGCAACACAGACTAAAGAGTAACTCCTGAGGCAAACCAGGGGATCGGGAACAAGGGAGGGCCTGAGCACTATGAGCCCAGCGACAAGGACAACACAGAGCTAACAAGGGAAGAGTCACACACCACTGAGGAACCAAAGAAACGGCATTGAAACGCAAGGAGAAGCAGCAAGAAAGGGGAAAAGAAAGTCGCAGGAGACGCAGCATCAGATGGGCGTACAAGCACCTAGCAAGTGGGTGAATGCGAATAATGGTGAGCAAATCAGCGCGATCCTACAAAAATGCTTAAAGTAATTTGCTCCACCGGTAACAAAGTGGACATGGTCTCGACAGGTGGGAGCAGGGTGGAAGCACTCCAGGGAACCAAGGTTACACCAGCCTCCACAAGTAATAGGGCTCCATAGTGACGGGCAGAGGCGCACAGTGAGGGTGCCTATCACCAGAGAGGGTTGAGGATGAGCCAGAAACAACAAGCGCGGGGCATTATCCACACAGGCATGGGGTGCAGAAACAGGAGTCAAAGGGCAGGTCAGCGCAACACCAGGAGGAATGATCCCAAATGCATACAAAAGAGGCAGCCTAGGGAGGCCTTATAGGGTCACCAGAGACCTTGGTTTAACCAGCATGAAACCACTAGAGGTCAAAAAGCGCATTTGGTGCAGGGAATTTATCAATTCATTCATATTTTCACTCCTGGAGATACAGGTGGAGGGCCTAGACAACTGTGGATAAGAAAGAAAAAGAAAAAAGAGAGAGGAATAGGATAAGAAAGGAGAGGAATTTTGACAGCTGGCTAGATGCATTTAAGATCATGGTCTGCATTATCGCAGAGAAGTTCCTGCACTGTGCAAAAGACCTATGGCTATACGAGTCACACTCCTTGATCTATTCCCAATAGTTGTGGCCCTGGCAATATGGCAAGAGCAGCTGATGAATATGAAGATCACGCTGTGGTCAGATAACCAGGCAGTGGACCACACCATTAACAAGGGGGCAGCCCAGTGCCCATGAGTATTAAAATATCTTCAATACTTGGTAAAAATGCAGCTAGCAAGCAATTAAGATATCAGGACGAGGCACATCCCCGGACTAAATAATATTTAAGCAGATGCACTCTTGCGCTTCTAGATGGAGGAATACAGGAGATTGGTGCCAGAAACAGAGCAGCCAGCTTTGAGACCACGCTGTTCAAAGCAGCATTCAAGCTAGTGTTTGTTGGGGCTTTTTGAGTAGGCGAACTAGTGGCCCCCTTAAATCAATGGATGGAGGAGTGTAAGAAGTCGAAAATTCAAAACTAAACAGCCCTAGCACAAGTATTCAGTTGGTGAATCAAGCATCCTCAGAATTTGATACCCAGATTTCAATGTTAGCACCCAATGGCACCATAGATAAACCATTCAAAGATACCTCAGCAAATTGTAATACATCTACAACTTTGAAAAGGAAGTGACCCTAACAATAACGCTTGTACAATACCATTAAAAAGCCTCAAGGTAAGAATCACAGAAAGACTCCAATATAAATTACTTGGAACTGTAAGTGTAGGGGATCATCCACCCTTGGTGGAAACAAGTCAGAAGAGCCTGTTTGCCCAAAAGTGCAAGGTGAAAAAGGCCTGGAATCAACTGAGAAAAGCATAAATCTGGCACCTGGAATCCTAAGTTTGAAGTGCAATGCTTCCTGTCAGGAGCACCAAAAACATAGGGATTTCCTGCTGGTGTTAGGCAGGCACCGAAGATGGCTGAATAGGCCTTGCGCCTCTCCAAATGTCCAGATGTACTGAATAACACAGCTAATGGAAGAGGGTGCAAGACTGTAAACAACAAATAGCTAGGATAAGTTTAATCAGCCGTGTTAGATTCCTCCAGTCTTACCCAAATTGAATGTACAAGAATCTCTTATGGTCTTCAAAGGTTCCATGGCCAAAATCACTGACAATGGTGTGCTCTAACTGAAACCCAGGGTCTTTGCCATCAAAGAACTTCAACTCAATGGTCATCCTTGCCAAGAGCAGTGTTGCCGATCTCTTAAATAAATAAGCCACTGAATGTGGAGGTAGTACTCCATGGTGCTAGAGTCCCTCATGTCACCCTGTTTAGAGCCTACAGCTTATTTTGGGCAACCACATTGTTCACAGCTAAATGGTACAGGAGCTGTCATTTCATCCACAGTGACATCAAGACTGGAAGCCCTCCATGGTGCCAGTGATCATTATGGCATCATACCTGGACCACCCTATGCCAGGCAAGTACCTAAGTCGCAGGCCCCAGGATCAGCTGCAGAAATTGTGAGCAAATCCCGTTCCAGATCGATCGTTAATTTGCCTGGAAGATTACCACCAGGTTTAGGAGGGGATGGTCATAGATGCTTTTCAACGTATGCACTGGGGATTTCTGAGGCGTCCTGCATCAGTGTGCAACCAGTTATCCTTTTATTTACACCAGCTTACCTGTCCCGGGGCCCTATGGCATGTGAAACAGATGTAACTTATTGAGAATTGTAAATTCTTTGCCAGGATTGAAAAGTCAGTTCCTCCCAGGAGTTATTGAGGATCAGGTGTATTTCACCAAAGCCCAAGGACAAATGAGAAACATGTATACTATGGTGGGGAACTCTGTCAACTGCAGACTTAATTTTGAGCAATAGTGCTACTCTTGCTAATTGGGGCATATTGGTAAGTGAGGGTCTAACTGAACCGTAATCATCAGTTTTCAAAAATGGTTACACCCACCAGTAAGCAAACAGCACGAGGAGCACTCCAAGTCCTCTGTCCTATCAGGCCAAAGTCCTTCTGGTTGTAATTTCGAGAACAACCTGTGCAGCCTAAAAATGAATGTGCAACCATTAACAGCAAGAATAAACGGCTAAAGCCGAGGTGATATGCAGAGACTTGTCAATAGGAATTCCATGCTTGATGAGAACATTCCAAGTGGATAAGCTGGGTCTCAAGCTTATCCTTCTCAAGGTCATGAACGTTTGCAACATACCGTCCATAAGGGCCCCTCCCACAGTCTGTGATGCCCAGATAAAAGTCTTAAGTCGGAACACTACAGGCTTAAAATAAATAAATAGAGCACAAGGACAGGGTTGCATCTGAGAAATCAAAAACAATCTGTTGCTTTCAGGAAACCTTGGCAGTAGCCACCATCACTCTGGGTGGCTTCTTCTCATACAGCACAAGAGCCATAAAGGAAAAACAAGCATTGGCAAAGCCAACAGGTCGCACCTTTGCAATTTTGTTTTGTTTATTTCTGTTCTATATACTGTATGCTTTTGATAATATTAACTTCTCATGTTTTGTATTTTTTGATGTGCATTGGATGTTATGACTGTTGATAACGTGAAGTTTAAGGGCTGTTGTCATTTGAATAGCATTAGTATTTAAGAAGCAGTATTCTATACTGTTTTTGGTATTTTGTTATGGGTGGATGGAGGTGCATAATAGTGGTGCTTTATTAAGTGTTGCTTGAATATGGTGGTATTGATTCTGTTAGGGTGGAGTGTGGTAGAATGGCGTAGACTGTAGTGGGGTGCATTTGGGTAGAGTGGGTCTGCCTGAATTGCGGTAGCTTGAAGGGTTTTGAAGATTACATGGAGAAATAACAGAGAACCCAAACCATGGGTCTGGCTTGGCTCTAAGAGTCAATGCACAAGCCGAGCCAAGAAAATGTTTGGTAATTAAACTGTGCTAAAGACATCATGTAAAAATATGATAAATTCTATGCAAGAATAAAAATATATGCGTCTTTAACATGAGGAAGGGTTTCACTTTAGTACATCAGATTATATGACTCCATTGTGATAGTTTATAAACACAAACGATTGACCCTAGTTTTTCTGGTTTCAGATTGTGCAGTTTAGCCACGAAATGGGTGTGCATATCTCTCTCCTGTTTTACATCAAGGCTTCTGGTTCAGAGGCATGCGACGTGCGGGGAGACAGTAAGACTCTCCACTCCTGGCACAGTTACCAGAGACAGGGGTGACCACAGCCTTTAGTTAAGGTAACACTTCATGGTTTGTTGCAGCACACACAGAAACTCAATGCGCTTTGTAAACTGTGACACATTACAGGCCCATACCACTAGTAGGGCTCCAGTACCATGGTGCTTGTGCCAGTGATGTTCCAGAAAAGAACTATCACAAATCAGATCAAAAATAAAAATAACTAAAAGAAATATTAACCAAATGACAAACTAACTTAATTGCTGCAAACGTAAATAAACACAAGCATTTACAATGCAACGGGTCTCGCGTTTGCTCATGTTAGAGCTGATCGCGTTGTAAACTCCTAACCCGACTTTTCACCTATCGGGCAAAAGTACATTTGTGTACACAACCCGAAAAAGTGAAATTAACTATGTAAAGCGCTCGACTTCTGCCAAGCAAGATCGCGCTCGTAAATTAGAGAAAAAGAAGTCCATGAGCCCGATGGAAAACAGCGAGCCTCGCATGTTTTCTGTACTTGGTCGCTGCGCGACTAATGAAAGCAAGCCGATTTTATTAGGCAAGCCCACGAACCAATAAAAACACTGACTTGAAGTTGACAGGGCTCCGAGCCCTTTTCCAAATACAAAAGCGTCTCGCTGCGATACGCATGCGCGAGCGCATGCAACGCAGGCTCGACCCTAAAAAATGGCTAAAAACAAATGGTCTAAAGAAATTCAATGTCAGGACCGGAGGCTCTGATTATGCTATCTCTTTCTTTACTGATCAAAATAGCAGCCAATCAAAAAACAAACAAAAAAATTCACATCCCATGATGCTATTAGCATAGTATCACATGCCCCAATCACTGAGCACGACCTCTGTCCATAATAGGCATGACCCCAAACGTCACATCCTCTTTCTTTGCTGCTTCGCAGCAGATAAGTACTATTACTTTATTCCCTTATGTATTTGGTGATATATTGTAGGAATGGGCATTGTTTTTGTGTTTGCTTATCGCGTCGCGATTCTGCTCGCTAACCTGAATATTTCATTGTATTATTGGCTTCTTGCCGTTTCACTTGTGCCCTTTTGCTTCGTTTTGGTGGAGCGGGAGCATTATAGGTGCCTCACGCGTAGTCTGTTATCTATTTGTGGGGCACGTAGGGTCATGCGTGCGCGCGATTTCACAAGCCGATTCTTCCTCCCCTCGCTTATCTGGAGATCAGCTCGTGATTTCAACACGTGCTACAACTGAACTGGTTGCCTTGTTCCCAGACTAAAAAATTGCTCCCCGACACCTAGTGTTTCCAGCATCTGGGTTGTAAAATTCATAACAGGCATTGCTTTGAGTGTATTTCAGGCAGCTCCCTCCACATATTATTGGGCTTCTCTGATTTGAGCCTGAAAGGGGTTCTTACACTCCCCCTGGGATTCAGCTATTATTACATAGCTTATTCAATTTTAGATTTGTTCTGAGTGTTATGGCTCAAGGGAATGACCAAGATGCAGGATATTATCCTGATGATCCTAGCCACCAGCTAGAAGTTAACTTGGTAGAAGGACTGGACTCACGGGTTCAACAGTCAGTTAATGATGCCCTAGTTTGAGCGTTAGGACCTTTCTCGGGTCAACTTTTTGAATACGCCAATTCACAGGGATGGTTGGCAGGACAAACCCCAACTTTCCCTGATGGGGACAAGACTAAGGTGAAAGCTAAATCAAAGGCAAAATCAAAGAATCTAGAAGGTTCAGATGCCCCATCAGGAGAGTTACCTGCTGATATTTTTCAGAAGTTCCACAAGAAACATAACTATAGCACAAGAGATAATTCTTCATCTTCATCAGATAAGAACTCTTCTGACAGAGACTCAGATGAATCAAACACTCCAGGTCCCAGTATAAAACAAAGAAGCAGTCCCCTTCTTTTCAGGTTTTGGACTTTGACCCATCTGAGATAGTACACCCCAGGTCTTCTAATTGGCTTCCGTCCACCGAGGTGGCACAATATGTTCATGCTAATCTGAGACGGGGTTTTGACAAAGAGGTTCGTTCTCGCCTTAGGGAGAATGTCCTAGACCAGATCTGGATAATAAGGTTTCCGATACTCCTGAAATTTACCCTACAATGGTCACTTTCATGAAGAAGTTTGCGAAGGACCCTATAAAAAGGTCTGGATAGATCCTGGCGCCTCTGTCAAGACAAGCTTCTTGATTTAACTGGCCCTTTGACTAAGATTTTAGACATGGCGGTTCTTGCTAAGGAGTCAGGCACTCCAGTAGACACGGATGTCTTGATGGGCTGGGCTCAGAGTGCCATTTGTCGACAGAGCAACAGCAACTGTGCTATATCTTCAGAGCGCAGGAAATCCATCCTTATGCGAACTGTTCCAAAATTAGTGGATTTAGCTTCTTCTGAAGAAGGCCCAGCGGCAGAAGGACTTCTTTTTGGTTCCTCATTTATCAAGGAGTTGGCGAAGTTTTGTTCCACTTTTTCCTCGCTGGATAAAGCAAATGTCCCTTAAAAAAGTCTTTAAGAGAAGCCTTTTTGCCAGGTCCGGTCGTTTTGGTAGACGAATGACCGGGCGAGGATCCTTTTCTAGTCCCCAAAACTATTACCCCAGAGGAAGAGGTAACTGGTACAGAGAGCAATCCGACTCCACATTCTACCCCACTTGCTCCAGAGGAGGTAGACCCAAGTTCCGCAGAGGGCATCGCAGGGGTCAACAAGGAGCAATCCAAGAAGCTGCCTATACAGGTAAGCATTATTCCCCATTCTCAGGTTATTCTTGGGGGGCAGAGTGGGATTGTTTTTAGACAACTGGAGAAAAATCTTGGGGGATCATTGGATTCTCCAGACAGTTTCATGTTTTCATCTGGAGTTTATTAGTACTCCAATTCAACTTTCCCCTCCTGTTTAAATGCATTTACCCCCGCAGATCAGACGTTTATAGATGCAGAAGTGCAGGCATTAATAGACAAAGGAGCAGTAGAATTTTCAATTTGTCACCCCTCCGGTTTTTGCAATCCCATTTTTGTGGTGGACAAAAAAGGTGGGGGGGGGGGGGTCATCGACTAGTCTTAAATCTAAAAGATTTCAATTCTTGGATTGTGTACAGACACTTCAAGATGGAGGGGATCCACATGTTGAGGGATATTCTATTAGAAGAAGACTGGAAGGTCCGCCTGGACCTATAGGATGCTTACCTCTCAATTCCGGTCTTCCCTCCTCACAGGAGGTTTCTTCAATTTCTTTGGAAGGGCCATTGTTTGGAATTCAAAGCCTTGCCGTTCGGCCTGTCATCGGCCCCTTGGTGTTTCACGAAACTGTTGAGACCAGTGGTAGAATGGTTGAGCACCAAGGGAGTATGATTAGTCATTTATTTGGACGATATCTTATTGATGGCGCAAGAACCCCATTCTCTTCTGATACACTTGGATTGGACAATCAGTCTATTACAGGATCCGGGTTTCCTTATCAATGTGCAGAAGTCGTTATTGAATCTGACTCAAGTGATAGAGTTTTTGGGTTTCAAGATAGACTCAGTCCTCTCACAACTAATTCTCCCCTCGCTAAAGATTCGCAATATCATGAGGGAGTTAAGGTTGGCCTTTTCCAACCAGACTATTGCTCTGAGGAACATTGCCAGAATAGTGGGTGTATTGGCCTCATCTATTCAGGCAATCTTCCCAGCCCCTCTACACTATCGTGCTCTACAGAGACTAAAAATCAGACACCTACGGCAGGGTCTGAGTTATTCGGAATTGAATCCCTTAACTACGGAAGTCAAAGAGGAACTTCATTGGTGGCTTCAACACATGGAAGTGTGGAATGGCAGGGCCATCTTTGGGTCTCACCCAGAAGTGGTGATAGAATCAGACGCCAGTCAGTGGGGATGGGGAGCCCGTTGCAGGTCTCAAGTGACCGGGGGTCGTTGGTCCCAGATGGAGCAAAATCTCCATATCAACTGTTTGGAACTTCTAGCAGGATCTTTTACTATAAGGAGTCTTTCCCCCATGAAGAGAGACTGCTGCATTCTATTAAGAATGGACATCATTTCGGCAGTCCGATATGTCAACAAGCTAGGGGGAACGAAGTCCAGATTGCCAAGGAATTCTGGCACTAATGTTTGAATCACCAACTGATTGTTCTGGCAGAGTACCTTTTGGGAGTCCAGAACACTATTCCGGACTAGAAATCCAGATACCTGACTGATCCCAGCGATTGGAAACTGGATCCGCTGATTTTTCAACAGGTAGTCAGGGAATGGGGCCCTTGTGAGGTGGACCTGTTTGCGTTTCGTCTCAATGCTCAAATTCCAAAATTCTTCAGTTGGAGCCCGGAACCTCTGGCTCTAGCGACAGATGCTCTTCTGCAGGACTGGTCCCCCTTTCGGGGTTATGCCTTCCCTCCTTTTCTGTTGATTCCCAGGGCCCTGTCTGAAGTCCGGAGACAGAAATCAGACCCGATTCTGGTGACGCCGTTGTGGAGGTCTCAACCCTGGTTCCCAATTGCTCTTCAGTTAGCTTGTGCTCACCCGCTACTCATTCCTCCTCGTCTGAATCTTTTATTGAGCCCGGAGGGCCTTCAACATCCCCTGATTCGATCAGGAAAATTGACGCTGATGGTATGGCTGGTTTCGGGTCGAGATGGAACACCCCAGGCCTTTCGAGACAAGCTGCAAATTTTATCAAGCAAGCTTGGGCCTCTGGCACTCACAAAATATATTCTTCAGCATGGCGCAGATGGGATAGTTGGTGCAACGAAAGGGGTTGTAATCCCATGGAGTCAAGTATTGAATTGATTGTTAATTTTGTTGCTGAATTGGCATCTTCGGGTTTGGCCTATAGAACTATTAATAATTTTAGGTCAGCCATTTCTGCTTGTCATGGACTTATTGATGGCAAACCGGTGGGTGAACATCCCTTAGTATGCAAATTATTGAGGGGTATTCGTCTCTCCAATCCTCCTGAAACCAGATATTCTGTCTTGTGGGATGTGAACATTATTTTAAATTTTTTATCTGCTTGGCCTAGTAACAAGTATCTATCTCGTAAACAGATTTCAGCTAAGTTGACTATGTTGTTATGTTTGATTTCATGTAAGAGATTTTCTGATGTCAAGGCCTTGGATTTATCTGGTAGAGTGTACTCTCCGGAGGCTGTTACTTTTACTATTCCCAGAAGAACAAAGACTAATTGCAGGTCGGTAACTTATCCTATGTATCCGGATAATTCACAGCTCTGTGTTGTACAATGTTCAAAAGATTATGAGGTGGTTACCAAGGAATTTAGGCCAAATTCTAATGGACAATTACTAATTTCTGTACAGAAACCTTTTAAGCCAGTTTCCCCCGCCACTCTTTCAAGATGGATAAAATGGTTAATGAGTGAAGCAGGTATAGATACCAGTCATATTGGCGCCCATTCTGTTAGAGGAGCGATGGCTTTTAAATCTTATGCCTTGGGTTCTAGGTTGGAAGATATTATGAAGGCAGCAGACTGGTCATCTGAATTTACATTTCGACAATGTTATCATAAACCTGTAGTAGATGTTGCTTCTATTGTAATTAGTCAGCTTTGAACAAGCATAATCAGAGCCTCCGGTCCGGACACAGAATAATAATAAAAATCTAGCTTACGCGTCAAGAATTTTCAATTCTATTAAGGACACGGAGGCAAGGATTTTCCCTCCCTTAAATGCATAATTGTGTCATATATACAAATGCATGTATATTTTATGGATTTGATATTATTATTATGCCCTCCCTGGGTTATTTATCTATTTGGATATTGTACATGGTTATGGACTATGTTAGCATTATGAGATATTACCTTTCATCATTGTTTGTTTTAGGTTCTGATCACAAAAATACATGATTTTCTGTCCTGGTGGACATCGTGGAAGCTGTTCTGCTTCAGTTCTTAAGAAGTTTTATGTCGCAACTTCCAGTTCCAGTGGAGTCCGTTTCTGTTTGGATCGGCTTGGAGAATACTTGATTCAGCATCTTCGGGGGAAGTTTCGTATTGGAAGTTTCAAGGTTATCTGTTTGGACTAAGAAAGAGGATGTGACGTTTGGGGTCATGCCTATTATGGACAGAGGTTGTGCTCACTGATTGGGGCATGTGATACTGGGATGTGTAGTTTTTGTCTATTGTTTTTTTGATGGGCTGCTATTTTGATCAGTAAAGAAAGATATAGCATAATCCTCGCCTCCGTGTCTTTATTAGAATTGAAAATTCTTGACGCGTAAGCTAGAAAAATTTGTATTGACTTTTAATGTCTGCTGGAGACTGCTTCCTTCAGTGCTTAAAAAAGGATTCTCTATTAAACTCCACCTGGATGTAACGAAATATTATAATGCCACAGCTGCCTTTGCGCGGCTCACACTTGTATCAGTTCTAGACAGTGTGTGTCCAAGTATGACTCAAATTTAGGAAAAGGCTTGAAGACATGAAAATTAGCTGCCATTTTTCTTTTCAGATGATTGAGATTGTAATCGCAGATTTTCTCCTTTAGTTGCTTCCCAGTTGTTGCAGCCAGGCTTTCAGTTTTGAACCAAAATTCAGAGCAGCCTATGGCATTCAATGGGACAGGCAAATGATTGTACCAAGATAGTTTGACTTGGCATAAAGACTGAGATTTTTATTTAATGTCACGCGATAACATCTTGAACAAGAGCACTCTGCGTATCATATTTTTTGGTAAATTGTACAGGGATCTGAGAAAGAGCTTACAATATCTCTCCTGAGAGAATGTGAATTTAAACAATGTCACCTGGCATATTTGTTTTTGAAAACATTGCCAATGCTAATTATCTGCTGTACAATGTCAAGCTGCCTATTGGCTCCGGAAATCCTTGTTCTTCTAGAATGGTCCTGCCATTTTATGATGATATTTATATTTGTTGCACTATTTGTACTAGCAGACCACAACATAACTTTTGCTGGATTTTATGCCTTAACTTATTTATGTATGTCTGATTGGAACTTATTAATGATATTGTATTATGATTTAAGTGCGTTTATGATTTTTACATATAAAATCATATAAAGCTTATTTTGATTTCATTCGACTTGGACTTGGCATAAGACCAGAGTTCCAGCACGATTTCAGAATATTTCCTCAGCTCAGGCTTTGTCCAAATTCTTATCCAATAAAGAAGGCAGTTATTTCTGGTCTCAAGCCATATATAACTGAAGATGTATTGTTACTGTAGAGGAGTTTGATTGCCAATACCAGTTTTTCAGGGCAACCTAGTGATGACAGGGTCTGGCAAAGTAACTCACAGTTGATGGTTTCAAAGTTAATTTTAAGGTTGATAAATGTCATATACAGGCTTGACTTTTTAATGCAGGTGTATTTTAGGCCAATATTGTATAGGCTCATGCCTTGGCATATTGTGCCATAGCCTTCTCCTAAAGCCTGTTTGTGAGACATTGATGATCCCCTTGTCACTCATTCAGTTAACCAAGTGATTATGTAGAAGCTTTGCGTAGAGCTTCTCAGTTGCAGTAATCAAGGCGAATGGTTGATCATTTGTGGGATCAATTTGTGATCCTTTTTTGTGAAGTAGTACAGTAACGGCTGTTTTCTAGGAGGATGGAACTGTCTCCTGGAATCAGATTGCATTGTAGGCAGATACTAATACAGGTTCCAAAACTGAGGGCTGATCGAAATACAGCAGCTGGTACCCAGTCAGGGCTGGGTGCCTTGTTTTGCTTCCGACTAAGAATTGGTATGCAGACTACTGATGTAAATAAAACAAAAGAAAAAAAAGAAAAATTGAAAAGTAATGCAAAAGCATCTTTTTGTTAAAGCGGATGGGGGAAGCAACACTGAGGGACATGGGGAGGAAGCAACACAGATGGAGGGTACGGTAGGGTGAAGCAACACTGAGGGCACAGGAGGGGGAAAGCAACATCGAAGACTGGGGAGAAATACATGACATGGGTGAGAAAGCAAGGTGGAGCTGTGGGGCAGTTCACACGGGCAAGGAAGCAATGCAGGGGGAAGCACATGAGGTGAACGCATCAGATGAGGGCAGGTAAGATGCAGTCAGATGAAAAAGGAAAATGAGTTCAAATTAGTTACTTATGTGTAACTGTAGTTCTCCGTTATTGGAATCTTTCAGAGATTTACATGCTTGAATCATTCCTCATCGTTGAGATGGAAGTCCCTGCTGTATTATAATAGCAATGTAATGATAACTAAATTGTATACAGGCCTAAGGCCTGCCACCTTAGTAGTCTATCCTTGTCTATTTGAGAAAAAAAGACCCAAACCACGTTTCAGCCAATCAGACTGCCCTTTCCTCCAGTCTAGAACACTCCTGTGAGAAGCTCCAGTACCTCAGATTTTCCCACAGCACGTGTGCTGAAGTACTTGAGGTATATAACTTGTAACGGTGAGCTTATCAGGGGACAAGGAAGGGTTGCATGTTAATCTATGAAAGATTCCAATACTGGAGAACTACAGTTACAGGTAAGTAACTAATTTCCTTACTCCAATATTGGAACTTTCATAGATTCACATGCTTGAATCAGAGTAGCAAGCAGTAGTGAAGCACATTGTATGAGGAACACTTTATATCAATTGACAGATGCAATTCCATGAATAGAAAATAAAGCTTTAAATGATTAAGTGCTATGGAAACAAAAGATGTATTACACAGTGCTAAATAACAACCAGTGTATTGTGAAGGAAAGAAACCTCATTATCATACAATGTGATGAGCATTATACTGGGTAAGAGGGAATAACAGAAAACGCAGCTCACCGTTACTGGAACAGATGCCGCAGTACCGCTTGCCCCACTGCTACATCTCCTTTTGACAATTCCTCCAAGCAATAGTGCTTTGTGAATGTGTGCGTGCACTTCCAGGTGGCCACTCTGCAAATGTCCTGTATGGGCACACCAGCGAAGAACGCTGTGGATGCTGCGACAGCCCTAGTGGAATGTGCATGTGATGGTTTGAGCAGGGGCTTCCCTGCAGCTTTGTGACAATAGTCAATAGCACAAGATATCCATGTACCAATTCCTTGTTTAGAAATCGGTTGCCCTTTCCTAGGGGCACTGAATGACACAAAAAAGTGATTTGTTTTTCTAAAACTTCTCGTCTTGTCCAGATAAAAGTTGAGACACATTTTGACATCTGAGGAATGAAGGGATTTTTCTGCTGGCGTTGAAGGATTTGGAAAATATGACTTTAACATAACTGGCTGATTAATGTGGAAGTCTGAAGGAACTTTGGGTATGAACTTTGGATTAGTTTGAAGAATTCCTACATTGTCTTTAAAGTGCAAGAAGGGGTTTTGAATAGTGAAGGCCTGTAGCCTTCTAGCTGAGGTCAGGGCAAGAAGAAGTGCAACCTTCCATGACAAGAATTTTAAGTCCACCCTGTGAATAGGCTCAAATGGATGTTTCATTAATTGGGACAAAACTACGTTAAGCTGCCAGGATGGCGGTGGTGGTCTGACTGGCGGGAAAGAACGAAAAAGTCCTTTAATAAACTGCTTGATAATTCTTGTCAACCACAAAGATGGTGAGTTCTCTGATCGCCTATAACGGGAAACTGCAGCTAAGTTGACTAACTGAAGCATTCACCTTGCCTGGCCAAATGGAGGAGATAAGGTAGGACCTGCTCAGGCGATGATGAGAACAGGTGCACCCGAGCTTGTTTGCGCCATACACAAAATCTTTTCCATTTAAGACGGTAAGATCTAATGGTACTATCCGCTGCAGCTCTGGCAAGAATTACTCGAAAGTCGGAAGGAATGTTCAAATGTTCGAATTCATGGTGTTTAGGAGCCAGGCAGTCAAATGAAGGGATGCAGGGTTCGGGTGCAGAACTTGACTGTCACTCATTGTTAGCAGGTGGGGTATTACTGGCAGAGGGATGCTGTGGCTCTCTGACAGGAGAAGTAGCTCCGTTTACCAATGCTGTCAAGGCCATGCCGGGGCAACTAGAAAAATTTAGCTGTGCTCGTTCTTGATCTTGGCTAGGACTCTCGGAATGGGAGAAAAAGCGTAACCATAAATTCCTGACCATGCCATTGAAAACGCATTTCCCCAAGAGCCCGAATGGTGATCCCGACTTGCATAAAATAGGCGCTTTGCATTCCGGCGAGTTGCAAAAAGATCAAGGTTTGGATTGCCCCATGGAGAGAAAATGCGATTTAGCACTCTGATTTAAATCCCACTCATGATTTGGATGTTGACAGCCTAATTATTGCACCACCACTGGGTCCAGAAAATCAATGTATTTGCATTGTTTACACTTTTTCCTTTTTTTGTGGACATGCATACAGTCTGCTATTACTTATAATATTTCGATTATGAATACTAGGAAAGAATGAGTCTGTAGAGCTATGAGCATATTTTGTATGACGCGGTCGTCCAAACAATATGGTGCTGACCACTTTAGAAGCCTCACACTACCAAATGTAGATGCTCGTCCTCTAAAGGTAGTTATTTGCTTAGTTCTCTGTAACTAAAAAACAAGTATTGACAAAGCCAAGAGACAGCCAATTCAAAAAGGCAAATGTTGATCTGTTGGTTTTTCGTATTATTGTTTGCACTGGTGCTTCCGAACAGACCTGTGCATGCATTAGTAGCCAATTTGGAATGGTAAGAAAAACATTCATAAATACCTTCTAATGGAACAAGTGTAACGTTTCATGTGCATACATCTATTTTATGCTCCAGCGGCAATTTTAGGTTTTTCACTTTACTGTTCCATCATGGCTAACAGCTTCTGAACAACAGTGAAGTATAAATAAAACGAAGGAGCGCAAAACTGAGAACAGCCTAGTGGTATTTTGCACCTTTCTCTCGCTTGAAAAAATAGAATAAATAAACAGTGATTGGCAAGGGTAGGTGGCAGCAGTTAGGAAACCAGTGAAAATGCACTTTCAGATATAAGCTATATCTATTTGTTTTGCCACGATAAGGCCAGGTATGTGCCCCCAAAAAGCCTTGTGAATTATGGTTGAACTTTGGGTGTTATCCCGTGCTCGGTCGGTGTAGTATTTTTGAAGTGGGTTCCATTTCCTGTGTGGGCAGATGTCCCTTTCTTATAGGTATGGATCAAAATTAAGTTCTCCATGTTTAAACGAGATTCCACTTGTATGGATGAGGCTCTGCTAGCATGTTCTTCTCACCAAATCAAACTGATGTGTTGAAAGTCAGTTTCCAGTACGAAAGCAATCCGGATGCAAGTCCGAGAGGGTCATACGGCTTTGGAAGTATACATCTGTATCTACATCTGACAGTCTGATTTCAATGGTCCGAGTCAGCAGTCTAAAGCAGGGTCCTTCATAGGATTAGGACGTATTTCAGAGTTTAATTTAAAAAATGCCCTTTTGGAATAAAATAAAATAAATAAAAAATAAAAAATAAAAAAAGACACCGAAGATCGAGCATTTGGCTCCATCTAGTGGTGTGCGTCATGTTAGCTGCCTTCCCATCAATAAACAGGGAACCTTTGTTGTAAAATCTGTAAATAATTGCGGCATGACCCTGCTTTTCACCTAAAAGACGCTTTATTATCTAACAAGTGAAGACCTGGAACATTTGTCGATGACAATTATTTCACGGAGCGGTATCTAGGGAGGTGTTGGGGAGGTGTTGTCCCAGCTGGCGAGGCCAGAGTCAACCTTTTCGCAGACACCGATTTAGTGCTGGGTGATCGATTGGCTGCATCTGCACTCCTCTTTACACAGCTTTCCCCTTCAGATATGCAAACAGGGCAGTGCAACCTCTTAGCACCCCTTGGCGACCGACGGGTATGCAGACAGCGGCATCAGCAGGTGGACTGTGGAGACTCCATTGGCTTCAAGTTTGAGTGCACCTTCATTCACAAATAACCGAACGATTGAGCGAGGGGTAAAACCATGATGAAGTGAATCCAGAGAACAAAGGTAATGCTCAGTCCAGCACCACAGAAGAAAAGCTGCCAGTAGCTTTAAAAGAATGGAGGGGCGGGAGGAAGTGAAAAGCAGCACATTTAGGGAGAGAGTTACAGCATGGGCCGGGAAGTGCGAAGATTAGGGAAAAGTAGTCGTACACGAGGGAGGAAAAACAACCCCGAGAAAGCACGTAGCCTTTAAGGGACAACAGGGTGGGATGGTATATCGGTGGGATAAGTGAAAGAGCTGGACAGCTTGAAAACACTTGACCCTTGTGGAGTGCCTAACTGAAAAGAAAAAAAGTAGTTCTATAAAAGTAGGCAATGGAAGCACACAAGAAACGATGCAATTCCCCAGGGGAGGGGCAAACACAAGCTGGACAAGGCAAGCCGCTGAATATGAAGAAGCAAGAAATGAGACTAGCTATAAGACCTGGTAAGCTGATAATAGGCTCGGCTCAAACTAAACAAGCACTGCAAAGACATCGTGTCTCACCTTTTCACTTTGCTCATGCTTTTGTCAATGCTGTTCAGCAACAACAAAAAACTCATCATGACACATCAAGTGTGTCATGTTCTGCAGTCATCCCAAGAATAATGAAATAAAGGAGAATTAAGGTGTTCAGCTAGTTTTAAACACATATTTAACAAGAACATGCAATTGCTTTAGAGCACTGAGTGTGGCAGCTTCTTCCAAAAATAATTTAGCAAGCGCTATGAACAGGGAACTTGATGAAGTAATCACAGCGGCAAGAGAAAGAACCATACACATGGTCCAACCCTCTAGGTGAATAACTTGGTGCGCTTTGGGAATCCCAACTAATCCCACTCCAGATTTGACAAACGTGTAAACCAAGCTGAGTTAAAAGAAAGTACAGGATGAAATTACAAAATTAAAAGAAAAAAGTTAGAAGAAATGACCGCATTAGTGATATAAAACAAGATTTAAATCTCTTGTGAAAACACACAATGCTTCTCAAGAAGCAACCAAAAACTACTAATGCAGCACAGTGAGAGGGAAACAAAACAGAAGAAAGTAGGAAAACATGCACTCCCATGAAAGCTAAACAAACTAAGCAAATAAGAGAAAAAGGTGCAGGATGACACGAAAGTGCACACACACGCATAAGTGGCAAGGGGCTATTGAAGGCCACACCATTCTGTAAGAATGTACATGTGCACGTGCGATGACAAATGATGCAGTCACCATTTTTAGGTCCAGCAGGCAAGCGCTTTTTGTTGTAATACCTATGGGCTTTTAACCACACCCACCTTACGCCCATCACTTTCATTAAATCGTGGGCTTGCCTTTAAAAAAAAAAAAAAAAAAAACACACATGATGTAATTTGTTACCACCTTGCACACTGCCCGTTACATGGATAATTGCACTATTGACAATATTCTTTGCTGTGGGCAAACTACTTAATTTTTTTGTCTCTCCCCTTCGCAAATGGCAGCCAGGGTGCTCACAGCGAGAGCACGATCGTCGCTATCGGGATAGCTCCTGTGCAGGAACCACTTCTATTTGGAACACACTTCCTCCGAACATTAAGTTCACGGCTTGTTATCTTAAATTTAAGAAACGTTTGAAGTCCTGGGTCTTCAGATTTGCCTACGTTTAATGTCCACAGAGTGCTACACCGAAGTATTGCTCCTGCAGTTTCAGCAACATGAGACCGTTTGATGGATGTGCGCTTTATAAGTTCAAATAACAGAACTCTGCACACAAATATTTGTCCTCTTGCCATGTTCATCCTCCGTCAGAACTTAATGTATGTTCAGTTTACTGTATGATGTGCAGTTTAGATACAGCACTGCAAAGAGGGGATGTGACATATGCTACGTTCTCACCGACTACCCTGTGTGTCAAAACCTACAGTTCTTCTGAGTTTACGACGTTCTATTCAGGGAATGTAGGCAGTATTCCCCTGCATGTTTGCCATAGTTTCAAAAGGTAGATATTTTCACTCACACGAAAGAATGAGGCCTTAGAGGCATACTAAGACACCCCCAACTTGCATCCATAAACTGGAAGGAGCTGGATGTACCACAGTTAGTGTGCTGAAGACGCATGTAAGACATTTCTTCCGTAGCCTCATGTGGCGGTCGTGGGAGCTATTATTAAAGGTTCACTACTAATACATTCGGTAATGTTCAGAATGGGGGTGGTAACTTGGCAAGTGGTAAAACTGTAGTCAAACAGTTTATTTTTCATTTGTGAAGATTGTGGATGCATTAACTGTCAAATTGTCTAGACTTAAACAGGGATTCTGTCCTATGGTGTATGAATGTGATGGGCCCCTGCTTGGTGGTGATATGCTGATGTGAGTGCACTGATCTCTTGGATTGGGTCCATAGCTGGAGGTATGAAAGTCTTGTATGTGCTGTAGAGTATTGGTGTAAGACTCTCCCAAGACCCGACTAAATAAGGGCCATCTGCGGCTGTCCTCTTGTCCACCCACCTAATTTAGATGTGCAGACATACAGGTCAGTTTTCACTGCCCATCACCACCTGGAAAACCATGGAGGTAAGGGGCAGTGATACATGTCTAATGCCCCCTTGCAGTTGGAGATAAATCCCATGCTGAGAACTTTTTTTTTTTCCCCAAAAAGAAAATCCGGCTTTGAGATTTTGTTTCAGAAAAAAAAAAAAAAAACACTTGATGCACAGCTCCGTCATGTTAATGGAGTAGCGCGTCAAATGTAAACAGGCATTGACAGGAACAGCAGTTTTGGCGGCTCCTGTGTCAATGTTTTTGAATTGACCACCAGCTTGGCGGTCCTTTCTAAATTTGGAGGGCAGAGTAGGCAGCATGGCAGATGTTAAGTCATCCACCAGGCTGACTGTATCTTCTTTGTTAGACAAAATGTAAATATGGCTTTACTAAGAATGCCTTTCTGGCTCTCACCAGGTAATTTTACCCAAAAACCCTTGCAAATGTCAAACTTTGGTTAAAAAAAAACTAAAATTGTCTTCATAATTCGGTGACAGAAAGACCTGGAATCTGTGAGCAGCCACAGATTTACTACCACCCTGAGTTCCTACACGTATCCAGATGAGAACGGTAACCACTTGTGTGGGTGGGCCAAGAGAAAAAGACACAAAAGGCACTAAATCACTAACCTGAGAGATAAGCAATAGGGATTGGTGCTACATTTGGGGCTGTGCTGTGGCACTACCCATGCAAACCTACGAACCACTGACATTTTTGAAAACTAAAGAACCAGGGTACTCCAGGGTGGTGTGCCTTGCGTGGATCCCACAAGTTTTTTTTTTTTTTTTACCGACAAGGTTCTGCAAACCTCACACTCTGCCTAAAATCACACATTTTATTTCCATTTCTCTTATGGAAACTTCCAGAATCCTACCACTCTGCATTACCCCACTTGTATTGATAAAAACACAGCCCACATGTGTGGTTTGGCCAAGTGCTTTCAGCAGGAACGACTCAAATCAAGGTCAAGCCCTCGCCAGGGGACTCATGTTGACCTTGGTTTTATTTGTTTCTGTCAAAGGCACTAGGCCTACCCACACAAGAGCGGTAGCATTTTTATCGGGAGATTTGGGGGAATGCCAGGTTGATGGAAGTTTGTGGCTACTCATGGATTTCAGAACACTCAATCACAGAAATATGAGGAAAATGTGTTTTTTGATTCAAGGTTTGAGGTTACAGGGGATTCTGGGTAAAAAATAAAAAAAAACCTGGTGAGAGCCATGAAAGTCACGCCATCCTGGATACCACTAGGTGTCTAGTTTTTAAAATTATACAGTTTTGTTAGGTATCCCTAGGTGCTCACTGAGCTAGAGACGAAAATACACAGCTACGCACTTTACAAAGTTTTCAGTGGAAAAATGTGGTTTGCCATATTGCGTTTTGGGATGTTTCCTGCCAGCTTTGTTAGGTTTCCCTAGGTGTCGGCTGAGCTAGGGTTCAAAACCTACAGCTACGTACAGTGGAAAAAATAATACATTTTCAGTGGAAAAATGTGATGCATCCCTGTTGCCTTCTGGGCCAACAAAAACTAAATTCAGCAAAAAGTGGAGGGTAAAGGCAAAATGTTTAGGGTGTCACTGCAGAAAGGGACAAGATCACCAAATATGGTAATGTGTTACTTCATGTTAAAAAACAACAACTAGAAATTCAGTTAAAAAAACTATGTTCAAAGTGACTATAAAGCTAGATATGGTAACAACAGCTTACTTCACACTCACAAAAAAAAAACCTTAGAACTTCACTGAAAAAAAGAAAAAAGTTAGTGTGATATTATTGTTAGGTGAAAATGTCATTTTAAAAGTATTATTTTAAAGTAAAAAGGGTGAAAAGAAAAAAATAAAAACATTGAAATTTACCAGTTATAGTTAACTTAAGGAACTACAACTTGAAAAATCACTCATGATATGTCCTATGACATCACTCTTGACGTCTGAAATGACATAGTTGATAACAACACTGCGCAATACCAGGACACATTATAATTACTTCAGTTAACCTGACCCTTTTTGGAACGTTAAGTGGAGATTGGCCAAACCTAACTATAACTACATAGGCGGTTTTAGCTAGGTCTGCTCTTTTATTAGAAAAGGATTTTTGTTAAACTTTTTTACTAGTTTGTGTATGGAAAGTTTCATTGTGATCCGTCAATCTGAGGCCGAGAAAAAAGGATGGTTACAATACGCCTAATCCCAATACATTTTCCAAAGACTTATTTAGGAAGGGCTGCAGCAAAATCTGCTGAATGGAATTCCACCAATTTCGGCGGGAAACTCTTACTTGGTCCACAGGTTGTGCTTTTTGTAATTTGGTGTAAATCCGTTCAGTAGTTTTTGAGAAACTGAGGGACAAAATCATTGTATATCTGTCCACAAGTGTTTCTCTCATGGGAGAGTCAAATTAAAAACAGAGCATTTTGATTGACCTAGGAAGCTTTATTTCCCTGGGGCCATCTCACTCCTGCGGCAGTCAGACTCCTGCGGGAGCAAGGACTGACTGACTGCCAGTAGCATGAGAAAATGTTGCTGGCAGCCATTACAGGACTCAGGGAATTAGTCCACTATCCTGAAATAAAAATAGCATAAGGGGACATGGTAGAGATACCCTCATCCCTAAAGGGACCCCATGTGGGGTCAAAAACAGAGAACAAAATGGCATACAATTCTGGAATCCTGCAGGACTCTAGCAGGGTTGTAAAAATAAATAAAGAAAATGACAGCTGGACCAAGTTTATGCCAGAGGGAGCCCACCCCCAGGCCTGTATTCATAAAAGGGGTGGGGAGCTGTCTGGCGCCCCTCCCTTTTACTTAAATGAGTGGCCCTGGGGGAGGGGGTCCCCAGGGTGTAGCGAGGCATTGAAAGGAGTGGCCCTGAATGATAGGGTCCTTTGGGCCTTACAAGGCTTGGCGAGGGGGACTGTGCGCTCTTCCTCCCCTTTACTTTTTGTAATGGCCCTGGGTATGGGGTCTAGAGGGACTAACGAGGCTTGGCCTCTTCCCCCTTTAAAATATATTTAGCCTGGGGGATGGGGTTTCCAGAGCCATAAGAGGTTTGGGCTTGGGGGCCATGTGGCCCACCTTCCCCTAAGAAAAAAAAAAAAAAGGGAAAAAAAAGAAGAAAGACCCGGGGGTTGAGCTCCTCAGGGCTAGGCACTATGGCCAGCTCCCCACTGCAATGCTGACTGATGGCCCTGCACAGTGTGAGGTTGGCTTACTTTACAGGGGTTGGCCAAAGGGCCGGACGGCAGACCACCCTTGTGGCCCACCCCCCACTGCGCAGCGTGGGGTTGGTTGCACGTGGGGGGTTGTCTGCAGGGCCTGGACAGATTTCATTTTGGTAGTTAAATATTGCTTTACGAGAAAAAAAAAAGATTCTGACAAAAACAAAGGTTAAAGTAACATTATAGTTACTTGTAATGAATCTGTTCGTGTTAAAAGAAAAATCTTATAAATTCACTGAAAAAAAAAACAGGTTAAAGCAACATTATATAGTTAGGTTAATTTTTCGGCGACAACATTAACATTTTGAACTTAGAAAAAAGAAAGAAAAAGAGCTAACTATATCTTGCACCCCAGCCATGCACTGCTTATTACCACACATATTACATAACTCATGACATGTTCTGTGACATTATTTATGACACCCTGACAAATTAACATAACTATACTTTAGCCTTTGTTTTTTCAGTGTATACAATTATATATATATATATATATATATATATATATATATATATATATATAATTTTGTTTTTTTGTTAGAGTGACATAGAGGGTTTAGTCACCCGAGCGGAGTTGGAGGTTGCGGCTACTGCATGGGCATATGAAAGAGATTCTTTGTGTTCATTGAACCTTGAGACAGACAGGGCCAGTAAGAATAACTTTACAGTGAAATCTAAATGTAATCACACTACACCACATGACAGTACAGATACTTTTCATGAAGTTGTAATTCGAGATCTCATGAAGATTTTAGAGAACTCTAAGAACAGTTATGCTCTGAACCTGAATAAGGGACAAAGGGCAGCCTAAGACATTTTATCCAGGGCACAGGTTTTGTCATTAAATCTTCAGATAAGGTGGGCAAAATATGGTCCTCTGGGATATTAACAAATACCTGAGAGAGGCAGAGAGACAACTCCAGACCACATATAGTTATGGGAAGACCACTTATGACAGTTCTAGAATGACAATTGTGAAGTACCACACTCTTCTTGCTGAATGGAGAGCATGTGGCTTACAAATCACAGAGGAATTTCAATTCCTTCATGTCAGAAAACCAGTGGCACCCTGCTTCTACATTTTGTCTAAGGTCCACAAGAACATGAAGGAGCCACCAGGGCGCCCTCGCTATGCACAGTTATTTTGTCAAAAATGTTACCGCAAATTCTACTTTGATAGTAATTAGCAGGACATGGCAAGGGCGCGAGTTACCTTAGGGCACGCATTTTAGTTTCCTGAGATAACTAACTATAACAGGTGAATTTCTATAGTTTTGTACATTTAAAATGTGAGCCTAACTATAACGCCCCTATAACCTTTGTTTTTTTAAGTAGATTTCTATTTTTAAAAAAAAAACTATTTCCTAACTAGAACGTCACTGTAACCTTTGCTTTTTTCAGTGAATTTCTATGTTTTTTTTAATGTAAAGTAATTTTCATTACTACACGTTGATCCAACCACCGCAGCGCACAACTTTTGGCCGTGCGCAGCTGCGACTGGCTGCCGGGCCTGGCCAATGGCCAGGCCCTGCGGCCAACCCCTATAATAACCTTACCCCATGCTGCGCATGGCCTTTGGTCGTGCGCAGCAGGGGTAGGCTGCGGGGTCTGACCGGTGGCGAGACGCTGCAGCCAACCCTCCTCGACACTTAACCCCACGCTGCGCACGGCCTTTGGCCGTGCTCAGCAGGTGTTGCCCGAGGCCTGTCTCTCTGAGTGTGAGAATAGGTGCGACAGGGTTTATCTGGGTGTGAGAACAGCTGTGAGAGTCTGTCTGGGTGTGAGAGTGGATGCGTCAGTGTCTGTGTGGGTCTGTGACTGGGTGCAGGAGGGTCTGAGTGGGTCTGTGAGTGGGTGCAGGAGCATCTGAGTGGGAGTGTCTGTGTGGGTCTGTGAGCAGTTGCGTAAGAGTCTGAGTGGGTGTGTGAGTGGGAGAAAGACTGAAAGAGAGAGAGAGGGGGAGCGAGAGTGTGTTTTAGGCTTGTATGGATTATCTACTTAGAATGAGAGATTTCTGGACAAATTGAAAAGAAAAATGTATTTGTCAATTAAAAAGAGTGAGAGGACCTTTCAGTATGAACCTTAAACTTTTGAAGTTTAAAAGAAATTAAAGAAGGATAACGACCATGGGCACACCTGGAGTAGAACCCTCAACTTTTAGTGCAAATGTCTGCGACTGTAACCTTTAAGCCATAGGTGACTGCTCGCTGTGATGCTTCCAGACATACCTACGACAGTCAAACCCATGCATGTGATTGGAAAGAAACGTGAATGTTTCATCACTAGGAAGTTTTAACAGTCAAAACACCAGTAAATAAACAAACCCAATCCAAGCGATACTAGGATTTAAACCTTCAGCCTCCTGAGTAACAGCGCAAGACTGTGATCATATTAGGCCAGAAGTTACTCTGTTCCGCTCTGCATCCAAACGTAACTATAACATTTGTACCAAACATATGCCACCAAGCAAAAGCAAACAGCTATGTCCCAGGGGTGGGCATCCTGGGGCACAGCAGAAGCTGGCCCTGGAGGGTGGGGGTGCCCAAGGCCATCTATGGCTTCTCAAGGGGAGACGCACGTCTCTCCTCCAATGACTATTGCCCTCGGAAGGTGTTAGTTTCTGGGGGTGCAAAACAGACCCCCATCACTCTTTACTTGAAACCCCGGGGAGGGGGTGGTCCCCAGAGCTACATGGAGGGGTGGGGGAAGAATTGCACTATATTTATGAAAAGCCCCGGGGAAGTAGGTTATTGGCCCCGCATTATTTTTATTCACCGCCCCGGGGAGGTTGTGGCCCCCGGGGCTGCGCAGACTCCCACACTGTGTTTATGAAAAGCCCCAGGGAGGCAAGTGGTCTCCCGCATTATTTTGTTCACTATTTTCATTCAGTGCCTCAGGGAGGTGACAGTCCCCAGGGCTGTGGGCGTGAGAGGTTGGGGTAAGGTGGGGGGGCTTGGGGAGGGGGCCCAGCCCTCCTGGAGGCTCGTAAAAATCAAGCACAGAAGCCTGAGTTTGTTTGTTTTTTTTTCCCAAAATTTGCGACATCTTCGTGGAAAATTTAAAAAATATATATATGATTTTTGCTCTGGGGGTCCCCTCTGGGACCTCAAGCCACAGCTAAGGGGTCAGGGTGATCCAACCCTGGCTCCTTGACTTTTTTAAAAATATGTTCACTTTTTGGGGGACTCGGCTGAAGACGAGTCCCAAGATGGGTGCAACACTTTCTGGCTGACATGTTGGAAGACAATCAGAGCTCTGCATTTCCCTGCATGAGCTCATCATTATTAGTGAAGTCATTGAGGCCAGAGATAGACAAATTTGGATTTCCTTTAAATTCTCCTAAACTACAGAACAGATTTACACCAATCACCCCAAAGCACAATCTGCGTACCAACAGCTAGCTTTCTGCCAAACATGGTATAATTCAGTCCAGTGGTTTTGGGCTACAGTCGTGTTCAAATGTCCAATGGGAATTAACATAGGAAACGCAAATTTTCTGACCCTCCCTTTTTCTCGGCCCCGCTTGATGGAACACTCCGAAACTTTCCGTGGGCAATAACAATCACCGGCACACTTTTTTGGGGAAAATTTTGTGAAGATTTGTCAAACAGTGCCACAGATATAGGCAAGTAAAAAAATGCATTTCCTAGGGAAAAATGGTTCTAACTACATATTACCTACTCGCAGTTGCCAGTAGGTAACATATATTTACATATATTGTTGGAAATTGACCTTTCTGCAGGGTCATAACTTTTTACCTTCCTCATTCTCTTTTGTTGGTTTTAGGACTCTGTGCAATTTACCACTGCTAAACAGTGCTAAAGTGCATGTTCTCTCTGCTCTAAACATGGTATTATTGGGGTATACCCGTTTGTCATATTTAATTTACCTGTAAGTCCCTAGTAAAGTTTATGTGTCCATAGCCTGTAAATAATATGCGGCTAGTGGGCCTTGCAGCACTGATTGTGCCACCCACTACGGTAGCCTTTCAAACATATCTCAGAGCTTCCACGAAAGGGCCTTTCTGCAAGTGCAGAGATGTGGAACGTGCAGATATGTGGAATGCCCAGGACATATTGTTTGGGGTCAACGGCAACAAGTTTTCATGTTTATTTTGTCCTTGGGACAGGTAGGCCCAAACCCCTGCAGCACAAACCCTTTGACTCCCAGTTTACAGAGAAGTGAAGTGTCTGCAGTTGAGGTAATAAGTGTGTACATATGTTAAAGCTGTTCGAACGTGTATTTAAGGTTCATTAATGAAAAACTTTCATTATTAGGGTGAACACTGTAAATAAACGTTTTAAGGACACACTGCACTACTGACAGTGGTTTCAGTAAAAAAAAAAAAAAAAAAAAAGTGTAATCACATGTTTGAAATGTTTAACAATATGAGGCGAAGTATAATTCTCCCAGAATGCTCTCTGATTAAACGCAAATGTTTGCAGAAGCTTGTAAGCAAAAGTGATGAAAATAAAATGTTCAGAGAAAAATGCAAGTAGGAAAAAAAAGCATTTAGCTACTATGAAATTTTAGGTGCTATTTCTTTGAAGCGTCATTTAGTAAAATGTGGTGATGCATGCTAGTATTTCCAAAAAATATTCCTAATGAAAAATCAGTTTAGCCATTTTCAACATTATAGGAAGCATGAAAATAAACAAGCACTGGCAAAGCCAACCAACAACTTTTTTGAGTCTTTTGGTTTCGTCAAGTTATTGTTGTAGGAACTGCCAGGCTCTCACCATTGTAACAAACACTGGCAAAAGGAAAAACAAAAGTTTTAGCTCTCAAAAAGCACACATTGCCACTAGTGGTGTAACAAAGGCCACACAGACCCCCTCCATGGGGCCTCCTCAGCAGAGCACCTGCACTGAGTGAGTCTGAGGGCCCTCTGTGTTCTTTGCAGGGGAGCCTCTCCAGTTCCATTATGCCACTGATTGACAAAGTAGTTGCTCTTTGTGTGTCAATATGCTCCTTGTGGAAGAGCAGAATGCAATCACTCACAGTAAATCCAGCAGATAGAGAGAGAAACAGAAGTTTAATAAAAACAATACGTCTTTGTTAACACCAGACCTAATTAGGGCCCCAATTCTTAAAGAAAGTCACAAACGTGCACCCATGGTATATGTCTTTGAATTAGTGGCTTTCATGAATTCACAAGAACTTACATAAGTAGAACAGGAAATCGTACTCCTAGAAAATATTTGTGAACTGTATTTTAGCATGAGCAAATATGCATGTGTAGATTTGCTCATGGGAAAATCTATCGAGTGTTTACAAGTTCACTTTCCCTCCAAACACTTTTTTTCCCCCCGACCCTGGAAGAACTTCTACTTCTGCCATAGTCAGGAGTACATTTCCAACCTTTCTCATTATGGGAAAAGATTAGAGAAGAGCTGGTGAGAATCCTTAAAACATGCAAGTTAGCAGGTTTGCAGACTCAAAGGCATTCCAGCCCTGGAACTACTGATTACTACTTCCTCCAGCCCAAGTATGTAGATCTGCGGAAAGTTGGCAAAATATGGAAATTGCTATAGTAGGGATTGAAATTGCAAGTATTCAAGCCCTACTATAGTAGGAGCCCTGGCATATTCAGAGAGGCTATTATCAGAGCTCTCACATAATGAGATGGCTGCCATATTTTGTTGACACACTACATGGTACCAAAGAGACAAGCAGATTTTTTTAAAGGACAAGTAGATTTAAGAAGCAACCTGTCCCATGGACAAGTAGATATTTTATTAAATTACACACCCCAGAAGTGCACCCACTCTCCAGGCCAAAACCTGCATTTTTATTGCATGTAGGTCACCCCTACGGTAGGCTCTAGTTAGCCCCATGGGCAGGGTGTAGTGTATTTAAAAAGTTGGACATGGACTTTTAAGTTTAACATGTTCAGGTAGTGAAAAACAGCTACATTTGTTTTTCACTATTGCAAGGCCTATTCCTTCCATAGGATAACATTCGGATTACCTTAAAACATCTTTTAAGTGTGGCTCCGAAGTGGGAAAAGATAGATATGTGGATTCTGGTGTCTCTGGACTCACGTTTTAAAATCACAATTTATGGTGAAGTCAGATTATAATTTGTAAGTCTGAAAATGCCACTTTTAGAAAGTTGCCATTTTCTTACTTTAACCATTCTCTACCTCTGCCTGCCTCTGAATACATATCTGGGTTGGGTGACACCTGGGCTCTGTGCATTCCCGCTTGACAGCCACACACTATCGGAGATTAGGTTTGACTTGATGGGCCGCAATGCATCTTAATGGGCCATTAACTGGCTTGATGGGGGGGTGCGGAACGTAACACTGCCTCGCACATGAATAGACTTGTCCTACCCACCCACAATAGAGCTTAACAACCCTGTATTGTCACTCCAGCCAGCCTGAAGCCACGACAGGGGAGGCAATGCATCTGTACATTTCAAAGGCAACACTCTGGAAGTTTCTAGGGCACTAAAGTATAAATACTGGACCTCAAAACCCACCAAATCATAATTGTAATGGAACCAAGGACACTCTGCCAAGAAGAAGGGCTGCTGTGCTGCAAGGAGCATTGCTGGGTTGGCCTACTGCATCTTGCCTGCAGTAAGAAAGACTGGACCTTTTCCACATCCTTGAACCCAAGATTCTCCAAGGGCTTGTTGGCTTGTCCTCTGTTCTTCCGCAGTCTCAGGAACATCAAAGACTGCTCTCAACTCACCTGCTATAGCACCATAATGTGAGTTTATCGTGTCAAGTGGTGCCACCCCAGTCCTGGACACCTAGAAGTGGGCCTTAGGTGCTCTGCCTTCTGTGATTTTCATTGGAACTACTGCGAAGCAATGTGAAGCCTTGCAAAGCAGCACCATGCAGACGGTGCACCAGTATCCAAGGTACTCTGTTCAGCGGGCCCAAGTAGGTCCCTGTAGCTGGCCCATTCTCCATTGCAGGCGACCTGAACTTGTGCAGGTCTCGTAAAATCTACTCGACCACTGGCATTGGCGAGTTTTATTTTATGAGGTCCAGCTATTTTTAGATTCCACTCGACCCTTCTGGCAAGTGGACAAAGAACAGGTGTTCTGTTTGGTCAGAAACTGAATTAGCAATTAAGATGCCTTTAAATCTTATTCTTGTCACATTTGCTCTGTGTTCAGAGACAGAGGTCAAGTTTGACTTCTTGCAATGGAAATACTATTTGTTGTGACTGCAGAGGTCCAGGATTTTGTAAGGTGAAGTGTCTGACCTATGTGACGTGAAAGGCTTTTGGTATCAGCTTTTTCCTAACACACAACATTTATATAACTAAGTCAACTTTACAAACATTTCAAAATATATTTCAGTAGCTGTGAAAGACAATTGTTTGTACTTATGTGTGATGAAAAAATATTTTAATAGGATGAAAAAAGTCAGAACACTTTACTTGATGATGTGCAAATGATAAATGTTTTCTGAAACCCAATTTTCACAGATTATTGTTAAGACATTTTATAGTTTTATCAGTAAAGCTGAAAGTTAGTAGGAAGGTTTTTGGACATTTCTTGGAAATGTACTGCCTGTAAATGACAGTGCGCTACCACATCTGCTTTAGTGATATATTTATTACAAATGAGTGTTTAAACAAACTGAGAAATGTTCCTGCCCTGATGGCAAAGCTATTAGTAAACTAAGAGGCAAGTCATGCGTGGATCATGTGTACCCTAAATGTGTGCTAAATTTATCATACATGAAGCAAACGTTTACTGTATTTAATCAAACAAAAAAGGATTTTGTTTTACAGCAGAAATGCTGAACTCACATACAGTATTTGAAGGTGCACTCATATGTGAGAATGAAGAAAAAGGTGACTGCAAAATACAATATTTACCTAGGATCACACAATTTGAGATCCGTTTCCGGGTCAAGTACATTAAAGTTAGGTCGAATGGATTATTCAAGCTACTCGACCTGGAGGTCTAGTAACATTTTTATGATTTTTGGAGGCCTGTTGTGACTGTCCCAGTCCTGTGCGACCAGATAACTACAGTTGGCACTTTGCACTTCTATGCGCTATTTTCACCTAAAAATGTAAAATTGCATATCTCAGGATTTACTTATTGGATTTTTGTTGTTTTGATCTGTTTTAAATCAGATAAATATATTCTATTTTTCTAACCTGGTGCTGAGTTCTATTGTGGTGTCTTTCGCTGTGTTACTGTAATCAAGTACTTTAGATTTTGCCTCTTAATTTAACTCAGACAGCTCTGTGTCAAACTGCCAGAGGGGAGAGCACAGGTTAATTTAGAGTGTGTATCTGACTTACCTGGACTAGAATTATGGTCCCATCTTGGAAATGGTGCATACCTCTAAAGGGGTGTGTAATTCCTATAGCCCTACTCCAAGGACATATAGTATGGTGTCAAGGACAACGCGTTTTCATGTGTATCTTGTTCTTGGGACAAATTGGCTTAACTCCTATGCAGCACAAACCCTTTAGCTGCCAGTCTGCCGTACCACATTATAGATCAAGGAAGGGCATTGTCTGCAATTCAGTTAATATTTGTGTCCACATGTTAATGCTGCTCTTACTTTTATTCATGCTTCATTTATGCAAGCCTTTGTGATTAGGGTGCGTGCTCTAAGGAAATTTTGCAATCTCGGAATACACTGATGACAATGGTCCCAGTATAAAAATGTGTACCCACGTTTACAAGGTTTAACAATATCAGGCTGCATATAATGCTCCCAGAGTGCTCTCTGGTTAGATGCAAATATTTGCAAAAGCTTGAAAGTAAGATTGAGGAGTCTTTGCTGTCAAATTAAGTGTTCCCAAAAAATGAAACTAGGAAAAAATGTTTCGCTAAACTACTGTGAAATTTAAAGTAGCATTTCTTTGAAGCATCATCCACTAAAATGTGTTGATGCATGCTAGTATTTATCAAAAATATTCATAACGGAAATCAGCACAACTAGTTTAAACAAGACTATGGGGAACATGAAAATAAACAAGCATTGGCAAAACCAATAGGTCTGCCATTGATCAACCTTTAGGTTTTTTCAATGCTTGCCTAGTTTTGACATGGTGTTTGTAAAATATTATTGTTGGGGGAGCTGCGAGGCTCTCACCATTATAAAAAAAAAAAAAAAAATTGGCAGAAAGTAGTCAGATTTTTTGGTCTCAAAAAGCACACCATACCACAGTGGTCTATAACAAAGAACAAAGCTACTCTGTGTGCCGATATACTCCTTGTGAAAGAGCAAAATGTTGCCACTCAGTGTAGCTAGTCTACAGACGGAAGACAGAATTTTAATAAAAACAAAAAGGTCTTGGTTAACTCAAGACCTAATTATGGGCCCAAATCTTAAATAAAGCCACAACTTCACCCATCATATATGCCCTTGCATTCGTGCAGATTTACAGCTTTCATGAATCCACAGTAATTTACAGAAGTAGGCCAGGAAATTGTACTCCCAGAAAATAGATGTGAACTGCATTTTAGCATGAGCAAATATGCAGATGTAGTTTTGCTCATGGGAAAATCTGTTGGGCGTTTACAAGCTCACTTTCCCTCCAACCCTTTGTTCCCCCCAACCAATGAAGAAGTTTTATTTCTGAGTTTGTCAGGGGTAAATTTCCAACCTCTCTCACTATGGGAACATGCAGGTTAGTAGGTTTGCACAGACCCCAAAGAGCATTCCAACCCTGAAACTATTGCTTTACTCTGTCTCCAGCCCTGGGATGTAGATTTGCGGAACAGTGAGAAACTGTGGATAGTGCTAGAATTCAAACCCTACTGTAGTAGGGGTTTGAATTCTAGCACAATCAGACTTCTGGCATAATTAGAGAGGCTATCATCGGAGCTCTTATACAATGAAATTGCTGCCTTTATTTATCACTGCACTATGTGACAACAGAGGTACAAGTGGATTTGTTTTTTACAGGGCAAGTAGATTTATAAAGCAACCTGTCCCATGGAGTAGATATTTTATTAAATTCCACAACCCTGCCTCTGCAAACTAGAGCCCCAATGTCTAACATAATATATCGCCTTTCCTAGGGCATCTCTCAGAGGAAGCTTTCTTTGTCTATTTGTAAAAGTAAAATCTACTCCACATCTCTTTGACACTAGCCATACCTTAAAGGTTAATGCTAACGTTGGGATGCCTCCGCCTGAAAGTAAAAAGGGGGGGGGGTCCTGTGCTGTGAAGCAGAGGGACAGAAACCTAAAGAAGAAACAAGCTTTCTCTCCAGAGTCTCTGATACTTGAAATATAAATATGTTCTATTTATTAATCATCAAATACAAAGGCTACTTGGGAACCAGTATAGGCTTTAACTTATGGAGCCACTTGGAGCTCCACAGTGACAAATAGAGTAGTAATGTGAGGGTGTTACTGTTTTGCTTTCACTAATGACCGAGCTGAAAACAATCTCTGGAATGCACTTCTTAGTTTAAAGAGACATTTATTATTACTTTCCCACGAGGTTCCTGAGCGAGGAGATTAGTAGGTTGGAGGCACACGTTTAAAAACAGTCACAGCAATGAAAGGAAAATATATCAAAGTGATTCTCAATTGCAATGTACACAGCAAATATATGTGATATTATAGCGTAACTTCAAAGCAAAGAAAAAAAAGTCAAAATTCATCACTGTAGGGCCTATCACTGCTCATCATCCTTCTCATGCCCGCAAGTTGATGAGTCCTGTTCAACTGCAAGAAAGATTTTCCACCCTTACGGGACAGGTCAGCAGCTGACATCCGCTCCTGACTGAAGTCTCTGAAAATTCCCCTTGCTGCTGCCCAGGGACACCTTTTATAGATTGAATAATGCTAAAAGGCCCTTCCCTCTATTAGTCAAAACGTGCTGGCTACTGTAGGTCAGAGTTGGAAGAAAACAAGCCTCGAAAGTAGGCCAAGTTTCCAAGGCTGTCTTTCCCAAGGCTGACTAGAGAAAAACACAAAATATGCGCTTTCTTATCATGCTAGTGTTCGTTGAGAGAAAATACGAAAAAAAACAGCTTGGTTTACCATGTGGAAAAACACAGCTCATCTGCAATGTCTAAACTGCAATGTCTAACGCCACGATAAAGCCAATAGGCAGCTAAACTGAATACATAATGTAATGACTAATGCCCCGTTAAAGCCAATAGGCAGCTAAACCGAATACAAAATGTAATGTGCTACTGGTGAACATTGAACAACTAATATGCACAGTGATGAAACACAAAGTCAGTGGTCAAACGTACTGAATGTCATTACAGTTACCAGCTTAGTTTTGGAGTGTGTCCTTTTAAAGGACACTTATAAAAATGTTTATATAGTCTGATGAATAATTACTAGAATATATGGATAAACATAATATATATATTTACAGTGCTTTCTGTCACATACAGGTAACCTTGTAGTTCTATTAATACATAAGCCACTATTCTCACTGCTCCAACTAGGATTTAATTGTGTGACTCTGGTCTCACGCACACCAGCAGTGATTGCTTTAGTCAACTGAGATTTTATAACGTAAAAAAGCATACAATTCCCACCAATTAGTTTAACTTCCATTTATTTTTCATTTAACATGTGTGCATTATTTTATATGCAGCTACCTGAAGGTAAAAAAACAACAAAATAGTTGCAAAACATTTTGTTCTTTATAGCCACATCTTTGACCCCACCATCCCAATCACTGACCCTGACACAGTGGCACTCAGGATCACAGTTCATATATTGTTTTTAGGCACTTCAACTGTTGCATGTAAATGAAGACAACCTGGAAATGTACGAAATAAACAAAAATGCACTTCCAGGCCATCTTCATTTACACGTACTTAAAGATGCATTTGGGCTACCTGGGAACAGTATTGGAACCCCGGGAGGTGCACCCCACAGTTAGAAGACCTCCAATGTAGAGCCTGGGATATTCTCAATTTTTGAAATCAACAGAACTGATAACAGGGCGATGAAGTTACTTTTCCAAGGTTACTTGGCGTGGCCCAGTGGAGAAATCAGGCTGTGGGTGATTTTCTTGATTCTGAATTGGTAACTCACGCAATGGACAATAATTATAATCTGGGTTTATTCAGAGTAACATTTTGTAAGATTGACTAAAAGCTTTGCAGTAAATAAGCGAGAGCAATGCACAACATGTTTCCTCTGAAACTATGGTAAGAAAGAGGGTAAGGGCAAATTCCACCATGAAAACACCCAAGTCTTAATTATTGCATTTTCGGAACCCTACTGTCATAACTCCATACATAAAGAGGGTGCAAAGAGCAAGCAAATATTCAAAGATATGCCATAAATACTGCCCCCTCCTATAGTCAGAGTCAAGTATAGTCTGAGAGGAGACACAATAATAGCCTTTTTTAATACCCAAAGCATGTTATAACTTGAGCAGGTTTTAATAAAGCTATGATTTAATGACAGCACCATCATAATTTGTCAAACACTGCTTGCCACCAAATAGAACAAGGAGAATTTTTTACAACTAGTTTTTGATGCATCTTAGCTGTTCGATAGGAAGGTACTTTATAAAATTCCACACCCCTCATGTTACCTAATACCTTGTTATTTTAATGTATAGGTCTTATTTATACCAATTCTTAAACATATATCACAATTCTCTTTGAACTTTAATTTTATGCTTGAGTGGCCGAGAGAGGATGTGTTTTTTTCCATTAAAAGTGTTGTACAAAAGGTCCCGGTATGGAAAAAAATCTGTCAGAAGCCAAAATGGTTGAAGGTATCGCACACAACAAGCGGCCACTAGGCAAACATGTTTCAAAGAGATGCACAAACCATCCTTAGCATGACATCCTAGATCCCCTCACTGAGTTTCATTAGATATTTTAAACAAGATACCCAAAATGACTAAGCTTTCCTGAAGGGGATGGTCGAGATTTCCTTGGTGAGATAAAGATACTCACACTTAAAAAGATGCCTGTTAACGGTACCATATGATAACTATGTACAATAGGGCAAGTTTACATATAGCTAACAATGGTTGCGTTGAGAGGACTGGTCTTTAGATGCATATGCTGCAGATGAGGGACAAAGGTATTTTCATTAAATGCAACAGAAAGTACTGAAATAACAGAGCTTTCAAAAATCCACTGTTAGGTGTGCAGCTCATCCAGAACTGGATTCTGACATCGTAATAACGCATTCATAACGAGAACAACAAAAGCACTACGGGCCAGATGTATCAAAATGCAATTTTACATTTTCTAAATAGCAACTCCATAGAAATCGCTATTCAAGAAATTCAAAATGATATGTATGAAATTACTGATTTACTAATAGTGATTCCTACTCTGTAGGAATTGCTATTAGGAAATCACTAATAGGAAATCCAATTGGCATTTGTTCCAATGGGCTGGTTTAGCATTCCCAAAATAGCGATTTCCTATTGGGAAACCGCTATTTAGGAAATGCTAAAACAAGGATGGATGTGGGCATAATGCCCCCGCATGATGCACCCCAAAAATAGGTGAGCATATGTAGAGTACACATATGCCCTAGTGACATGTGTGTGTTCTATTGTACTTTTTTTTTTTTAATCATCTTGAGGTGCTTTTTAGGGCGAGCACGCAAGCGCTTTGACCTGTTATAAGTATTGGGGCTTTTAACCACACCCACCTCACATCACTTTAACTCGTTTATGGGCTTGCCTTTCAAAAACCACTTGATGTCATTGGTAACTGCTTTACGTTTGTCCTGCCTTGAGGCTGCTTTTGTCACGCCTTGCAGGCTGCCCCTCTTACATGGATTATTGCACGATTGCCGATAAAATTCAGCGTGGGAGAACTATTTCTTTTGTCTTGCCCCTTGGTGCTGCATGGCATCCATAGCGCTCACAGAGTAAACAGGCACAACAGTGTGAACTCGATCGGCGGTACTGGAGCACTGGTCACCTTATTCACATTTACCTAATCAGAGTAATTTCTTGTGGCTCTCCCCTTGAAAACACTTGAAATTGGTGAATGCTTTACTAAAACAGAAATCCCCAAAGCGAAAGCAGCTCTCCCGGCACAGCCGAAGAGCCAATACTACAATATTCACTGCACTCGGGGAAACTTGTCCCATAATGCTTTGCAAGCATTCTTTTTCAAAACATTTTTGCTCATAACTCAGCCTGTGGTGTTCCTGGGACAATGTGGCCACTGCCAAAACATTCACAACAACCTACTGTTTCTGTCTACATCATCTTTGGGTCCCCACACTAAATTAGTGGGGATCACAAAATAATAAACTCTCCCACCATTCAGTATCTGTTTAACCTTTTTCATGGTTGGAATTTTTGTTTTACAGCAAAGAGTAGGTTGTGTTTTAATGGACTTCTTTGTAATTTCATTGTTATCGGCCTGTTCACCCTGAAAATGTGTAATGTACTATGCCTTCTGGGGGCTAAATATATGGTTGCACTGCATTATATTCTGCCATGTTTTTGTGTGGTTATGCTCTCTAGGGGCTAACTATATAGCTACATGATCATGTTTCGTACAAGTGTTATTTTCATCGTGGGGTCCTTTAGGTACTGTTATAGGCATTACAGTCACATCAACATATTAAAATATTTGTGGCACTAAAACTTGTCCCATAATGCTTTGCAGGCATTCTTTTATAAAACATGTTTACTCATAACTCAGCCTGTGGTGGTCTTAGGACAATGGGACCACCACCAAAACGTTCACAACAACAAGTTCTGTCTACATCATCTTTCGCTCCCCACACTAGGTTAGTGGGGACCCAAAAATAATAACCCCTACCACCATTCAGCATCTATTTAACCTTTCTCACAGCTGGAACATCTGTTTAGCAGCTGAGAAGAGGTTGGGTTTTAAGATCCTTCTTTGTAATATCATTGCTATAAGCCTGTTAGTCCTGAATATGTGTAATGTATCATGCCCGCACTGCATGACTCTTTGCCATTTTTTGTGTGGTTGTGCCCTCTAGGGGCTAACTTTACAGTTACATGACCATGTTTCTTACAAATGCTATTTCCATTGTGGGGTCTTCTAGGGGCTGTTCTAAGCATTACAGTCATATCAACATATTAAAATGTTCATGGCACTGAAACTTGTCCCATAATGCTTTGTGGGGCATTACTTTTGCAAACCATTTTTGCTCATAACTCAGCCTGCTGTGGTCTTAGGGCAACTGGACCACCACCAAAACGTTCACAACAATGTGCTCTGTCACACACTGTTAGAGGGGACTACAAAATAATAACCCCCTACTACCATTCTTTATCTTTTTAAGCTTTCTTATGGTTGGAACTTTTGTTTTACAGCTGAGAGAAGTTATGTTTTATGTGCCTTATTTTTAATATCATTGTAATAGTTCTGCTAGCCTTGAAAATGTGTAATGCGCTATGTCCTCTAGGGGGCCTAATATATAGTTATACTGCATTACTTTCTCGCATTCTTTTTTCATGTGGTTATGCTCTCTAAGGGCTGACTGCAAGGCTACATGTCCATGTTTCTTCCAAATGCTATTTTTATTGTGGTGTCCTCTAGGGGCTGTTTTGAGCATTGCAGTCAATATACTGTAATATTTGTGGCACAAAACTTTGCCCCATAATGCTTTTCAGGGCATTACTTTTACAAAACATTTTTGCTCATAACTCAGCCAGTGGTGGTCCTAGAACCTTTGGGACCACCTTCAAAATGTTCTGTCTACATCATCTCTGGTCCCCACGCAATGTTAGTGGGGACCCAAGATAATAACCCCTCCCACCATTCACTATCTTTTATGCTTTCTCATGGCTGCAACTTTTGTTTGACACCTGGGAGACGTTTTGTTATAAAGACCTTGTTCGTAATATCTTTGCAGTAGGCCTGCTAGTCCTAAAAATGCCCTCCAGAGGCTAAGTATATAGTTGCATTCCATTACTTTCACCTGTATTTTTTTCATGGGGTTATCCCCTCTGGGGGGTAACGATATGGTTACATGACCATGTTTCTTACAAATTATTTTTTTTGCTATGGAGCTATTTAGGGGCTGTTTTGAGCATTAAAGTCTAATGCCAAAAGTTTATTTCTGATAAAGGTTTATATGATAATTGTTTATGTTTTAATAATCTCGCTGTAATACAATAAGGACCATAATTCAGGCCAAATTAACATCCTTATTACACTAGGACTGTTTGAACACTCAATGCATGGACAACTCAAAAGTTCTGCATCAATGTGGGCCGTCGATACCCACAATTTCTTTGCTAGCGTCATATTCTTTAAACATGGGGCTTCAGATTCATTAATTAAAAGCTATACGTAGCAGTAAGTATGCCTTTGTGCAGAGGTAATTTCTCCAAGCAGAGACCAATGAGTCATTCATACACAGGTGGCCTTCTCTATGCCCAACATGTGACCAAGAATAACATCTGAGGTCACAACTGCTAAGTGGCTGCTTGTGAAGTGAGACAACTGTTAGAAATGGGGTCTCTAGTTGGCAGGGGGTTGCACCCTGCCCAAGTAAGGACTCTCACTCTATTCAGGGAAAGGGAGTCACACACCTAAGATAACCCCTGCTTACCCCCTTAGTAGCCTGGCTCAAGCAATCAGGCTTATCTCAGAGGCAATGTGTAAAGTATTTGTACATACACACACACACAGTAACAGTGAAAACATCACAAAATTACTACACACTAATTTGGAAAATAGCCAATATTTATCTGAGTAAAAACAAGACCAAAACGACAAACATCCAACATACACAAGTAAAGATATCACTTTTTAAAGGTTTAAATGAGTCTTAAGCCATAGGAATCAATGGTTGTATCTTTTTAACACAAAAGTACCTGGGATGTGTCAAAGACGATGTGAGCAACAGGGAAGGTGAGGTGCCAAAAGGCAACACAACGCGTCGGCTCCTTACTGCGCAGAGGAGGTGATGTGTTGATTCTTTCCTCACAGGAGAGGCAATGCGTCAATTTTTTCCTTTCAGGAAAGGTGATGCACTGATTTTCGGACACGCAGCCGCGATTCCCTACCGCGGTGAGGGGTCAGTGAACTGATGCCCAAGGGACTATATGTAGGAAATGCACATGCGCTGTGTTGATGGAGCCACGGAGAAACAGGTGCTGCATCTATCCTGCATGCAGGGCAGACTGATTGATTTTTCAGCCGTGGCACATAGGTGCATGGATTTTCTCAGTCAGGTCACCAGCTCAGACTTCCAAGGCCCCAGGGAATGGAGTTGGCACCACTTGGCAAGTCAGGGCTCTCAGTAGAAGAGCCCAGGCACTGGCAGATGATGTATTTGATGTTCTTGAGACTTCTTAACAGGAGGTCAGCTCAGTTCAAGCCCTTAGAGAACCTTGGAAAGCAGGATGCAGAAAGCAAAGTCCAGCCCTTTCACTCCCAGGACAGAAGCACCAAGCCAAGCCAACAAAGCAACAGGCAGAGTGGCAGCCCCTCCTACAGCATCCACCTCATCTTCCTGGCAGAATGTTCTCAGTCCATAAGGATTCTAACTTTGTGGGGCCAGAGGTCCAATACCTATACCCATTTCTGTCTTTGATGTAGGCAAACTACAAAGAGAAGTCTTTGAAGTGCACATGACCCTGCCTTTCCCTGATCTGGCCCCAGACTCCAGGAGGTTGGAGACTGCTTTGTGTGAGGACAGGCACAGCCCTATTCAGGTGCAAGTGTCAGCTCCCCCCACTACTCTAGCTCAGGAAGACCCATCAGCCAGGTGATGGGCCATCAGGATACACAGGGCACACCTCAGCTCCCTCTGTGTAACTGTCTAGAGTGAATACACAAACAGCCCAACTGTCATCTTGTCCCAGATGTGTAGTCAGCAGATTGATCAATCAATCAGTACTTGTAAAGCACGGCTTATCACCAGTGGGGTCTCAAGGCGCAGTGGTGGGCATGCTGATCATTCAAAGAACCAGGTCTTGAGATCCTTCCTGAATTGCCTCAGTAATGTGGCCTGTCTGAGGTTGAGAGGGATTGTATCCCTTGTCTGGGCTGCGAGGTAGGAGAAGGACCTTCCTTCAGCTGTGCTTTTCTTGATTCTGGGTATGACAGCGAAGGCGAGATGGGAGAATCAAAGCTGCCTTTCGGGGGGGGTGTAGAAGGACAGCCGATGGTTGAGGTAGTCTGGTCAGATGTTGTGAAGTGCCTTAAAAGTGCGAGTCAATACCTGAAGGTGATGCGTTTGTTGACCGGGAGCCAGTGGAGGTCTCGGAGGTAGGCGGAGATGTGGCTGTGGATGTCCAGGATGAGTGTGGCTGCTGCGTTCTGGATTCTCTGTAGTCTTGCCCGTAGCTTCTTTGTGATGCCGGCGTAGAGTGCGTTGCCGTAGTCCAATTTGCTGCTGACCAGGGCGTGGGTGACTGTCCTTCTAGTCCCAGTGGGGATACACTTGAAGATCTTTTGAAGAAGCTGCAAGGTGTGGAAGCAGCAGAAGATACGGCGTTGACTTGACGGGTCATGGAGAGTGTCGAGTCCAGAATGATGCCCAGGTTGACTGCGTGGTCAGCGGGGGAGTTTCCTAGGGCGGCTGGCCACCAAGAGTTGTCCCAGGCTGAGGCAGAGCAGACAGGCAGATGCATAGAATGGTTGAACAAGAAAATGTCCACTTTCTAATAGTGGCATTTTCAAACTTACAATTCAAATCCAACTTCACCTAAAGATGTATTTGTAAATTGTGAGTTCAGAGACCCCAAACTCCACATCTCTATCTTCCCCCAATGGGAAATTACACTTACAAGATGTTTCAGGGCAATCCCCATGTTAACCTATTGGATAAATAGGCCTTGCAATATTGAAAAACGAATTTAGCAGTAGTTCACTATCAGGAAATGTAAAACACACCAGTACATGTCCTACCTTTTAAATACTGCACCCTGCACCTGGGGCTGCCCTGGGCCTACTTTAGGGGTGACTTACATGTAGTAAAGGGGAAGATTTGGGCCTGGAGAGTGGGTGCAGTTGCCAGGTCGAAATGGCGGTTTAAAACTGCACACACAGAGACTACAGTGGCAGGTCTGAGACATGTTCACAGGGCTACTCATGTGGGTGGCACAATCAGTGCTGCAGGCCCACTATTAGCATTTGCGTATCAGGCCGTGGGCACACGTAGTGCACTTCACTAGGAACTTATGAGTAAATCAAATATGCCAGTCATGGACACACCAATCGCCAATATATTTTAGAGAACCTATGTACTTTAGCACCAAAGCAAACAAAAACAGGTCTGAAAAAATGGAGTAAGAAGGCAAAAAGCGTGGGGATAACCATACAAAAAGGGCCAGGTCCAACAGACACCTTCAGCCTTAGTTTGCCGATCCATAACATGATACTCATAATAAGAAAATCAAAACTACAATTTTCTGAACGTTGCTTGCTATTGACTAGCAGTCTGGACTGATTTACATTGCGAGACCTGAAACGTGCTAATTTTGCAGCTACGTTCACAGTAGTGTTACTTGTAATGTTGACACCTAGCTCCATATCGTCAGGACATTAAGTTTCCATTCATAGGATTTCCTGCATCAAATTTCTGTTATCATGTGTATTCTTTTAATTGGCTTGTTCGAAGTAATTGATGTAGGACGAATAGGAATACATCACATACAAACATAAGTTCCCAAATCCCAATACAAACATTTTAGGCTAGATAGTTGTAAACCAATGTAAGTAGTGAAAGGCTTAATACATGACATGTTAAAAAAAAGACTAGGCAGGTCATATTTAGGACAAACACTTATTACTTAGGAAACTTATACACATGCTGCATTGTTAAGTTAGCTGTGCTGAAACACACAAGAGGCCCAAGCCACATTAGAATGAGAGTTTTTATTTAAAGTTGCACCAACTGTTGCTTTCAAACTGTTCATTTAGCACGAACAGGGTGGAACAAAAAGGGTGTATCCTTCCTTAGCACAGGGGTCCTAAAAACCACAAATCATTCATATTGTGGTAAGGGGAACTGTGTAAGGGTCAGATAAGTATTTGTAAGGCAGGGCTACCATGAGGAGCATGCAACATAGAATCTCTTGTTGTGCAGAAAGATAGATATGGTGAATGACGTCAGTGTAACTTACCCACCCATGAGGCCAACAAGTGCATGTGCTTCTTTCCAGAGGCACCTCATTATCTTATCTGTACTGCTTGTAGTTGCTTTCGTCAATGGTGAACTCCACCACAGTTTTTTGTGGTTTTTACAGTATAAATGCTACTGGTGTTTGAACCAGAACTTTGAACTTCAGTCATGGCCTCTATGTTGAGACTGCCTGTTGTTCCCAGCTGAAAATCTATTAAACCTATATTATTGTGTCAAATTGATATATGTCTTATTTTATTAACAGATTTCCCTCATACATAATCCAAGATGGCAACCACCAGTTTAAATTGTTATCAAATTAATCAAAACGTCAAACACTGTGTTCTGGCGAGATGGAGCTGTAAGAGGCACCCATAATAGTTTTGCCTGCACGGAAACAGAAATAACAGTGAAAAGCAAACTCTACTGGCGCAGAAATTGCTTGTAGTAACAGCAGAGCTCCCAAGTTTCCTAATTTATTGTGAGAGTATCTAATTTATTCAAGGTTTTCTCTTTTTTCTCTCTGGGACATGTAGTCTTACTGATTCTATTAGACAGAGAGATGATAACAAACATCACGGTGCAAAGAAAAAAACTAAACTGGATCTGTTTTTCGGGCATGGGATGGGGAACTTTGAGAGATCCGACACAACATAACTTCAATTCTTGGATTACTTTACCGTCTTCCAGATGCAGAAGTGGATGTCAGAAACTATGTCAATTTACCTCCTCAGCCGTATTGGTGTTCAGCACCAGCACTAGGTTCCCCGGATCGCAGTAAAGTTTTAAAAAGCTGAGTAGAATACGGTCAATGCCGAGTCCCCGCGCGGTAATCACTAGCCCGTCCTCATGAAAAAGGTCCAAAAATATCTGATTCTCGTGCTCCAGAAGAGGAGCCATCTTCGGGATATGCCGGCTTGGTTAGTCACCCGGAACCGCAGCGTACAATGACAACAACAGCACAGCGCGGACAACCGGAGCGTTCCGAATACAGTTATTAGTGGCGTGAACATAAAAGTAAGACCGTCAGCACAGCCAAGCGTTACTCTGTTGCTATTATTTGGCGGCCATCTTGAAGGAGGATTGCATTCTTTTAAGTCCAATTTAGAAAAACTTAAAAATAATTGTCGCGTTCGTAGTGAAGATGTCTTACGCGAGAAGGTAAGTAACTCAGGTTTATTCCTCAAACCTATGCACGTCCGACCGCCATTAGAGTCAGGCGTAACTGCTACTTAGAAATACATTTATGGTAAACGTTCTATCCGGAATGTGGAATGTGAACTCACGTGCGCACCATGTCTGTGACGCTAGTGCATTCTACATTCCAGCCATCAACTCTATACATATCGCTTCTGTTTAAAAACAGAGAAGATCAAAAAACTATGCAGCTATTACTTACAGTAAACTCTATTGTAATGTGCCTGTGGGCTTCGGTCTAGTTGCCCAGCACGCCGGAAGTAATTCTGTTATGACCACAGGGGTAAAGAGAAGACTTCAGGAAGAGGTAAGTAATGTCAACTTCTTTAATTTAATCTTTCAGTGCGACAAATACTGCGTGTCCCTCAACGACCAACCAACAGCTTGACCGCTGCCCCTCCAGCCTCCTTCGAACCTCACCCACCGATTGAATCAAAACCATTCCACTTGCTGTTCCCTTGTGCACCCACAAGCCTAGGTGCGGCACGAGGACTCCAAGTGCGATAATATAACACAACACAACTCCTCACAGTCCTCTGCAACCGTCATACCCATGCCAACCACATCCTCCATCTCTCCTCCAGAAATTCCACCAGTAACCCTGTCCTCCTTCCAACTTCTATGAGCATGAACCTTCACATCCACCTTGGCAACTTTCCTCTTGCTCCACCACTTCCCTCCTTCAACCATGACAGAGTGCTTAGAAACCTGCACCACTTTAATTGCTGGGAAATATTTACAACCCTTAAACTTGTATGGTCTTCTTATTTTCACCCAGTCCCGTACTGAAAAATCAACTTCTCTTACTTTTTTAGGTTCATCATGTCTGCATTTAGCCTTACTCTGTGACTCCTCCACCTTGTCCCTGATAGTTTCTACATTAGGTATACACTTGTCCGGTTTGGATTTCTCAATCACCCACTTATGGGATAGCTCATTGAATGAGTGTCTACCCTTCAACAAAACAAAAGGAGTAACATCAGTCGTGGCGTGTTAAGATAACACCATATTCTTTCAGCAACAGCTTCTTGAATGGAATCACCAGCCTCCATGGCCATCTGTATTGTCTCTTTAAACATGCAATTAACCCTTTCCACCATACCATTACCTTGGGGACTATATAACGCTGTTGTCAAATGTTTAATTCCTAATTTATCCAGAAAACTCCTCATGGAATGAGACACAAATTGCACTCCATTGTCCATTACTACAAACGCTGAAACACCTTCTGAATGAAAAAGTTCCTTCATAAATTTTGTTACCTCAGTTGTGTTAGGTTCTCTCAAAAACTTATATGAAACAAATCTCCTTTCTTCATTCATGCCTCCAATAGAACCAATAAAATCAATGCCAATGTTCTCCCAAGGCGACTCAGGAAACCTCACTGGACACAACGGAGTGTTCCGTACACATACAGACTTCTCGGCTTGCGCACACACAGAACTGCCAACTACAACCTCCACACTTGCATCCATTCCAGGCCACCAATAGTACATGCTTAGTTCCTTCCTAGTACCTGTAACTCCAACATGCCCCTTGTGAGCCAACTTAACCAGTTTATGTCTCAGCTCAACAGGAGGGATCAATTTTGTACCCCTCATAACTAAATTAGCCTCCAAACTCAATTCTTCCTTGACTTTGAAAAACGGTTTCACATCTTCCGTCACCTGCCCTTCCCTAGGCCAACCATTTCTTATATAATCCTTTAGGATATTCAATATGCGATCATTTACTACCTCCTTCTCCCAACTCTCCTTCATAATCACACCCTCCGAAATCACCAAACCATCAACCATACCAATCACCACCTCTGTGTCTTCTACACCCACACCTGTGGAATTAACTTCTTCAGTAATGGGACATCTCAATAAGAAATCAGCCCTGCAATTCTGCCCTCCTTGAATGTGTTTCATCCTGAAGTTAAATACATGCATTTTAGATAACAACTGAATCAACCGAGGACTTACATCTCCCATCCCTTTTTCGTTCCACAAATACATCAACGGTTTATGGTCAGTGACCACCACAAATTCTCTGCCCCATAAATATGATGAAAAATGATGGACCCCCCCAAACAAGCTAAAGTTTATTTCCCAATAGTACTGTAGTTGTTCTCAGACACCGTCAATCTGCATGCAGCAAAAGCAACTGTGTGTTTGCGTCCTTCAAAAAGTTGAGTGAGCACCGCTCCAATTACGGCATTACTTGCATCCACTGTCACCACAAACAACGCTTCATCGTCGAAAGGTTGTATGGCAGGTGCATCCATAATAAGTTTCTTCAAGATTTTTAATGCCTCACTTTGTTCTTCTCCCAAATCAAATTTTGCATTTTTGCGCAACAATTTCCGTAAAGGTTGACAGTGCAAAGCAAAATTCTGTACAAATCTTGAATATTATTCACATCAAACCAAAAAGGATCTCAATTGGTCTTTGTCATTCAGTGGCGCACATTTGTCAATCACTGACAGAAGAGCTTTCTTAGGTTTGATGCCATGTTCACTAATCTTATGTCCCCAGTACTCTACTTCTTTCAACATAAATTTTCATTTTTGTTTAGTCACCGTCATCCCATGATCCTCAAGGATGTTCAAAATTCTGTCTAATTTTCCCAAATGAGATTGAACTGAATCTGAACTTATCAATATGTCCTCTTGATACATCAACATTTTTTTTTCTTCCCCAAACAGTTGATACATCAATTTTTTAAACACAGAAGCTGCGGATGCCAGACCAAACGGCATCCTCAGGGACCGGAAAGCCCCAAACGTTGTGTTAAATGCAGTAAAATCTCTAGATTCCTAAGTTCCACTTGATGATATGCAGCCCTCAGGTCAAGAATCGAAAAAATCTTGGAATCACCCAACTAGGCCAACATGTCTTGAATCTTAGGCAAAGGGAAACAATCGACTTGAATGTTTTTGTTTAAAGATCTGAGGTCCACACAAAGTCTCAAATCCCCTGACTTTTTAACAGCCACCACGATGGGGGGAATCCATTTCGAGGATTCAATTGGCTCGATCACCCCATCCTTGCACAACTGTGTCAAATGATCTTTAAGTTTCTGCCTAATGCATAACAGGACATTGCAAACTCTATGTGTAACTGGGACAGCATTGGGCTTAAGTATGATTTTGTGTTCAAAACCTTTAACCATCCCCAACTTATCTTCAAACAGCACAGAGTTTAGACAACACTTCAACCAAAGAACCACAACCTTTGTCCAAGCTATCCACCAAAGAGATCAGATGTGCAGTACCAGGTTTAAGGACCATCCCAAATTTACCCTGGTCCTTCCATCCTAAGAAGTTATACCCTTGCTTCGCTACATATACCTTGGTGTGAATAGATCTATCCTTATATTGTAATCTCTCCATGAAATACCCATACAAGTTGATCTCTTGGCTCCCAAAAGCAATTGTACGTACATCTGGGGGATGCAAATCTACCCCGTTGCCATCTCTCATCAAACAACTTGTCAGAAATTATGGTGATTGGTGATCCAGAATCAACAGTGACTTGCAAGCAATTGTCTCCCATATTTATTACACCAACTGGCTCCCCAACCTTCTCTCACACGTCTACCATTGTTTCAACCATTTTTATTGAAAGGACAATTTGTTTATTGAGTCCTTCCTCAGTCATGCCACAGGATATATCGTGCTCACGAGTGTTGTCAACCAACATTACTCTAGAAGAATTCCCACACACACGTGCAAAATGTCCAACCTTTTTGCATTTTGAACAAGATTTGGCTACAGGAGGGGAACTAGGCTCATTAGCCAAGTGATTCTTAGACCCACATCTAAAACAGATACTATTCTTCACATTCTTCTTTCCATCTCCCTTGCTCGGCAATACAGGCTTCATCTTGCATGCAATGGCATAAATATTCTCATAGGAGGTCTTATCCTTGTTTAAAACGTTTGAGGCTTGCTGAGATCTTTCAATGCCCCTAGCAATCTCAAGTGTTTCAGCTAATGACAGATTTCTGCTGCATAAAATAACTTTGTGATCAAAACAGTTCACTACTAACTGATTTTGAAGATACTGCTCAATAGGACCAAAAATAACACATAGGAAGCTAATATTCTCAATTCAGCAATAAAATAATCTATAGTTTCTTGTTCATACTACTTGTGTGTGAAGAATTTATGTCTCTCAACAGCTGGGTTATTTTTCAAAATGCCTCTCCAATCTCATAATAGCTTCTGTGAACTCATCAACATATGCACCAAGTGAAGGGCATACAACAGGTAGATGATCAAAAATCCTTTGACCTTCCATACCCAAACAATTATATAACAATGCTTTTTTCTAGCTACAGGAAACCCTTCCCCATCAATTGCAATCAAATAACTTTTGAAAGACCTAAACCATTGACATTTGGCAACCCTGGCTCATTTAAAAAGACAGTGGGTAAGTGTCATGACCACACAAACTTGCCAAGTCAAATCAAAGAAGTGCATGAGAAAAGCAAAGAGATATCCTTAGTGGAGACAGCAAAGCCCAAACTGGAAGAAGGTTTGCAGAGTAATCTTGCGCTTATTTCAAAGGAAGAATCAAGAAGAGAAGATCCAAGATGGCCGCTGTTAGTCCTGAAGGTTAGTTACAGTTCTAGTCTTGCAATCGGTTGGTTGCTAGGTTACGAGCTCTCCAGCTGGAAGCCTTGCACTTCAACTGAGGTCTGACAGGAATCAGCTGTGTGGAGAGAGAGCGCGCTTCAGAACAGAAACTCCTGTGAGGTAAAATTACATTTGAAGATTATATTACAGAAAACGGATAAATATTGTCAAGGTTTATTCGAAGAGTTTGATAGTAGACCGTTCCCGTGGAAGTCGGCAAGGCTACAAAGTTAATGTATGAATTAACCTTATGTTTACAAGGTTCTTGTTTAAGATATTAAAGTCAAAGAAAAAACGAACTTTAAAAGAGCAAGTATCTACAAATGTCAAGGTTATAAACAAAGGCCAAGTTTAAAGGAGAAACGAACTGTTAACAAATAAGCATTTACAAATTCAATGGTAATAAACCAAAATAGAGTTTAAAAGAGAAACAAACTTAAATAAACAAGCATTTACAACTACAAGTTATCGACAGATGTCGAAGTAAGGAAGGAGAAACTAACTGTAATAAACAAGCATTTACAAATACAAGTTATCAACAAATGTCGAAGTAAGAAAGGAGAAACGAACTTTAATAAACAAGCATTTACAAATACAAGTATTGACAGAAGTCACAATAAGACAGGAGAAATTAAATAACATCAGCTGATTTGAAGAACGCATTATCACCAACTATATATATATATATATATAGCAACATAAAACCAATCTCTAACAAAGGTTGAGAAGTTCTTCCAGAATCAGTAATAAGCATTTTTTAAGAAGAGCTATCATTTATAGAGAGAAGCAAGGCTACAGAGAACTCAGGGTGAGTGAAGAAATAATAGAATTAAAGAGAATTAAGTGTTGAGAGTAGAAAGTGAAAAACTGATGTTGTATGTCCCTAGTAATTGCGACTGTGACTCTTGCAGGTGCTGTATCCAATCTTAGATGTGAAGAGGCAGACTGAGTACTGGCGTTCATCATCTCTGTGGCAGTCTCTCTACCATCCCATTCCCCTTTCCCCCTCCGGGGTACTCAGCACAAAGGATTAATATTTTTTTTGAGTAGCTCGGGTCGGGACTGAGGAGTTATCTTCTGCTTCTGAGGAAATCGAATTGAAGTATCCTGACAGATTGAAGTGCCATCACCCTAATTTTAGGGAAAAAACAGATTTCCTCCTGAGCAGAATGGCAGAAGGAATCGATATAAAAGCATTAGCCACCGTTTTGGAAGGGTTACAGAAACAATTAAATAACACCATAGAAGAAACAGTCCAAATAAAACAGCGAATAAATGAGTTAGGGAACACCGCTAAATCAAATGAATCTGTGTTTTCACAAATCCCTAGCCCTTCACAGTCTGCAGGTATATCCACTCAAGTAATTCATGCGGTTTCCCCTATTATTCCTTTGGCTCAACCCGAGCGCTTCGGTGGGGATCCAAATAAGGCGCAGATTTTTCTGACCCAATGCTCATTGCATTTTTATGTAGACCAGTCATTTTTTCCGAAGACCAGTCCAAAGTGGCATTTATATTGTCTTATCTGACAGGAGATGCGGCCGCATGGTCCATGCCAATAATTTCCAGAAATGATACTGTTTTATATAATTTGCAAAATTTCAAGGAAGAGTTCTTAAGAATATTTGATCGGCGAACTGCAGCTCAAGCCACTGACAATGAACTACTGGAAATCAGGCAAGGTAATAAAGATCTAGTAGCCTATCTGGCTCATTTCAATAAACTCATTGTAGAGACTGCCTGGCCGGAGTCAAAAAGAGCCGCCATATTTTATCGCGGACTGAGAGATGAATTAAAAGATGCCTTAGGACAAGTTCCAAATAGACCCACCGAAATTTCGGAGTTAATTGATCTTGTGTTACAGATTGACCACCGGTTAACTGAACGAAGAGCAGAAAAGAGAAGAGAGTATCGACCATTTCCTCTGAGAATTGATCGTGTAAGAAATGATCATACGAGAGCCGGAGAAGGGATAACGATAGAAGAACCAATGCAAATTGGTTCCATCCGAGGTCCTTTATCTAAGGAAGAAAAAGAGAAAAGAAGAGTGAATCAACTATGTTTATATTGCGGTGCATCTGGGCATTTTGTTAAAAACTGTCCCAAGAAACCCAAAGCTCTTCAGTCGGGAAAAGGCCAGCTTCATCAGTAGAGGGAGTTGCCCTGATGAAAGCAGAACCCAAGACAACTCCTTTAGATCAACGAGTGGCGAATACCTTACAAACCGCAGCGCCTCATTTGGTACAAACTGTATCAGTTAAGACCCTTGAAAAGGAAATTCAAGGGATCTCAGTTATGATAGACTCTGGAGCTACGGGCAACTTCTGTGATATCAAATACGCTCGTAAAATGGGTATTCGATTTATCAAGAAATCTACTTTGGAAGTAGTAAGAGCTGTGATGGAACCAATCTTTCTTCAGGACCCATTTCCCACGAGACCGAACCAATTCAGATGCAAGGTTTTGGTGGACATCAGGAGCAGATAATCTTTAATTTGATAGATGCTCCACAATTTCAACTCATTTTGGGTCTGCCCTGGTTTACAGAACATAATCCACAAATTGATTGGAGCAAAAGAACGATCAAGATGAATTCCTCTTACTGCAAAGAGAATTGCTTTCATGATGGAGTGGAAGTGTCCACCAAGTCCCAAGCGGCCTGTTTATCATCACACTCTTCAATGATCTGTGCACTAAAGACAGCAGAAATCCCAAAAGAATATGAGGATTTAGTCGCCGTTTTTGATGAAAAGGAGGCTGAGAAATTGCCACCACATCGACCCTATGACTGCAAAATTGAACTGGAGCCAGGTGCGATATTGCCATGTAGCAGAATATATGCATTGACCGAAGCAGAGAATCAACATTTAAAGGAGTATTTGGATCAATATCTTGCTAATGGTTTTATTCGTCCTTCTGAATCTCCAGTGTCATCCCCACTATTTTTCATACCAAAGAAGGATGGGAGTCTTCGAACTTGCATTGATTATCGAGCCCTCAATCAGGTTACCATCAAGAATCGATACCCACTGACTTTAGTGTCAGTTTTATTAGATCAAGTAAAGAATGCTAGAATCTACACCAAATTGGACCTGCGAGGAGCATATCATTTGATTCGAGTGGCTTCAGGGGATGAATGGAAAACCGCTTTTCGGACTCGATACGGATTATTTGAATATCAAGTGATGCCTTATGGGTTATGCAATGCTCCCGCTGCCTTCCAGCATTTCGTTAATTATATATTACGAGAATTCCTCGACCGGATTGCCGTGGTTTATATAGATGACATTTTAATCTTTTCCGACAATCTACAGGAGCACATTTCCCATGTTCGATCCATCCTCACAAGGTTGCAAGAAAACCATCTCTATGTAAAATTGGAGAAGTGTGCATTTCATGTGGAACAAGTTGAGTTCTTAGGATTCATTTTGTCACCAGAAGGAGTTAGTATGGATCCTGCCAAGATAAAGACAGTGCAACATTGGCCTTCTCCTTGCAATGTCAAAGAGATCCAGAGTTTCTTGGGGTTCGCTAATTTGTATCGAAGATTCATATCCAATTTTTCTCAAACAGTTACACCCATTACTCGATTGTTGAAGAAAGGAGTGAAGTTTGAGTGGACAAAAGAAGCTGAAAATGCTTTTAATTTTTTGAAGAATTTCTTCGTCTCAGCTCCAATCTTGCTCCACCCCAATCCAGCATGCCATATTATGTGGAGGCAGATGCTTCAGATGTTGCCATAGGAGGTATCCTTTCCCAGCGTCATAAAGATACAGGTCAATTACATCCAGTGGCCTATTTCTCTAGAAAATTAACACCACCAGAGATAAATTATTCAATCGCGGATAAGGAGCTATTGGCAGTCAAAGAAACTTTTCGTGAGTGGAGGCATTACATTTTGGGAGCTAAGCATAAAGTGACCGTTTACACGGACCACCGAAATTTAAAATTTTTAAAATCAGCTCGAACTCTAACAGCTAGACAACTGCGTTGGTCCCTATATTTTGCAGACTTTGATTTTGTTATCATTTTCAGACCAGGAAAAGTAAATGGGAAGGCAGATGCTCTATCTCGAATTGATACCGGTGCAGTTAAAGACCCTCCAGAAAAAGAATTGATTATTCCACAAGAGAAGTTCATATCTGCCATATTGTATGAAAATTTAACCAAAGAAATTCAAGAAAACTTAACATTCAAAGGAATGCTGAAGTGGTCCAAAGAAGGCCAAGGAAGATAAATCAAAAAAGGTTTGCTATACTTTAAAGGTGCACTGTATGTTCCGACTGTGGAGCTGCAAGAAAAAATTATTCAGGCTTATCATGACGATCAATTGGCTGGACACAAAGGAATTCAAAAGACTCAAAATCTAATACAACGAGAATTTTGGTGGCCAAAAATGAAAACTCAGATAAGACAATATGTGTCAACTTGTGACAAATGTCAAAAAGGGAAATCAAATAGAACAGCTTCACAAGGTTTGTTAAGACCTTTGCCCACTGCACCCCATGCCTGGCATACTGTTACTATGGATCTTATAGTGGACCTCCCTAGTAGCCAAGGTTTTAACACTATCCTAGTTTTTGTAGACACTTTCACTAAAATGGCGCATTTCATTCCTTTGAAAGAAATCCCTCGAGCCCCACAGGTTGCACAGTTGTTTACACAACACATAGTACGCGCCCATGGTATCCCAAAAATTCTAGTTTCAGACAGGGGGTCCCAATTTGTTTCTCGCTTTTGGAAGGCCTTTAGTAAAAGCTTAGGAATTGATTCTCGTTACTCTACCAGTTACCATCCTGAAACCGATGGGCAAACAGAGAGAGTGAATCAAGAGTTAGAACAGTATTTAAGACTCAATTTATTCGATAAAGAGAAGGAATGGCCCGAGTTGATGTGGGCAGCTGAATTTGCTTACAATAATGCTGTTCATTCCACCACTGGGTTCACCCCCTTTTATCTGAACCATGGTAGACATCCTAATGTAATGTTGGGTAAAGAAGATGAAGTAGAAGAGATGGTGAGGGATTTGCAGACCACGTTAGTTAGGGCTAGAAAAAACATCATTCAAGCAAAAGACTCAAGCTGATAGAAAAAGAAGAGAGAGCCCCATTTATTCGAAAGGAGACAAAGTTTGGTTATCCACTCGTCATTTACGTCTCAAAGGAAATCGCAAATTTCAGCCACGATTTATAGGCCCATTCAAAGTTGACAAGATGATCAATCCAGTGGCAGTTAAATTGCAGTTGCCAGCTCATCTAAAGATACATCCTGTTTTCCATGTCTCTTTGTTAAAGAACAGTCCTCCAAATTTACGTCAAAACTCCCCTCCAATTCCTATCCAGATTAGCTCTGCAGAAGAGTATGAGGTGAATCAAATCTTAGATTCCAAAATCCGTAATGGCCAGCTTTATTATCTAATTGATTGGAAAGGTTATGGTCCAGAGGAACGATCCTGGGAGCCGCACGAGTATGTACATGCTTCAAGATTAGTGAGAAACTTTCATAGAACCTACCCAAGCAAACCTAAATTGGAGAACTGTTCCTTGAGGGGGAGTACTGTCATGACCACACAAACTTGCCAAGTCAAATCAAAGAAGTGCATGAGAAAAGCAAAGAGATATCCTCAGTGGAGACAGCAAAGCCCAAACTGGAAGAAGGTTTGCAGAGTAATCTTGCGCTTATTTCAAAGGAAGAATCAAGAAGAGAAGATCCAAGATGGCCGCTGTGAGTCCTGAAGGTTAGTTACAGTTCTAGTCTTGCAATCGGTTGGTTGCTAGGTTACGAGCTCTCCAGCTGGAAGCCTTGCACTTCAACTGAGGTCTGACAGGAATCAGCTGTGTGGAGAGAGAGCGCGATTCAGAACAGAAACTCCTGTGAGGTAAAATTACATTTGAAGATTATATTACAGAAAACGGATAAATATTGTCAAGGTTTATTCGAAGAGTTTGATAGTATACCGTTCCCGTGGAAGTCGGCAAGGCTACAGAGTTAATGTATGAATTAACCTTATGTTTACAAGGTTCTTGTTTAAGATATTAAAGTCAAAGAAAAAACGAACTTTAAAAGAGCAAGTATCTACAAATGTCAAGGTTATAAACAAAGGGCAAGTTTAAAGGAGAAACAAACTGTTAACAAATAAGCATTTACAAATTCAATGGTAATAAACCAAAATAGAGTTTAAAAGAGAAACAAACTTAAATAAACAAGCATTTACAACTACAAGTTATCGACAGATGTCGAAGTAAGGAAGGAGAAACTAACTGTAATAAACAAGCATTTACAAATACAAGTTATCAACAAATGTCGAAGTAAGAAAGGAGAAACGAACTTTAATAAACAAGCATTTACAAATACAAGTATTGACAGAAGTCACAATAAGACAGGAGAAATTAAATAACATCAGCTGATTTGAAGAACGCATTATCACCAACAATATATATATATATATATATATATATATATATATATATAGCAACATAAAACCAATCTCTAACAAAGGTTGAGAAGTTCTTCCAGAATCAGTAATAAGCATTTTTTAAGAAGAGCTATCATTTATAGAGAGAAACAAGGCTACAGAGAACTCAGGGTGAGTGAAGAAATAATAGAATTAAAGAGAATTAAGTGTTGAGAGTAGAAAGTGAAAAACTGATGTTGTATGTCCCTAGTAATTGCGACTGTGACTCTTGCAGGTGCTGTATCCAATCTTAGATGTGAAGAGGCAGACTGAGTACTGGCGTTCATCATCTCTGTGGCAGTCTCTCTACCATCCCATTCCCCTTTCCCCCTCCGGGGTACTCAGCACAAAGGATTAATATTCGTTTTGAGTAGCTCGGGTCGGGACTGAGGAGTTATCTTCTGCTTCTGAGGAAATCGAATTGAAGTATTCTGACAGTAAGTTTGGCATTTGCAAATTAGTCATTTTTAAAGGGAAAAGTTATAAAATCTCTTCCAAACAGCTATAAAGTAATATTCATACATCCCCCCAAATCCTGCACAATCTTGAAAACATTTACAATAAATAATAAAATAATGACAAATTATTGACTATTCCAAACACACACACAAATTCAAATGTGCGTGTCACTGTGATAAATGTACTTCAGCAGAAGAATAACCCGGCTCCTTGACGATTCCTCCTGGACTGTATATAAGTACACACGAAGAGCCATATGTTTAAAGACTCCCCGCCACAGAGTACATTGTAAAATAGTAATTAAAAACGGAGTGAGCTGTATCGAAGATTGAACGCGAGAAGCCAGCTCTCTAAGGGGTCCCCGCTACAGAATGCACTGCTGAACACGTTGAAGTGAAGAGCCTGTGCCTTAAAGGCAGCCGATGAAAGAAGAAGCAAGAAAACGGCTTCCAAAGTGACTGAACATGTCGATGTGAGGAGTCTGCCCCTTTAAAGCTCCTCACCAACGCGGAAAGCACACCTCAGCTGAGTAAGCGTTTCCCTCCGAGGCAAAGTGTAGTTGGGCCACACCGCTGACCACATCAATGTGAGGAGCCTGCCCCTTTAAGGCTCCTCAAAAAAATCCAGATGCGCTCCACCCTTTAATGGACACCTTCCTCAGGCAATGTCTTTCAGCGAGGAGCCTGCCCATTTAAGGCTCTTCACGAATACGAAAGAAATGCTGCCGTGACCGTTTGCCACATCCACAGAAACTCCGGGCACTTCCAGCTTCAGACCGTGAAGTAACGAACTCCCAAAGAGTGGCTAATCTGAGGGACACGCCATGTGCACAGGTTCTTTCCCCTCATCGCCAAGTTATGTTATGTCCACAGGGGTAAAGAGAAGACGTCACAAAGAGGTAAGTAATGTCAACTTCTTTAACTTCAACTTTCAGTGCATCAAATCCTGCGTGTCCCTCAGCGACCAACCAACAGCTCAAACGTTGCCCCTCCAACCTCCTTCAAACCTCACCCACCGATTGAATCAAACCATTCCACTTGCTGTTCCTGTGCGCACCCGCGAGCCTAGGTGCGGCACGAGGACTCCAAGTGCGATAATATAACACATGTTATTATTTGGCGGCCATCTTGAAAGAGCGTTTTGGTGGCGGCAGGAGGCGGCAGCCAATCGAGCTAGGGCAGGAGCCCTTTAAACTTTCCTCAGCGCTCCCGCCTCGCGGGACGCGCGTTTTGGTGGCGGCAGGTGGCGGCAGCCAATCGAGCTAGGGCAGGAGCCCTTTAAACTTTCCTCAGCGCTCCCGCCTCGCGGGACGCGCGCGGGCGGCGCCCGGGCCAAGGGCGGGCCCGTCCTGCGCCTTCATCGTCCGAAAGAGGCTGGGCTGGGCCACCCCTCTTTCGCTTACAGTAAGGAGTGACTGCCCAAATCCATTTAATTTACCTGATACATATTTTGGTGTCTCTATTTTGCTGCTAGTGGACTTTTAACAGCCTATTTAGTTCCATCTTGTGTGTTGCCCCGCTGCTTCATTGTTCTCAAGCACTGTGAATATGGGCAGGAAAAAAGGAGCCCTATCTGGGCCTCAGGGGTGGGGGGGTGGCAGCAGCAGACAGGGCTATGACGCCACCACATTAGACTCCTTTCTTGCAAGAGCGGTTGGGGTTGTTACAAAAGAAATTGATTTGGCAGAGAGGAGGTTATCCATGGAATTGGAAGATTGGCACCAGGCCCCAACAGAAAACGGCCCTCGTGAGGCCGTGGCCGTGGAGGTGGACCTTCTGGGGATAGGGCAAGGTGCTGGCATGGCTGATACTGAGCCTGTTCAGGCTGAGCCAACAGAGGATTTGGGGTCCCTTGGCCCCTCTAGAAGAAGTAAAAGACTTCTATTGTCTTCTCCCCCGGCCTGTCCTGTGGAAAATTGTAGCCCTCCCCTGAGGAAAAGAAAAGCCTTAAAAAAACTGATACCAAAGACAAAAACACCTCTCCTGGAGCTCCCTAAGGGTGGGAGCACTGATTTTTCACCTTGCCAGCATTTTGGGCACAACACAACTAATATACTGACTAAATTTCGGGAGATTATTCAGGAGCTTTTGTCTCCCGTAGTGGCGAAATTGTCTGACATAGAAAAAACAGTATCCCTGATTTGTGCGCAAGGAGGTCATGGAAGCCAGGGTGTTGGTAGAAGTGGGGCCTTGATGAGGCATTCCTGTGCCAGTAAGGAGTTGCCCTTCCCAGAGGTAGCCGCAGGACTCTTGGGGTCCATGGAAAAATCATCCCACCTTTTGGTGAACCCGGTCAATAATGAGGGACAGGGAGCCTGTGCTGAAACTGCTTTGACTGTACCAACCCCTTCATTGAGGCCGGAGAGGCCAGTCTATATGTCTAGCTGCAATAGGCAGCCAGTTACGGACTCTGTGGCAGCTGGGGGGGTGGCCAACTGCTGTCTGGAAATTACTATTTGAACCAGCCAACGGCCAGGCCTTCCCCGGCCTGCTTGGATCTCCCCCCTGCATGTGCCCCCTACGTGGTAGTGCTGACGAATGTGCCTGCTCTTGTTTATGGGGCAACTGAGTCTACAAACCAACTCATAAATAAGGTTGGACATTGGCTGAGTAAAAATTGTGACTTTTCATGTAAGGACTTCAGGGATATCCTGTTTGCCAGAAGAATTGGGTGGGTTGGTCCTAAAAACAAGACGGGGAAGGGCGACTGTATTATTATAAATGTCAGATATCCCGCCTTGACTAAAAGGCTTCTCTCTAGCCATCGCTCTCCTGTCCCTAGTGCAGGTGCTATAGGTATGGTTCCCTTGGCCTATTTCTATGATCACATGCGAGCATGTACTGGAGTCTCTTCTGGATCTGGTAGGAATCCCCCCCTGGGTCAATTCAGCCTGCAGGCACACAGTAGAAAAACCAACAGCAACCTATCCCTGGAAGGGGTGGATTGACAATGCGCTAAGGCACTGGCTATACAAGAAGAGGTACCCCCACAGTGTAATCTTATCTCATGGAATATTGCTGGCTATGACACTAAGCTATCTGATCAAGCATGGGTTGGGTGTGTGGCTAACTATGATGTTATCATGCTTCAGGAAACTTGGTCGACGGGACTGGCTGTGTGGGATGGGTATGACAGATATGCAATTCCAGCCGTACAGTCTCTTGGTGGTCGCTCGAAAGGTGGCCTGGTTACTCTAATCCGCCTCTCTAAGATAGTGGGTGCTTTCCAAATTAACTGTAACCATCAAGGTATATTGCTGGTATGGGTACTCTTCTCCAATCATTTTAATGTATTATTGGTCAACTTTTATAATGCTGTGTGGGATATGGGGTGCCAAATTGGGGCCCTGTTCTCCATTCTTAAGATTATGCAATTTAGAATGAAGAAGGTGGGATTGGAATTTCGTGCCATCATCTCTAGGGACTTTAATGCCAAGTTGGGCCGGTCCAATACTGTGTTTAATCCCTTCATCCGTGACTGCGAGGTCTATTCAGCGCTGGGTCCGCAGGACTCCAGAGGCAGAGATCTACTAAAGGAACTCGGGGAGATGGGCCTCTTGAATTTCTATGACATTGAAGCAGTAGGCACTCACCAACTTCCAACCTATGTCGGAAGAGGGTCTGGATCCACCATCGACTATATTTTTGTGTCCCCTCCTATGAGAGACTTGGTGATGGGAGGTAAAGTGTTAGGCGAATGCTTTAGCGATCATAATCCCCTTATATTGTCCTTTAAACTCCCGGGGGCGTTTCGCTTACTGGGACGAGGCAGGCCTGTAACGGTGGTGACAAAGGACCAGGGTAGGCGGCTTGGTTGGAAGCAAGTATACCACCAAAAAGTTCTGGGAAGGGTGGTGGGGGACAACCTACATCTATTTATGGAAATACTCCTGACAGAAGCGCCAAATCCCATGACTGTTTTAGATGCGATAACAGTAGTATATGCAGCAGTCAGAGACTGTCTTTTTGTAGTAGGCAACCACCCTAATAAACGTAAATGTGGCTGGTACGACAAAGCCTGCTATGATGCAAGGGCAAATCTAAAGATGGCTACCAAGACCCACCCTAGAGATTGGGTTCTCATAAAAGAAGCGAGAACAAGGTATAAAAGGACCCTGAGGGATAGCAAGCTAAAATATAAAGATAAAGCTTGGGAAGAGTTAGAGCGTGCTACAGCTTTGAAAGACCCCGGCCTTTTTTGGAAGGTGGTGAATAGAGGTTCCCTTGAAACAGAAACCTCCGAGGGCCTTGGATGTAATATAGCCCCGGAGGCCTGGGTAACTCATTTCTGTAATATATTTGAGGGTACCCCCCTAAGTAATACACAGGAGAGTGTGTATGATGTGGCTCCTAACCTAGCAATCAGATTCTCACTACAGGAGGTTATTGATGCGATACAGAGTTGTGCGCATAATAAAGCTCCGGGCCCGGACTCGATCCCGATGGATTTGTATAAAGCTAACCCTCAGTTATGGGCACCCATTCTCCTAAATGTTCTCAATGCAGCCGTAACTGTGGGCATCCCTGCCTCTTGGAGATTGGCATGCATAGTCCCAGTGTTTAAAAAGGGTGATCGTAAGGATCCTAAGTCCTATCGCCCTATTTCACTGCTGGATGCCTCTGTGAAGATTCTGGGGCGGATCATCCTAGGGCGTCTGGAGGCCTGGATGATAGGAAATGATATTTTAAGTCGGGAACAGTATGGCTTCAGGGAAGGTCTTGGTACGCAAGAACAGTGTCTCAATTTACTGATGATAATCAACAAATACACACAGGCCAGAAAAGGTACCCTTTATCTTGCTTTTATGGATCTCAGCTGTGCTTTTGATAAAGTGAACCGGTCTTTATTATGGGAGAGGCTAATTCAGTTAGGGTTGGACCCTATTATTGTAGAGCTTCTCCGTTATCTCCATTCAGGGACAGTGGCAAATGTGAAGGGGGGCCCAAACGGGGAACGTTCGGAGGCATTCAAGCTTTCAAGGGGTGTGCGCCAGGGGTGTGTCTTGGCCCCTACCTTGTTCCTTCTATATACTAATGGACTTACAGATTTTCTGATGGAATACTGCAGGGATGTCCCGAAGGTGAAGGGTATTGATATCCCTGTGCTGACGTATGCGGATGACGCGGTCCTTATGGCCCGCACGATGAATGGTCTCCGAGAATTAGTTAGAGCTTATGTCATCTTTATGTCAGCACTGGGGATGGAGGTCAATTTTAAGAAGTCGCACTTTATGGTTTGTGGTAAACCTATGAGCAGGGTTGGGGAGCTAAGGGTGGAGGATCAAGTTATTAGCAGAGTCCACGAGTTCCCATACTTAGGGGTCATCTTTGATGAGAAAGGATCTTGGAAACCCTGTATTGCCAGAAGGATTGTGCTTTTTCATGCAACAGTTGGTGCAACCTTTAACTTCGCGGCTAGGGTAGGTAGCAAACCGGTCAAACCCCTGCTTGAAATCTTTAGGCGGAAATGCCTACCTGTCCTTCTGTATGGTTCAGCACTTTGGGGGTTTAGGGATACCCGAGCCCTTATGGTGGAAGAAAATCGTTTCTGTAGAAGGCTTCTGGGTGTTGGTCAAAATATTCCTGGATTTTGCCTCCACCTGGAACTGGACCTTGAGTATGTACAGGACACTACCCAGCTGGCTCCCCTTTTGTTATGGATTTCAGTTTGGAGTAACGAACATGCCTCTCTTAATAGGGATATCCTAAGGGATTGTTTGGCCTGCGACCATGTAAAACATATCCCCTGGTTGTCGCACATAAGGAAGATGGCTCATGACCTGGGGCGGCCTGAATTGTTTGATTATCCCGAAGACCTAACTAGCTACGATAAAAAATGGGTTAAGGATAACTATCAGAGAATCCAGGAGACCAAGAGGGAGGGGGAGGCTCTAAGGAAAAAATCGATCAGGGAATTTACTATGCTAAAGATGTGGGTGGGTCCTGAGCAATATCTTTTAGAAATCAAGGATGTGAGGGAAAGGTCTCTCATAACTCGTTTTCGCTTGGGGATCATTAGAAGTAATTTGTGTTTCCCCCTAGGTCAGTATGGGGAGAAATGTATTAGACCCTGCCCCTGTGATGGGGTATCGCATCAGACTTTGATCCATTTTACACTGTTCTGTGTCTTCTATGCTCCATTTAGAACCCGATTCCTACTACCGCTCCTTAGGCCCAAGGGTTTTGTGCAATACCGTCTGGCTTTCATGTGGCTGCAAATGGCCTCAGATGTACTGGTATGGAAGGGCCTGGGATCATTTCTGAAGGGAGCTACTACTTGGCGCAAAAATTTAGAATGTTTAGAATGATCTTATTTATTTTTCTTCAGTTTTTTTATTTTATTTTATTTTTATTTTATTTTATTATTTTTATATATATATATATATATATATATATATATATATATATATATATATATATTTATATGTACATGTTTTTACGATGGGTGCTTTTATTATACATGTTTTTTATTGGTATTCTTATAATGTTTTGATGATTATGTGCTGTAATGGATGAATTTTTTTATTCTGAATAAAGCTTCTTCTTCTTCTTGAAAGAGGATTGCATACTTTTTAAGTCCAATTTAGAAAAGCTTTAATATAATTGTTGTCGCGTTCTTAATGAAGATGTCTTACGCGAGAAGGTAAGTAACTAAGGTTTATTCCTCAAACCTATGCACGTCTGACCTCCATTAGAGTCAGACGTAACTGCCACTTAGAAATCAGTTTATGGTAAATGTTCTATCTGAAATGTGGAATGTGAACTCACGTGCGCACCATGTCTGTGACGCTAGTTCGTTCTACATTCCAGCCAACAACTCTATACACATCTCTTCTGTTTAAAAACAGAGAAGGAAAAAACTATGCAGCTATTACATACTTACACTAAACTCTATTGTAATGTGCCTGTGGGCTTCGGTCTAGTTGCCCAGCGCGCCGGAAGTAGCTCCCAACACCTTCTGGCCAGGCGTGACCAGATGTTATAAAACAAATGGGAAAACACTGCTTGAGGTATTTCGTCCCAACTATAATGCTGGTGTAAGTATGACTTCTTTCTCTCAAGTTCACGTGGCGCATAGAGCCTGACCCCACAAGAGTCATTACACTGGCAGTAAGGGTTTTCCTTTCCCTCACGCTTCACAGCCACCAGCTTCACTCCATAAACAAGCTCTCAGAGGCCGGCTATATACCTGCCCAGGCAAGCAGCAGCCTCCAGTTCACCGACGGAGCAGTGTCCCCCCCCCGGCTGCGCCTGGCCGATGCGACCGCACTGCCCCCTGAGGCAGTTATCTTTACTTGCCTGCAGCTTGCCGTCTCCTCGGCCCCTGGCCTCTGTGCAGCCACACCTCCACGCAGCAGCCCAGCTCCAAAGGAATCCGATGAGTCTGCTGCTCGTCAGATGGACGCCTCCTGCCCCGACCTGCTAGTGACTCCCGGCCTCCCGGCCTGAGCACAGGGTCCCTGGAAACCCCCAGCACCCCATCGGCCCCATGACGGACGACGGGTAAAACAAAACCAGAACAAAAGGACAATAAATGCAGATTACCTCGCACACCACAGACAAACAAACCAGTGCCACACCTCTGCAGTGACAACACAAACTGAGTGAGAAAAAAAAAGCTAGAGGAAAGATACACATAAGAGTAGATCAACTAAGAATAAGGATTATAAAGGACAACTGCCAGCACGCCTCAAAAAGTAAGTGCTCCACACGCACCCCCCTCTCCCAGTATGCTCGTGTACCTGCATGCTAAACTGATCAGGCCTACTAAGAACCATCTGTCATCTGGCCGAAGACCTAGGGCTGGTGTCCTTTGCAAAAAGCGTCAAAGCTTTTCAGGTCTACAAACTATTGTATCAATTACCGGTACTATTCACTGGCTTGGGATGCTTGAAAGCCCAGCCCATCACTCTGCACATCGATAAATCAGTTAAACCCAATGCACTATGACACAGGCGTATCTTTTTCACCTTCATCCGCTGGTCGAACAAGAACTTAACAAACTAGAAGAACAAGGTATAATAGAGAAAGTAACTGGGCCCACCCCTTGGGTGTCCCCCATGGTCATTGCGGAGAAACCAAAACAACCAGGGAAAATATGCTTATGCATCGACCTTTGCCTTCCTAACCAAGCCATCAGATGTGAAAGGCAGATAACACCGACCATTGATGACATCATCACTGACCTGAATGGCTCCCAATGGTTTTCCAAACTGGACCTCAGCGAGGGATACCATCAACTTTGCCTGGCCATGAAGAGCAGATATATCACACCAAGGATTTATGTAGGAGGCTGGCCTGGTTTTTAGTGGGTACCAAAGGTGCTTACACCTTATACCAGGTCCAGTTATCCCTTACTAGTCAAATGTCGTCAGTGTCTAGAAGACAGGCTGCCTAGAGGTAGCTGTAGGCAGAGGAGCCAAGGCTGAACTAGGGCACATGCAAAGCTCTTGCAATACCACTGTAGTAACATAGTACTCACACACATGAAAGACAATACTCAGTGTTACAAAAATAAAGGTACTTTATTTTAGTGACACAACGCCAAAAATACTTTGGAGATAAGTAAATTATACAATATATACACTAGTATCCAAAAACAGGTAAGTACACAGTAGGAAAACAGTGCAAATAGTGGAAATCACAATAGGCAAGTAATAGACCCTACCCCAGAGCCCAGGAAAACAGAAGGAAAAGACTGCAAGATACCAACAATGGATTCCTGGACCTGAAGACCTGTGGAAGAAGGGGAGCAAGTCCATGAAGCACTGAAGAGTCCAGGGAGAACAGGAGCCCCTGCTAGCCCGGATGAAGGTGAAAAAGAAGAACCACCGGTGAGAAAACAAAGTCAGTATTGCACCAAAGAAGACAGATGCTGGTTCCTGGTTGGTGCAGAAGATGTCCCATGCTGGATGGATGCAGTCTGGTTTGCGTTGCTGGTTTCTGAAAACAAGCCTTGGAACACGCAAAGCTTGCGGCTAGCGGAAAATGGCTCTGCCCAGGACCAGGAGGGACTTGGTGTCCTCTACCCAGGAAGAGGAGACAGAGGGGGCTCTCAGCAACTCAGACAGCCCTCAGAAGACCAGGCAGTGCACACAGGAGTCCCACAGCAGGACAAAGAAGGTGCAAATGGAGGCCCACGCAGCACAACACAAAGGATTCCCACGCCACCGGAGAACCATTCAGGAAGCTGTGCCTCACGGGATCGAGTGATGGGGGCCTAAGCTGTGTTGTGCAAAAAGAACATCTTGGAAGGTCGTACACAGGCCTTGGCAACTGCAAGTCATGCGGTGCAATGGGGTACTGTCTTGCGTGGGAGGCAAGCTCTTACCTCCACCACAGTTGGACAGCTGGATGTTGGGACTGTCGGAGTCACTTTAGTCCACCACCCGTGTTGCTGGATCCACACCTGTCATCTGGAGAAGGGACCCAAGCCACCGGTCGTCACTGCAAAGAGGTGCCTGCTGAAGCAGGGAAATGACTCCGTCACACCACTGGAGATTCCTTCAGTTCTTCTGGTGCAGGCTGAGGTTGCACGACCTGGAAACTGTTGCATTTGCTGGCAGGAGCTGAAGATACAATGTTGCAGAAGTTGTCTTAGCTTCTTTGTTGCAGTTTTGTAGAGTTCCTGGAGCGGTCAGCGGTTGTTCCGTCGGCAGAAGATGAAGTAAAGGATGTAGAGGATTCCTGCTGGAGTCTTGCAATCCAAATCTGAAGAAACACCCTGGGAGAGACCTGGAAGGGAGATTGGTCACCTAACCTGGTAAGCACCTATCAGGAGGGGTCTCTGATGTCACCTGCTGGCACTGGCCACTCAGATGCTCCCAGAGTGCCCCACCACCTTGGAATCCAAGATGGCGAAACCCAGGGACACTCTGGAGGAGCTCTGGGCACCACCTGTGGGGTGGTGATGGACAGGGGTGCGGTCCCCTTTCCTTTGTTCAGTTCGTGGCAGAGCAGGGACTGGGGGTCCCTGAACCAGTGTAGACTGGATTATACAAGGAGGGCACCATCTGTGCCCTTCAAAGCATTTCCAGAGGCTCTGGGGGGATACCCATCCCATGCCTGTAACACCTATTTCCAAAGGGAGAGGGTGTAACACCCCTCTCCCAAAGGAAATCCTTTGTTCTGCCTCCTGGGCTTGAGCTGCTCAAGCAACAAGAGGGCAGACACCTGTCTGTGAGGTGGCAGCAGCTGAGGCTGCCTGGAAAACCTCAGAAGGTTGGTTTGGCAGTACTGGGGGTCCACTGTGGAGCCCCAGAGTGCATGGGACTGTGTAACCAATACTGGAATCAGTATTGGGGTACAATTCGCAGTTGTTAGACACCTCACATGGCCATATTCGGGGTTACCATTGTGAAGCTGGACAAACGTATTGACCTATGTCCAGTGCACGTGTAAAATGGCATCTCCGTACTCACAAAGTCCGGGAAAATCAGCCTGGACGATGTGGGGGCACCTCTGCTAGTGCATGGGTGCCCTCACACACAGGTACTTAGCACCCAGCCTTCAGGTTTGGAAGACCTGATATATAGGTGACTTACAAGTGACCTGGTGCAGTCAAAATGGCTGTGAAATAGTGCATGCACTGGCAGTCCTGTAGAAGCCTTTGCATGAGCTCACTATGGGTGGCAAAATAAATGCTGCAGCCCATAGAGATCCCCTGGAACCCCAATGCCCTGGGTACCATATACTAGGGACATATAAGGGGTGGCCTGTATGCCAAATTGGAGTGAAATACTGGGTTACCAGTATGTAGTGACAAATTTGGGAACAGAGAGAGCATAAGCTCTGGGGTCCTGGTTAGCAGAACTCCAGTGACAATTTAGAAAACAGTGAAACATACTGACAAGCAGGCCACAAACCATAAGCACTGGGATACTGACTAGCAGGATCCCAGTGACACAGTCAAAACACACTGACAAACAGGCCAAAAGTGGGGGTAACCATGCTAGAAAGAGGCTACTTTCTCACACATGTGTTTTAGAAAATATAAAAGATTGAACTTTGGGATCTCATCTGCGGCTGAAGTATTCCAACATGTCAACTGAGAAGCACTCTCTGGCCTGTCTCAAATCATGAATGTGAGTGTTGACATCCTCAGCCATTCTGCAAATGTGGAGGAGCACCACCAACGGCCCCAAGCTACACTCCAGTGCATCGCGGAGCACAGCCTTACCCTCTACAAAGCGAAATGTTTGTTCTTTCAAACATCCATTGAGTTCTTCGGCTAAGTCTTCTACCAGGATGGGGTGCAGGTTGACCTGTGAAAATATCAAGCAATCAAGCACGCCCCGGCACCAAATACAGTGAGTGAAGTACGTAGCTTCCCTACTGTGGCCGATTCATCTCAAATATGGCCACCATCCCAGAACCACTACGAGCCCTCACGAAAGTGGACACCCCATGGTCATGGGGCTGCAGAGAAGAAAGAGCTTTACAAGACCTCAAAGAAGCACTTCTGAAAAAGACCACTATGGTGTACTTTGATCAAAAGAAGAAGACCAAGCTAGTAGTAGACGCCAGCCCTGTGGGCCTTGGAGCTGTCCTAACCCAAAAGGTCAAACCCAGCAAATGGGCCCCACTAGCATTCCCGAACCAAGTGCTAACGCCAACCGAGAAATGCTATGCTCAAATAGAACGATAAGCCCTGGTGATCAATTGGGCCTGTGGCCATTTCCATCTCTACCTCTAAGGGAGGCCCTTCAGAGTAGTTACAGACTTCCAACCCCTGGTTCCTCTGTTCAAGGGCACTGCACCTCACCCCCCACCACACATAGACCGTTGGGCCATCCAACTGCAACATTATCAAATGGAGGTCATATACCGGTTTGGTGCTAAAAATTCTGCAGACTTCCTGTCACGCCACCCGGTGCACCTGGCGAGCAACAACATGCCAAGTGACGAAACAGCAGACAAATACATTCAAACCCTAGCCCAGAATGCCTGCCCCAGGATGCTCAACTTGAACGAAATCTTGTGTACTGGTAAAGTTGAAAGCAGCTCTCTATGTTGAATCCTGGGAAGGATTTTTGAAGGACGCAAACATTGGTCGGCTGAGATAAAGAGCGACTCACAAAGCTAAGGCGAGCTCAAAATTAACTCAGGGTGACTCCAGATGGTCTTGTACTTAGAGGTCACAGATTAGTGATACCGGCCAGTCTTTAGGAGCCAGTAGTTACACTAGCCCATGGAGGCACTAAGGCACAGTGAAAATGAAGTCGCTGATGCACGAGAAGGTATGGTTCCTTCATCTTGAAGATATGGTAGAAGATCATGTGAGAAGATGTCCTGCCTGCCAGCTGACAAGCAGTCTGGAAGCCCTGGTGCCTGTTATTACTGAAGGGCCATGCAACGCACCCTGGTCCAAGGTGAGCCTGGATTTGAAAGTTTCCCAGATGGAAAAGTCTCCCTCGTGATGGTGGATGCATACTTAAAATATCCGATTGTAGAGGTAATGAGTCAACAGCATTTACCAGTGTTGCGCCAGGTTTAGAGAAAATCTTCCCAATGTTTGGCTTTCCCACATAAATCAAAACCGACAACAGACTGCGGACTTCAAGGAGTTACTTGAGGAGCTCGGGATAAAACAGTGACGCATCACCTCACAATGGCCTCCAGCGAATGGGGAGATCGAAAGATTCATGCACACCCTCAATAAAGTGCTAAGGATTGCCATGATGGAGGCAGCTGACCTGAAATTAAGCTTACAGCGGTTTCTCAGAGATGATCACGGGACACCACACTGCACAATGCAACAAACCCCATGATCCCTGATGTTAAAGGGGGTGAGGCATGACAGTACCAACGTGCCCTGGATTGATGCCGCCGTGCTATGACCCCAGAACAACCCTGGCTAGGAGGCAGGAAAACAATGCGTGAGGCAGCTGGAAGCAATGCACGACCAAGTGACAACTTAACCCTGGAAATTGAATGATCATCCGGAACTGGAGGCCCGGGTGGAAATTCCGGACACCTTTTGAGCCAGGAGTGTGGACAGTCCTCTCCATGACTGGCACAATGGTCACTTCCTGAAAAGGGGCTGAACAAGTAACCCAGAACATATCATGATTTCAAAAGGTCCCCGTCCCAGAAGTTCCAACCGATGACCCAGAGTCAGGTGATAATCCCAGAGCGCGAGAGCCAAGTGCCTAGGAGGCAAATGGTCTGACATCCGACTTAAGAGATGGAACCCCCAGGGCTGGAGATGCTCACAAGATCCAACAGAACACTCAGCGTTTTAATCCCCGGCTTCAAGGACTCCGGCCCTATCCGCAACCAAGCCAGAGGCTTAGAGACTTCGTGTTTGTTATGACTAGTTTAACTTTTTGAACCAAGTTGGGGAGAGATGTAATGTCCTGGTGGGATTCGGTCTAGTTGCCCAACATGCCGGAAGCAATTCCCAACACCCTCGGGCCAGGCATGGCTAGAGGTTATAAAATAAACAGGAAATGACCGCCCGAGGTCTTTCGGCCCAACTATAATGCTGGTGTGAGTGTGGCTTCTTTCTCATGCGTCCACATGGCGCACAGGGCCTGACTCCACGAGGGTCATTACATCTATAACAATATAATTCTGAATTGCATTTTGTTAAACTTTAACAAAACACAGAAAAAAATAAACCATGCATTATGGTCTAAGTCATCCTGTAAAAAAACAAAAAACTGCTAAAACAAAACATTGTGTAATGGAGGTATTCACTCTAAAATACAGTCATTGAATTTCTGTGGTGTTTTGGTTACTCTTTGAGCCCGACACTTTATAGATTGGTCATCACATAAATTCAACTCTTCCATCACACCTCCAGCAATGGTATTACCATCCTGGTTCTCTTGAGGAACTTTCCTCAGACTCTTCCAGTATCTCCATATCCTCCCACATCCATTCCAATGAGCCATCAATGTAATCATTCAAATCTTCCTTTCTTTGTATGGATTCTTTGCACCGAGCAACAAGACTCAAATGCCACACCTTCCCATCACTCATCTTCACAGTGTTGTTCAAATACTTCTATACTTTCAATGGATATGAAAACATACTTTCGCCCTTGACCACCTTTCCTGCTTTCTTCACCTTCACCCATTCTCATACTTGCAGTTTGGAGATGACAGCGCTATGTTTCTAATAGTAGTAGATTTTAGAAGTATCTTGTGCTTTTTTATTGTGCTTAATAACAGATTCTGCAGACCATTCAGTACTACATTTAGAAACACTCATCCATGTCAGGTTATCTTTAGTGTATGCTTTCTTCCCCCTCATGAGTTCAAATGGACTAAAACCAGTCACTGGAAGTTTAAGTCTGTAGGATCAAACCATTTTCTTCACTTCTACCCACCAGTTGACTCTACTTCTAATAGCTAACTGAACGGTGCCTTTAGTCACATGTTTGAACCGTTCCACTGCGCCATTTCCAGCTGGGTGATAGACTGAAGTAGCGATGTGAGTTATTACATTCCTTGACAAGAAATCCTGTACCAATGCTGATTTGAATTGTGGACCATTTTCCCTCACAACTTTTCATGGTAAAGCTTCCCTAATGAAAATGTAAGAAAAAACATTGGTCACTGTCTGAGAATCAACTTTGGGTTCAATCTCTACTCCCACCCACTTTGAATTGTGATCAACAGCTACCAAAATGTATCTCATTCCACCATCTGCAGATAGAATCCGTCCCATCATGTCTACACCAATAGTATCCCAAGACATCTTAGGACATTTTATTGGGTTCAAGGTCAGAGGAACGGTCTTCAAAGTTTTGTCAGAATCCATATAACCTTGACAACTGCGCACTAACCATTCTGTTTCAACATACAATCCTGGCCACCAATAAGATTCTTTCACCATTCTCAAGCTTTCTTCTTGGCATATTCTCAAAATGTTAACTTTTAGACTCAAGGGTGGTACAAGGTTTGCATTTCTCAACACAAAACCATTATCACTATAGCGCTCTTGCCTGACTTCCCAAAATGTATTTAAACTTTCACTCAAATCATTTTTTACACAGCCTACCATTTATGATACAGAGTTTTACATCAATTAATACAGAATGACTTTCATACTCATCCCTCTAGTCACCTTTACTTATGTATTTTACATCCTCAGTTACAACTAGTGCAACTTGATAATCATAGTCATCAATAACAGAGCACACTTTCAGTGGTAACGATAATCTGCTTAAATAGTCTGCCATTTTATTCTGATCTCCTGGGACATACAGTATTTTATAATTGAAAACTTGTAACCTTGAGGACATTCTCGCTTTACGGGGTGAAGCTCTTTGCAACCCATTTGTTGACAACACTTTTGTCAAAGATTTATGGTCTGTCAAGACCTCAAACTCTGGTCCCCAAAAAGGACCTGACATGTTCCAAACCCCATACACAGGTTAGTGTCTCTCTCTTTCTCTCAATAACAGAGTAACACTCTTCAAATGGTGATAAACTCTGTGATACAAAAGCAACTACTGCTTCCTTGTCTTTACTGTCTTTTTGACTAAAAATCTCTCCAGGCCCTTTATTGCTTGCATCTGTGGTTATGTTGCTATGAGCTTCAGGATCAAATCCTTGCAGAGATGGTGCTGTTGCAATATCCTGTTTGATACTTTCAAACGCAAACTGGCACTCCAATTACCACAAAAAATGTGTCCTCTCCTTCAATAGTTTTCTTAAAACAAATGTTTTCTCTGAAAAATCGTGGACAAATTTTGGATAATACACTGTTAGTCCTAAAGATGACCATAACTCCTCCTTACTCAAGGGTTCAGGTGCCTTCACAACACCTCAGCCAATGTTTTTGGTCTGATACCATGCTGACCATTCTCGTGCCCCAGGTTTGTAACCTTATGGGTTTCAAATTTACAATTTGAGAATTCAGCCGTTAACCCATTGACTCTCATTATGGTAAAGACATCCTTCAACCATTCATCATATTCATGCTTGTTTTTCCCATGATGAGGATATCATTGAAGAAGAAAAACATTCCTTGTTGTTTCTTTAACAATTCAAATATCAGTCTTTGGAAAACTGTGGTTGCTGGTGCAAGCCCAAACGGTGTCCTCACAAACTGGAAACAATCCACATGTGTTGTGAGAGCAGTTAGTGTTCTGCTTTTTTTTTATGAAGGGTGACTTGATGGTATGCCAATGAAAGATCTACAGTGGAAAACCAAGAATTACCTTTAATTTTAAACAACAGCTCATTGATTCTAGGAAGTGGAAAACTGTAAATCAAAATATTTTTATTAAGATCTCTCAATTCTACGCATAACCTCAACTTCCCATTTGGCCGTCTAGCAACAACCAAAGGAGAGATCCAAACAGAGGATTCTGTTGGTTTAATTATTCCTGCATGCTGTAGTTGCTCTAATTCCCTTTCCACATCAACTCTGAACAACATAGGCATCTGGTGCACCTTACGAACCACTGGGACAGCTCTCTCTTTTAATACCACTCAGTATTGGAAACCCTTCAACTGACCAACCTTACCAGAGAATACCTTAGGGATCTCCCTTCTCAACATGTTTTGTGTCTCCACACTTTTCCCAACAACTAGCACCTGCTCAGCACTGTTAGGGTCCAAAAGTATACTGAACTGTCTTTGGTCTATCCACCCTAATACTGATCGACCATGTTCTGCTTCCTAAATTTTCCCTCTGCCAACGTCCCTTTGAATTCCATTTTCATTCATTTGAAACCCAACATAGCATAGGAATTGGTTCACATGTGAAACTGTCAGGATTGATATCTGCAGGCAGAAATACTTCTACTGCATGCACAAATTGCTTTCTCCATACCACCTCATTAATTATTGTGTACGGTGACCTTGAATCCACTATGTTGTAAATTTAATGCCAGTAATCATCATTTCATCAAGGGTTTATTTCTAGTATTGATACTCAAACACTCAATCACTAAGGTACAAAACACACTCCTTTTCCGTGGAGTTTTCACTTTTTGAACTCTCCGCAGCTTTCACCTCACTCAGACATTTCACCCTAGGGTGAAAACGTTTCTTTTTACAGACTCTAACAGAATGTCCTATAACCCCACAGCCAGAGCATTTTTGATTGCCTGTTGGACCCCCTCATTATTAGCCAAATGCTCCATACTACCACACCTATATTACTTAACGTGTTGCTCCTATGCTTTTTGGGTAGTTTGACCTTTTTCTTTTTTCTCAAATGATGGTTTGCTTGTGATGGCACTGTTGCGATTCCAAGACACATCTTTTTGTAAATAGAGTATTTTACTTCTTTTTGTTAGAGGCTCTACCCACTACCTTCTAGTCTAAGATGAATCTAAAACTGCTTTTGCACAGCTGCCTGACATTTCAGATTTCAATACCACAGTTAAAACTTCCTTTAGTGCAACTTCCCCTTCTACCCATAATCTGTTCTGAACATGTTTTTAGTGTGCATTATGATTCGGTCTCTTATTAAGTCATCATGTAGGACACCAAAGCTACAGGACAAAGCAAGTTTCCTCAATGCTGACATAAAATCATCAATTGTTTCATCCTGTTTTTGTTTTCTGCTGTAAAAATTGTATCTTTCTATTGCAGCGCAAACATTAGGTGAGTAATAGCTATTCAAGGATTCCACCACAACCTTACAAACATCGACATCATCTGCATCCCTGCATTTCTTTGCCATTACATTATATTATTAAATTCCCTCCGAACCCAGTGAAAGTAGCAAAATTCCAGGCAGCCCACTGCTGCCACCCCTCAGCTGCCCTCCTGCTGCTTGACCAGCTCAAGCAGAGGAAGGCAGGACAAATGATTTCCTGTGGGAGAGGGAGGTAACACCCTCTCCCTTGGAAATAGGTGTCACATAGCTTAGGAGGGGGTAGCCTCCCCAAGCCACTGGTATGCTTTGAAGGGCACATTTGGTGCCCTCCTTGCATAAACCAGTTTTCACCAGTCCGGGGATCTCCAGTCCCTGCTCTAGCACGAAACTGAACAATGGAAAGGGGAGTAACCACTACCCTGTCCATCACCACCCCAGGGGTGGTGCCCAGAGATCCTCCAGGTGGCCACTTGCTTCTTCCATCTTGAATCCAAGGTGGGCAGAGGCCTCTGGGAACATCTGAGTGGCCAGGAAGGCAGGTGACATCACAGCCCCTCCTGATAAGTGTTCACACTGCTAGGTGACCAATCCCCTTCCTGGGCTATTTAGGGTCTCCCATTTGGGTGCGTCCTCAGATATGACGTGCACGATTCCAACAGGATTCCTCTGCAATGTTTACTTCACCTTCTGGCCACTGGAACTGCAATTTGACCCTCCAGGAACCGACAATCTGAAACTACAGTCATGACTCTACTCTGCAACATTGTTTCTCTGGCTTCTTCCAGCAACTGCAACATTTCCCTGGCTGTGCATCCTATGAGGGTGCCCAGTCTTCAGTCTCTACAAGAAGTAAGAAGAAATATCCCTTGGAGTGAAGGAGTCACTCCCCTGCAGGCACCAACTCCAACATCAACCAGCTGTGTGGATCTCCTCCAGAGCTGCATGGATCCTGCATCACAGGTGGTGGTCTGGAGTGGTCCCCTTGTTCTTCTCTACCAGCTATCCAACTTGGGAGATGGTAAGTCCTTGCCTGTCCATGGGGGACAGTACCCCTGTGCACCACGAATCTTGCAGCTACCAAGGCTTGTTGGCATCTCCTCCAAGGGATCTTCAGGTTCTGTGTAGCCCCAGCACTCTTCCCTGCAATGCACAGCCCTCTGCCGGCTTCTCCAGCGAAGTGAGACTCCTTTCTAGGTGTGCTACATGGGGCTCACTGCGACTCCTGTGCTTGCTGCCTGTGGGTCGCCTGTGGGGGCTGCCTCCTCTTGCCCGGGGGTTGAGCCCCCCACCCCGGACCTTGCTGGTCATCGGCAGGTCCACATTTCTTCTTCCATAACATTTGCCTTTGCCAAGACTTGTTGGTGTTTTTTCCACACCACTGACTGACTGCAATCCTTCTTCTGGCATCGGACGTCGACTGCAGCACTTCAGGAACTCTTCAGCTGCTCCGGTGCTGTACTGCTGACTGTCTTCGTTCACCGTCAACCTGATCCTGCATCCACAGACGGGTCCCTGCCACGACTAGACACTCCAACGTGAACTGAACTTGGTCCCTTTTCTTTTTAAGTCTTCCTCTTTGATGATCTACCTTTGGTTTCTTGCAGTCTTTTCTGGGTCTTGCAATATCCTCTTCTGAAGTCCATTTGGTGAGTTTGGGGAAAACCAGTTATTTACATCTTTTATCCTGGTCGCTGGGGGGCACGCTGGTACTTACCTTGCGAGTTTCCTAGTTCTTCTAGCTCCCCTCTACCAATTCCACTTCCTTGGGCGGGGTCCTGTCTTTCTCATTCCACTTACTTAGTATATGGTTTGGTACACCCTTCCCTCCCCCTGCCCCCCCCCCCCCCGGGCCTTCAGTATTGTCTATTGCTTTCACTGTTTTCGATTGCCTTTTATGCTAATCAGTGACTCCTAAGGTGTACATAATAGTGTGTTTACTTACCTCTACTTGGGGTATTGCCTATATAGTATTTTGGTATTTGTGTTGTCATCATAACATACCTTTATTTTTGTAACACTGTGTGGTTCTTTTATGTGTGGAAGTGCTGTGTGACTACAGTGGTATTGCATAAGGTTTGCATGTCTCCTAGATAAGTCTTGGCTGCTCATCCACAGCTACCTCTTGATCTGGTGTCCTAGACACTGCCCAGACCTTCCTAATAGGGGATACCTGGACCTGGAATAAGGTGATATCACCATAGGTGCTCCCCACATCACACACCAGGCCAGCTTCTTACATCAGAAATGATCCAGGTTGTAGTCAAGGAAGCAAAATGAATACATTACATTCCCAGTATAAACTCTGCCACACACCCCTTTTTACAAGTTCTCTTTCCAACTCGCAGTGAAAATGAATTTCCTTACGCATGTCTGTGCGTTTTGTTTTCCAATCTGTTACCTCATAATATGTTGCCAGCCAATTTGGAACTGAAATAATTGACGCTCCCAATTTCCGGTGCTGGGGCCAGCTTCCAAGGGGTCTATTATCTGACAAGTTTGTCAGTTTGGCTGCTCCACGGGTCACGCAGCGTGACCTCGCATCCTTTACCCCACGTCTGACTCAACTGGTGATGTGCACCAACGTTTTGTTTTCCTGGAACCCCTGCCAAATGAAGAAGGCATACGTTGCACTGCTTCACTACTACAATTAGAGCTATATTGTAATACACAGTAATGGGTACAGCAAAGTATACTTAATACCAAGGCTCCTCTCCTCCGCCTGCTTACAATGCCGACGATGTCATTCGTGAGCCACCAAGAACTGCAGCTCACACGTTGTCCACGCTTTCTTTCCTCTCAGGCCGCCAGTTGTCATTCATCTGTAGCCTTTTAGCTTAGTACCCTCGACAGTCAATTGCACGCAGGGTCCTGTAGGGCGTCGCCACTGTTGCTTCCGTAATGAAGATGCCTCACACAAGAAGGTAAGCAACTCGAATTTATTCCACTACCATACTCACGTCTGACCTCCACTTCTATATCAGATTATGTTAAACGTTCTGACACTTGGAATGTGAACTCATGTGCGCACTGTCTGTGACGCTAGTGCATTCCACATTCCAACCATCAACTCTACAATTGTTTTTAATCTCTTTATCGAACCTTCATATTTTACTCTGTGCTAAATAAATTGATTACATTTTGAAATCCACTAAAATTATTTTTAATTGATAATTGTGTCACTTTTTATCTAGTTCAGAAAAGCAGTATCAGACAAATCAATGTGGCCACATACTTAATACCTATGCTCAATTGTCCTTTGACTTGTCTTCTGTTTCAGAGTCGTTACCCAATTGAGCCGCTAGCACCCTCCTCTGTTTGAGTATTTGGCCTGGGCTTTAACTGTGTTGGGTCCTGCCAGTACTCGGATTCGGCAGTAATTAAAATAACAAAATACATTGAAACCATACCTGTCAACTCACTCACATTTGGTGGGTGTCACCTCTTTTTCACTTCCAGCACCCGCCTGAAAAAAACATTGGCAAAGCCAATAGGTCTCATCTTTATAATCCTACTTCCGAGCTGTTGCCTGTGTGTGTCAATTAGATAATTGTTGTAGATAGAGGGCAGGGTCTTCGTACAAGTGGCTGAATCACTGAGGTAGGTAGGTCCTTATGTTACAGCAACTGTAGGTAGGACCTGCCATGGCTCCATCCTCTCACCAACTCTCCCTATCCCCTAGTTTTCACCTAGCATTCCATACACCAGCTCAGACATATAAGGAAATTGGACACAGGATACTGCACTCCTCCTTTCCTTACAAACAAAAAAGCAACGGACAGCCAATCTCTTGCATATAAAGTAGAAGGACAATCATTTTCAATCATTCAATTTTCAACTTGTCTAGCGTACACATTCAGTCCTGTTAAATTCTCCAGTTCTTGTGCAGGCACAGACATATAACAAATAACATTCAGAAAAACACTGTGACAGATCAAAACATAAGATTCTTCAGATGTAATTTCAAACAAAGAAACAAGACAACAACTAAGTTGTGACTCCTATTGCGCAACGGCCCAAGACATGCAAATCTTGTCACCTCCATGGACCTAAGGCTCTATTACCACGTCTGCACACTCACACTGACACCACACAAAATGTATGTATGCAGGACATGTAGTTACTAATACCCAGTCCCACGGAAGCCAGAGAAGGATCCCACTGGCTTCCTATGGAGAAAGGTTTCCCCATCACCACCAGGTCTCAGCATTCAAGGCACAGAGAAACCAAAAACTAAAAGTTTAACTATACATCACCTTAACACAAAACTCCTATCACAAAACTCCAACACAAGGCCTTTCACCACAACTATACTGATAGGCAACATCCCCAGACAGTCACCTCACTTTACAAAACTACATGGCATAACAAACTTTCACACTTTTTCCATCTTTCACAAGCAATTCACACATCTCCTAAGACCAACGCACTGCACCAAACACAAGTGCAGGCCAGCACTTCAACATGTTCCTCACCCAGTCACATTATTTGGCCAAACCAACATGAACAAGTGTCAGGCCAAAGAAAGTGTCTGATTTGCACCCAGAAAAAAATGGATGTCCTTTAAACGCAATGGTGACAGCCTCTCATAGTAACATACTGAAAAAGTAGTGGCAGAATAATAATCAAAGAATAGAGCAGTCCAGAAATACAACCATTGACACCAGATCAAGTAAGCAGGTAGAAAAGTACTCACCTACGTCCCACTGCCATTTAGAGCGAACACCAACCACTTCTATTATATTTACACTGAATAAAACACACTACAAGACAATCACAAATGTACTCTGCCTGATGTACCACACAACAGTCAGATCTTCTCATTTATACAGAATGATGGCTCTGTTGCTATCATCCACAACACTCAGGTGAACCTTTTGGCTATCACCCACAACAGCACAGGATACTGTGCTTCCCCACATATTCACTTCACAGGGTACTCCCCCTTGCAACTCCTCACAATATGGCACTTCTCTTTTTCCACATCAGATCCCTGGTGTACTCTGCCATGCAACTTCTTATGACGTGGGGACTACACTTCCCCAGCTTCTCACACCATGTGGTACGTCCTGATAAAACCACTAGCAAAAAGGTACTGTTCTCTCCACGAGTCACACTAACACATACAAAAGTCTACTACACTCACCTCTTGCAGCAGGTTACTTCTCTTCCCCACATCTGCAGCACAAGGACATGCACAACCAGAAGATATCTATATAGTAACTGGTAGATGGGTACTACCCTCCTTTCACCAAACTGCCAACTAGACTCCATGTAGAGACAAAAGTAAATGTTTTCATAGTACTGCCAAAACAATGTACAGGTGGAACATTTAGATTTCCCAATCTGTCTTGCCATACTAGGCATTAATCACAGTACAACCATTAACATAAGCTGAAATTTCCAAACAACTGAAGTCAACTACTGCAGACAGTTACTAATCCATGTGTTACAATACAATACATTTGGCATTTGACAATGTGTAAGAATCACCATTCAAATTGTTCCCAAATCCAATTTACCTTAAAGATAGAGGGAAAAATGCACATTCCTTAACAGAAGCACATGGAATATTACAAATGCCATTGAATGTTAAATAACCCTGCTGATTTATTAACTGGATGTCAAACTTTAACATTGCCATTGGACAAATGCCTTCAAATGTGTCCACCTATTACTTCAGGGCTGTTAGATCTGGCATCCTTAGGGTGGCATTACCCCACACTTTTTGCCTTTAACCTCCTGTTTTTCGCTGTATCTCTCTGTTGGCTTTAGGACTCTGAGCACTTTACAACTGCTAACCAGTGCTAAAGTGCATGCGGTTCTCCCTTAAACATGGTAACGTTGGTGTATCCACAAATGGCATATTTAATTTACTTGTAAGTCCTCTGTAAAGTGGTAGAACATATACCCAGGGCCTATAAATTAAATGCTACTAGTTGGTCTGCAGCACTGCTCGTGCCATTCACCTAAGTAGCCCTGTAAATGTGTCTCAGGCTTGCCATTGCAAAGTCTGTGTGTGCAGTTCCACTGCCACTGCGACTTGGCATTCAGAACCTCTTGCCAAGCCTCATACTCTCCTTTTATTACATATTAGTTACCCCTAAAGTAGGCCCTAGGTAGCTCAGAATGCAGGGTGCTTTGTAAGTAAAAGGCCGGACAAGTTATTTTGAGTTTTTCATGTACTGGTAATGAAAAGCTCCCAAGTCATTTTCCATTACTGTCAGGCCTACTTCTATCATAGGACAGCACTGGGAATTCATTAATGTCGCTTTAAACTGTAATTCCTGATCAGAAAGGAGTAGCTGCATCTTGAGTCATATTCAAATTGTAATGATAAATCCTCTTTTATGGTAAAGTCAGATTTACTATTACTATTTTAGAAATGCCACTTTTAGAATGTGGGCATTTCTCTGCTTTCACTGCTCTGTGTACCCGCCAGCCTGTCTCCAATGCATGTCTGGTCTGGGTGACAGCTACATTTGAGCATTCCCTCCAGACACCCAAAACGCAGGACACTGAACTGCATCTGCATTCATTTGCATACTGATGTGTCTTCCTGGGCAGGAAGGATAGGAAGGGCTCACACTTACACTTCAAAGGGTGGTGGCCCGGGCCCACACAGAGGGCTGATTACCCCCAACTGATAGTCTGGAGCCAGGGCTGGACTGAAAGGGGGACCTGTGCACCTCAGAGAAACCCTTTGAAGAAAACCCCCACATCAGAGGCTCTTTTTGGTATAAGTACTAGTTCTCTGACTCCCTAAAATCAGTACACTACTGGACCTGAAATGAACTCTGCTGGAGTAAAGGGTGCTGTGCTGGAGGACTGCCATTCTGCTGTGACTGACTGTTCTAAGAAATTGTGTCCTTGCTTTGCTGAGCTGACCTACTGTGTGTTGTCCTCTGTCCTGCTACAGAACCAAGGACTAAAACCAGAGTGACTTCATTGGCTTGCTGGCTTGCCCCCTGTTCTTCCCCAGGTCTCAGGGACCTCAAAGACCTCATCATTCGCTTGTCTCTGTATCACTACTATAAGCGGTCAGTCCACAAGGACAAGTATCTGCTTTTGGGAAGTGCGCCAGATCGTCAGCTGGTGTCGTTACTGGGTGAGCACTACAATTGACTCAGTGCTCCGTGTTTGCATCTACCCTACTTTGCCGCTCCCCATGCTACGTGCCGGACTGCCAGCAGGTGTTTTTAAAATGCTAAGCTCTACATTCAACTCCCCGTTCTGTGTTTGCATTCACCATGCTTTGCTGCTCTCCCCGCACTACTGCCAAGGCCAGTGTGCCAGAGAGTCAGCATCCCTGCGAGAGCCTATGTGCCATCTGGAGGCACCGTGTTCCTGCTCCGATCGTCACCGCCGCAGCAAGAAGGATTCCTCAGTATGACCTCTGTGCAATTGCCAGGACAACGCTGATGCCGTTCCAAGCCCGCTGGCCTGAGAAGCCCAAGTTAGACACCGTCTCTTTCTGCATCCAAGCCGGCTCCTTGATGACATCCATTTTCAAGGTACTGAGGGGGGGGGGGGTGATTGTTCCCAGCTCATGCCCCCGGATATACAAGTCTTCTTACCTAATTAATTTGGTCTCATGACCGGCCACACCCACAAAATAACAGCATTGTTTTTTGTCTATTGTGGAATTAACAATACCTGAAAACGAGTTACTAAAGATTTCTCTAAAGCACTGCTTTTGCATCTACTTATTTAAAATTGATTTCTTATGATCTACTGATTGGATTTTTGTAATTTTGCTCCCATTTTATTGAGATAAAGATCCCCTGTTTTTCTAAGCCGGTGTGTAGTCTTTTTGTGGTGTTTTCATTGCGTTACTGTGTGGGTGTGTTGCACAAATACTTTACACATTGCCTCCTAAGTTAAGCCTGCCTGCTCTGCGCCAAGCTACCAGAGGGTGAGCACAGGTTAATTTAGCTGTGCATCCAACTTACCCTGACTAGAGTGGTGATCCCTGCTTGTACAGAGTACACACTCTGGCAACCCAGAACTCAATTTCTAACAAGTACACAGTGTATCATCGAACAACACAGTCTAATTTCTATGTCCAGCGTCCTTGGAGGTAGTCCACCTTGTCTTTCCAAATTAACCAGGAGGCCTTAGGCAGTGTTTCTTTGATATCTCCAGACCTGTCTCCATCATACATCAGCTTACTTCACTCCTTCTTGATGCCAAAGCCTACATAGCTATTGCCTCCACTCTGAAACCCAGTTTTGGAATCCAATGCATTGGTGAGAATCACTCAAGAGCAAGTTACGCTGCTAACACCACGAGCACCAGACCCTTTTAATCCAGCGCTCTCATTCTAAAGACGAAAGTCCATTTACCTGGTGCTGCTCAGTTTTGCAAGCCTTCTGTCCATATCCTAGACCACAGGACTAGCAAGAACCACATCATCTCCTCTGGTCACTCCTTTCAGGGCTCCATAATATATCCTGAATGCCTTTAGTTAGCATTGTTAAAGACTGTGTGCTTTCCTCCTCAAACTCGGCCAGGCCTCATCAGCTCACCAAGCTTCTTGTTGTCTCCCAGCACATGCCCCTCTAGTGATGCAGGTAGAGACTGTGCCTCTCAACAGAGCAGCAACTGGGCTCATGAGAGACAAATGAGCATGACTCTTCAACTCAAATGCTGCGATGTGCAGCCATTGCAGTACACTAACACCAGCTGGGCACAATGGACTTTCCAAAGGACTAGCCTGTGCCACACTCACCTTAATTTTGAAATCACACTCTGTGCTCACCAGCGCTTCTCCTTTTGTGACCATCACGGTTGAGTGAATAACTGCCTGAAGCTCTATGGATCATTTCAGAGTTATGTTTAATGTAAAGGAGATTTTCTAGTTTCAACAACACTGTCTCCACAGCGCTTTCTTTATAACACTGTCTCCGTAGCATTGCCCTTTAGCTTAGGACCATATACACCTCAGTTTATAACTCCCAGCAGCTGGCTCCTTGTATTTGCCAAACATTAACCCCCCCCCCCTCCCCCCCAGAGAGCTTCTCCTACCCAGCAGCCTAAGATGACACCATGTGCCAGTGGATTTTAGAGTGGGCAAAGCAAACTAGTCTTCCGTGGCCACATGGCCACTTTCCTTCTAACGACAGGCACCCACCTCTGCCAGAAATAGTGTCCAACTGCTACCAGAATCTTTCTGCACCTTCACACAGGTTCTTAAAAACTCATAGCCACATTGTTGTAGTTAGAAGTCAGGGCCTTCCTACAATAGTCTGAATGTAGAAGGTAAGTTATTTATTTCACGTTAGGCCTTTATGGTACAGTAACTGCAGGTAGGTACTGTCGGTGGCACCGGGCAGGTATTTGAGAGGTGAAGCAGCACACAAAGAAGAGAGCTAGAAACACATACAATTTCATGGAGTGCTGAACGAAAAATAACAAACAGTTTGCTGAAAGTAAGCAGTGGAAGGATACAAGTCAGGCAATCAAAAGGTCATAAATAGACCATGGTCCAGGAGAGAAACAAACACGAGAAGAGGAAGTCAAAACATTGAAAAAAAGCAAGTAAATGAGATTGACAATAAATACAACCAATGGTAAAAATGGGCTGGCTGTAAATCCACTATAAACTCACAATAGGTCTTTGGCAACTAAACAGATTCCACTGTCCGCAAGGCTTAACATAAAAATGCCTCAGTTGACTTTAATGGGGTCACCCGCTTTTCAAACCTGTACACCCCCTAAAAGATATTCAATCTCCATTCACCTCAATGGGTGTCACCTTCTTCAGTGCCTGACTTTACCCTGATTCTTGAATCATGAGGTTGATAGGGATGTGAAACAGGTCCCTGTTGGGCACTACATTTATGTACTTGACAGTACAACCAATAACACTGAATTGTTTCTCAACAATGATTGCAGGAACCTTTACAATAATAAAAGTCAGTGATGCAGTCCCTATTATGTTTAACATATTTACTTCATGATCCACATGTCTCTATTTCCTTAGAGTATTTCATTTTCCCAGATGTTTCTACATTTTTGTTTTTCATACAACATATGGGACTTGTATGGATACTTGCCAAGCACAGATTTGGTAAAGATATGGCAAGTATTTATGAGCATACTTTATTCTGTGATTAAATCAGGTGCATTTAGGAGAAGCCATTTCTTTGTCCTACACAGAGTTTACTGGACCCTAGCAAAGCTGGCCAAGATAAGAGGTGATGGAGAATCGAACTGTAGGCGATGTGGAGTCAGAGATGCAGATGATGTCCGTATGTATGCCAGCTGCTCCGCCTTGGAAAGGTTTTGGTTGGATGTTGGTAAGACAATCTCTGACATTTTGGGACTGGAAGTAGAGGTAAATCCCACTTTGATCATGTTTAGTATGGCGCACAAAGGATCTGGATCAGAGGGCATTTCAAAATTAAAGAGGCAAGTATTTTACGTGGTCCTCCTGGCAAGGAGGGAGATATATAAAGTGTGGTGTCAACACTCATTCCCAACTTGGCGGGATTAGTAGAACTCAGTAAGATATTTTAGGGAATTGGATAATAAGCTTATTCAAACTAAGGGCTGAAGGTGGAACTTGGAACTTGTTGGAAATTGACTGAAGGTCCTCATGTCAAATGATAATACCCCTTGATCAGTTTTGAATGTGTGGTGCCAGTTAGGTGCCCTGAGTAATGAGCCTGACTGAAAATTGACCCCAATATAAGCACGAGGGGCAGGCGAGATCAAGACGGTGCTTACTCAAAGTGATATGAGGACAAAAAGAAAAAAAACAACATATGAAACGTGTATAACACACACTGCAAACTGGGGTATCTCTAGGTGTCTGAGTTCATGGTGTGAATAGATGTTCATGATGTGGTAATACTGAGAGCTTTGCAGTAGACGTTGAGATCAGTGTGAGTTTCTGAAAGTGTTTGTCACAGCATCATAAAGATGTGCATGTGCCTCCAATTAGACCTCTATGAACAGCCTTAACTGGAAGAGTCACATAGAAGCCATTTTTAATTATAGTTATGCGGGGGAATGTGTGAAGGGGATACACAGCTGTCAAAAAGTTGACAACTTCAAAGTAAAACAGATGCAGAGATAGAGTGTGTATGTGTGTGTGTGTGTGTGTATGTTTGTGAGTATGTATAAGAGAGCGAGAGAAAAGTGAGGGGATTTACTTTAAGAAGTATATGCAGGATGAGAGAGTGAAAAGTCAGCAAAAGATACAATGGAGATATGTGACATATGCATATGAAAGCTCTTCAGAAAGAGGTGTGTGGATAAAAAGGGCAATATCGACCAATGCAGAGTAAGAGAACTATATGACAGTGAATAAGCACTGACGAAGTCAGTAGAACTAACTTTTGAGACCTACTGACTCAGCCTGTGCCTTTTGGCAATGCTGTACAACATTGGTAAAAAAGCATTGTTTGCGGATGCTATCCAGCATGGCCAAAAGAAAAACAAGCATTGGCAACATGTTTATGTCTGGCTTTAAAGGAATGTAGTATAATAAAGTGAGGTGATAGTTGCACTATCGAGAAAGACAACAAAGCTGATTGCCCCACAACACAATCCATGGGAGTGACCAGAGTTCTCAGCTGGATGTGCATCAATGGTTAATCACAGCCCCCAGCCCTACACCTTATGATTCCCTTATCAGCTCCATCTCCCTTCCTGAGATGTGTCCAGACCCCTTCCTTGTGATTATCACTTATCAAGGAGCAGTCTTGTGACATGCATAGGAAGTAGCTTCCCTTTCCCTCCATTGTGTGTCCTACCCAACACACAGGAATGCAGCAATACACTAATCTTTCTGGGGGATTCCTATCCTCCTCACGTCTTCACCAGGCAGGCCTGGGTTTCCAAAAATGGAACCTATGGTCCTCTATGTAATGTACCACTGCAGACACACTTATTTAGTGCACATTCACAGCACACTTTCGGTCTAGCACTGTTACCTCTATGCATTGTACCCTTACATGTACCATGGATTCAGTATACACACACAGGTTGCATGCACTCTTCAGCACTGAAGCTTTTCTTTCTTTAACCAGGGTGTGTTATTTACAAACACACGCTGTCAGCCCACACACTTATGTGCGCACTGTACAACAACTTACCCTTCATGTATTCTACTACACGCAGGTACACATACACACAGCACATGCTTTCATTATGCATGCACTTCCAGCACTACATCTTCCATGTCACATATTTCTCACAGGCATACATATACCCAGTACATGTACTAACCATACATGCACTGCACAGTAGTGCTGTATCCCTGTACTGTGCCCTTCCCAGAAAAAACATACAACCAGCGCAGTCACTACTCCTGTGCTGTGCGCTGTCCTGCGCTGCGCAGCACTCCACATCTACCTGATATAGGCCAAGGGTGAGGTAAGCACACAGCAGCAGAACTTTTAAAATGTGAGTGTTCCTGTAGGCCTCACTCCAATGGCACACAGTTAAAAGGACCTGTTCACCACAACTTATCACTCCACGGTATGCTGCCACCACTCGTGCTGTTAAACTCCTGGTGAAGTCAGTAGCCTTCCACCACTGTTAGGGTAGCACTTTGAGCACCCCTCACAGTCCAACAAGACCGCAATCTGTGAAACAGGCCTAAGTCATGGTGCACATGCATGATCCGTGTTTGCCTACGCCAGAAAATCTGCATTAGGGAGCCAGACATCATTATAGTTATGCACTCAGGCCAGGGATACACGTCTTTACCATACAGAGGACTTTTCTATCCAAATACCACTATTTGGCCATGCCCTTTTTTGGAAGCCTTACTTTGTTTCTCCAACTGAAAGCATTGGCTAGGGTTATTTATGGAGTTTTGGTTTCATGTTATTGAAATACCTTCCACTAAACAAGATGTGTATTATAATCCATCATGGAGCAACATTTAGATTCTCTAATTTAAAATCTGTTTTTAAAAATAATCAGGCTATTCACAAAGGTAGTATACCTTTGTGAGTAACTGACATGTGTAATTTACACTTATACTTTTAAGTAACTTTACTACATTTGGCTAAGCGGAAACTCAAGTGCAAAATTATTCAAAAGTGTGGATTTTACATGTATACACTCCCTGAGATGGGGTGAAGCTGTATTTATGAGCTTAAGTTACTATTGCCAAAAATAAATAGTAGTATCCCGCACCACGCCTGGCCAACCACTGATACTGCAAAACCCTCCCTTAGAAAATAACAGAGGCAAGGACTTAAAATAAAACCCCATATGAAATAATGTTATATTAAACTAAATGATTTAAAATAGTTAAAATATAAATAACGAAATATATTTATTATTCAATTATAAAATATTTGTACAGCCTCGTAAGATTATTTTTTTATTATAATATAATAAAATTAATTATATGCATCACTTTTTTATAATTAGTAATGAATAATAAAAAATTACATTTTTACATTAGATTCGAAATTATTTTTTAACTTAAACTTCAGAAAAATATTTTTTATCTAATTTATTATATTTGATTTTATTAAATTAGGGGTCTGGCCGACAAGCTGGCTGTTTGGTTGCACTAAATTAGTGCTCCTGGCCTGTCAACGGAATTCTGAATGATCCTCCCACTCAGGAGCTCATCTGAGCCTCTGACCACCTGAGACCTAAAGAGTACAGTAAAAGGGGAAGCATTGGAGCCTGTTTGTGCTCCCCACTGCCCGGGATTGAGCCTACTGGCCAACGCATGAATGGAGGCGAGCGGAGGCCTGGATACATTAGGCTGGGAACGCGGCGTTCCGCACTTTGGCCAGCCTGTGCTTGATTGTGGACGTTGATCTCCCTCCTGAAGGAATGAGACCCACCTCGAATCGCGTGGGAGGTGCACACCGACACACAGAGTGCCTATGTGCACTAGCCAGAGCTACAACAGCCTGAGCAACATGCGGCCATCCATTTAAGAGCTGCAATAGCCTGGGTCTGTGCCATGCAGGTCGGCAACCCTGAGGTTTGCATGCTGGGCACTGATACGGCCATACTTAGAGTCGTCACCTGCCCCCATCCCCACCTTGGACACCCATTAGAGCCTGCTGCAGCCCCGGGGGTCAAGAGAAACTGCAATGGTGGAGGTGCAAGGATGGAGCCCCATCCCCCTCCTGCCACAACACCGCGGGCGCCGGTGAGCTTCCAATATCTGGAAACAACATTGCAGCTCCATTGACCACAACCTGAGAACAAAAGCTGTAGCCTGTAACAAAATGAGAGGAAATGGGGGAAAAAGGGAGCACAAACAATCACTGAGGACACACAGGGGACACTGATGGAGACAGTGAGTGTCCCATGTGGCCATCGCCTACTGAGGGGACTATTAGCATTTGCAGCTGCGGTCCTGCCTTTGGCCCTGATTGGACTTTGGTGATTACCTGGGGGACAGTTTGGCTGGATTGAATTGCTTGGTTCCCCCCCCTCCTTTTTCTTTCTCCACTGGCCCTGTGAAATCGCTGACTGGAACTCCTCACTGTCTGGGGGCTGTGGATTACTCTCCTTGTGGACCGAGCACAAAGGTGAGCTCACCTTGCAGACAGGACTATCTGTTTCTGTGTGGCGGGGTGGCAGGCCCTGGGAGTCCCTCTAGGAGACTCTAAGCCACGGAAGACGTTCAGCGCAGATTGGGAGGGAGATTGGCACTGTTTGTTTGTCACTTCAATACCACCTAAATCATTGCCTTCTTCCTTGTCCTGACCTCTGTTTGGAACTGGTAGAGTGCACCCCGGTGGCGTTGTGGCAGAGACACTAGTTGCTGGTCAACCAGACCCTACTGTTGCAACTGTTTGGAAGCATTACAGCTAGGGGTCAAAATGGTTAAAGACAGGAAACCCCGTAACGTGCAGTAAATGACAATAAACCAGTTTGCGGCCCACAGATTGACGAGGCCAGCACGTAGACAGCCCAGACAGATTGGAGGAGCCGCAGGGCACAACAGGAGTGCAAATTGCCCTGGATGTAAATCTACTACGATCTGACGTTCACAAAGTGATGGAGAAGACCATTGCCATGGAACGGCAGGTCTGCGATCTACAGATGGAAATGAAAACTCTAAAAGCCACAGTGGCAACACTGGAAGCTAAGACTCAATAACTGGAAAAGAGAGCCGAGGATGTGGAAAGAAGGGCTCGATGGTGCAATCTGAGATCTGTTGGATTTCCACGCTAAACTGTTTCTGAAGGACTCGATAAAAGCACAGCTTCCGGACATTGATTTGTCACAATTCTTTGTGGTGGAGTGAGCCCAAAGGACGCTGACTCCTCCACCCCCACCGGGGAAGGGGTGCTCCAAAGATTATCATTGCAAAGCTCCTCAGCTACAGAGACCGAGACGCAGTCCTGCAGGGAGTTTGCTGAAGGGGCGATTCTATCTGTGACAATCATGTGATCAGGATATTTCCAGACTATACACAAACTGTTCAACAAAAATATCAAACTTTCGGTGGGGTCAAGCAGAAGTTAAGGGCGATGGGCCTCCAGTATATGCTTCTCTACCCAGCTCAAAGTGCTACACAGAGGTTGCTTTTACTTCTTCATGAAACCAGAAGATGTCTAGGACTGGGTAGAGATCCACAAAGTTGGCCAGATCCAGCGGAGGAGCAGGGAGCACCAGAGGTAGACCAGAAGGGGACCAGCAGACAGGATTAACGTCGAGGAAGAGAAGCAGTTGACAGCAGTGCTCCGGATCTGGCACCAGAGTGGTAGTGTGGTGAGGTGGCTCTCTGGACTTGGAGCAACAGCGTCAGAAACAAGAATAGGCCAGGGCCCTAGTAGAGTTGGTGATGTTGGCTGACTCAACAAAGAGTGGTTCAGACTTAGCAGAGGATGCAGGATCCTGACACTGAACTTACTTTGAACTGATGTCACACTCAAGTGGGCACTCCGGGCCTCCTGGGACACAACGGAGGAACAAAATTGGTGAAGCATCCTCTTTCCTGGTGACATAAGCCAAAAAGATATGGTATTGTATGTGGCTAATCTATAACAGTTGCCTTGGGGATGAATGCTTAGAACCCGATTGAGACATTCCTGTACAGAGTCATTATTTATTTTATATGGGGCTTGGACGTTCTGAGAGGGACTAATGTGCGGGCCAGGGCTCTTGCTAGGTCCTGATTATCACTTCACCCCTCCCTCACCTCCCCCATGGTGTGAGTGTTATTCCTCTTTTCCCTGTGGATCGTGGTGAACGTGGGGGGAGTGATAGTGTGAATGGGAGACTTTATAAGTGTTGGAAAGTACCCTCTTTTTGGTATGGTTACCCCCACTCTTTGCCTGCTGTCAGTGTGTTTTGACTGTTTTGACTGGGATCCTGCTAACCAGGACCCCGTTGATTGTGCTCTCACCCTCTAAATTTGGTTGCTTAGGACTTTGCACATCCCATGATTGGCATACTGGTGCACCCTTATAAGTCCCTAGTATATGGTACTTAGGTACCCAGGGCATTGGGATACCAGGGGTTCCCCATGGGCTGCAGCATGTACTATGCCACCCATGGGAGCCCATGCAAAATATGTCTCCAGGCCAGCCTGGATGAAAAGGTGCATGTACCCTTTCACTATAGGTCACTGCACCAGGTGACTGTGTCACCCCTATGGTAGGCCCTCCTAGCCCTGAGGGCAGGGTTCAGGTACCTGTGTGTGAGGGCACCCCTGCATGAGCAGAGGTGCCCCTACGAACCCAAGCTCCATTACACTGGACTTCGTAAGTGCGGTGAAGCCATTTTACCCACATACTGTATACAGGTCACTACATGTGTCCAGCTACATAATGGTAACTCCGAACCTGATCATGTTTGGTATCAAACAGATTAGAATCATACGTCAATACTATTGCCAGTATTGGTTGTATGATTCCATGCACTCTGGGGGGCTTTTTAGAGGACCCCTAGCATTGCTCCTAGTAGTCTTCTGGGGTTTTCCGGGCAGCCCGCGCTGTTGCCACCCCTTAGGCAGGTTTCTGCTCACCTGCTGCTTGACCAGCTCAGGCAGAACAATAGATTTTATGTGTGAGGGGAAGGTAACACCCTCTCCCTTTGAAATAGGTGTTACATGGCTTGGGAGGGGTAGCCTTCCCAAGCCACCGGTATGCTTCGAAGGGCACATTTGGTGCCCTCCTGGCATAAACCGGTTTGCACCAGCCCAGAGACCCCCGGTCCCTGCTCTGGCATGAAACTGGACAATGGACAGTGACCACTCCCCTATCCATCACCACCCCCAGAGTGTTGCTCAAAGCTCCTCCAGGTGGCCACTTGATTTTTCCATCTTGAATCCAAGGTGGGTAGAGGCCCCTTGGAGCATCTGAGTGGTCATGTCAGGCAGGTGACGTCACAGCCCCCTCCTGATAGGTGGTCACCCTGCTAGGTAACCAATCCCCCTTCCTGGGCTATTTAGGGTCTCCCTTTTGGGTGGGTCCTCAGATTTGACGTGATAGATTCCAGCAGGACTCCTATGCATAGTTTACGTCATCTTCTGGCCACTGGGACTACAAATGGACCATCCAGGAACCGACAATCTGCAACTACAGCAATGACTCCGCTCTGCAACATTGTTTCTCCGGCTCCTTCCATCACCTGCAACATTTCCCTGGCTGTGCATCCTCTGAGGGTGACAAGTCTTTAGCCTTGGAGTGAAGGAGTCACTCCCCTGCATCCACAGGCACCAACTGCAAAGACGACCGGCTGCGTGGATCTTCTCTCCTTCAGAGCTTCGTGGATCCTGCATCACAGGTGGTGGTCTGGAGTGCCCCCTTGGTCCTCTCTACCAACTGTCTAACTTGGGAGACTGTAAGCTGTTTTCTTTCCTTGCAGGACACTACCCCTTGCAATGCAACTTTTGCAGCTACAAAGGCATGTTTGTTCCTCCTCCAAGTGATCTTCAGGCTCTGTGTAGCCCTGGCCCCCAGCACTCCTTCCTGCAAAGCATAGTCTCCTGCATGCTGCTCCAACGATGTGAGACTCCTCTTCAGGTGTGCTGAGTGGGCCTCACTGCGACTCCTGTGCCTGCTGACAGTGGGTTGCCTGTGGGGGCTGCCTCCACTTCTTCTGACTCTCCCAGCTCCTGAGGGTCACCCCAGACTCCCCTCTGTGGGTCGAGTCTCCTGGACCTTGCTGGTACCCTTCAGCCTTGCAAACCTTCTTCTCTGACTCTTGCATTTGCCAAAGCTTGTTGGTGGTTTTCAAGCACCACTAACCGACTGCAGCACGACCGCCGACGTAGGACATCACTTGCATCACTTCTGGAAGTCCTCTTTTGCTCCTGTTCTGCTCTGCTGACTTTCTTCGTCCACCGTCGACCTGGTCCTGCGTCCACAGAAGGGTGGGGAGGGGCTCCTGCCAGAACTGGACACTCCAACTCGAACTGGACTTGGTTCCATTCCTTTGCAGGTCCTCTTCTGTCAGGATCCACTTTTGAGTTCTTACAGTCCTGTTTGGGTCTTGCACAATCCTTTTCCAAAGTCATCCTGTTGGTTTTGGGGAAAACCAAGAACTTACCTATGCTCTCCTGGTCGCTGGGGGCACTCTGGTACTCACCTCTTGGGGTTCCTAGTTCCTACAGCTCCCTTCTTCTGATTCCACTTACTTGGGTGGGGGACTGCCTTTCACATTCCACTTTTTTAGTATATGGTTTGGCCCTCCCCCAGTGCCCTTACTGTTTGCTATTGCTTTTACCAGTGTGTATTGCTTTAATGCTATTTACTGAGTGCTAATGTGTATATAATAGTCCTTACTTACCTCCAGTTGGGATATTGCCTATACAGTATTTTAGTATTTGTGTTACTATAATAAAGTACCTTTATTTTTGTAACACTGTGTGGTTCTTTCATGTTTGTAACTGCTGTGTGACTTTAGTGGTATTGGATAAGCTTTGCATGTCTCCTAGATAAGTCGTGGCTGCTAATTCACAGCTACCTCTAGAGAGCCCTGGCTTCCTAGACACTGTCTACACTTCACTAATAGGGGATACCTGGACCTAGTATAAGGTGATAACACTATAGGTGCTCACCACACACCAGGCCAGCTTCCTACAATGAGTGTATGAGTAAGTGCAATAGGGATGCCATAGAGGTCGGACAGCGGCCCGGGTCACTATTTGGGGGACCCTACTTAAGTCCAACCCTTGGGATATAGTATAAGTTCAATAGAGAGTGATAGATCGGTCATATAGACACAGTTTTGTTGATTCACATTTGGGTGGTTGAAGTATTATGCAGATGGGGACACATGTTCAGTTTAAGTGTGTTTTCCGGGGGATGGAGGGGGAGTTGTATTTGTTCTGTCAGTTGTCATTTATTGCAGCATGTGGTGTTCGCTGCTCTGTGTGGGGTGGGGAGAGGGCCCTGCGGGGGCCATTAGGCTCAGACCTCAAGTTGTTTCCAGTGGGTAGCTCCACTTGTTTTCTCACATGGAACGTGAAGGGTCTTGATTCCTTTGCAAAACAATACAGGACAGACACCTACTTGAGACACATGGGGATCCACATTGTAATGTTACGGGAGACATACCTGATGGGTGGGGAGGCTCCGAAATCGCAAAAAAAAAATGGAGGGAACAATTGTACTCATCTACTTAGCCCTCCTATGCCAGGTAATCTCCATCTGGGTGGTGCCTCAGTTCCTGTTTGAACAGCTTAGTCACATGGCAGACATAGAGAGGAGGTATGTTCTGTTACACAGTCAGTAGGATGGTGTGGTGATGTGCCTCCTTAACATCTACGCTCCCAATACAGATGATGGTGACATTTTTGCATCCCTGTAGGATGAGGTTTTACAGTACGTGTGTATGCCCATTGTTTGGGTGGGGATTTCAATTGTGTTATCAATGGTACAGTGGACGGGCACCCATCCAAGTTGGGAACTAAACCCAACATGGCCACCAAGCTACGTGAGACAATGCACAGATTGTAGTGTATTGATATATGGCGATAACTCCACCCGTCAGATGCAGAGTTTTCTTGCTACTCCCCCACGAATTATGAGGATAGTAGGGAGGATTGATTTTTCTGGGATACAGACAGTGCGTTTAATATCCGCAGCGTGAGTTACCAGGTACAATTCCTTTTGGACCACACCCCACACCTTTTAGAATGTGGCTTGGGGAGAAACAGAATTTTTAGCACCTCTGTGGAGTCTCCTGCCAGAGTCTCTGGGAGATGCAGAATTTAAAGTAGATATACTGCTGGCACTGCAGGGTTATTTTGTAAATAACTGGAATTTTCTATGGAGACAAGGGGTATGGAATGGGGCGCTTTTAAGGTGGCTGTACATGGGGAATGCATTGGAAAGGTAAATGGCAGCTGTAAGAAGCTTGAGTGAGAACTGCTGGAGGGAGAGACCCGATTGACCTGGCTCCAGCAGCAGACAGTGGGACGGGAGAAGGAGGTGATGGATCTCAAGTATGTGCATAGGCAAGTTGCCAGTATTTAGGACCAGCTAGACTATCACGTGCAGTGGGACTGCTGTCAGAGAGCTGCATAGAGAGGGGTACTAGCCAGGTAGTATGCTGTCCTGGCTTTTGAAACGGGAAAGAAAAGACCCTCTCCCCCCAATCCCAACGTGATCCTATCCTTTACCAGGGCAGACCTGCAGGTGGTGTTATGGGTCAAGTAGCAATCAGTCTGGCTCTGCAAGAACACCTCCACCTCCAGTGATAGTCGGGCACTTCCAATGGAAATAGTTAAAGAAGGCCACAATAGCAGATTGATACTTGCCTTAAATAAAATTGCTCATTGGTGCTACCTATAAAAAATATCCTGTTCTGACGATGACCTATTGTTGATTGGATTCTTTAGGTTGGATCGAAACACCAACATATTTTAATGTTGACTACTTTTAGAAGTAATGAGTGGCTTCCAGACACCCAGATTGAAGGGGTCATTTTGAAGACCACTTGTATTTTTATCCACACCTTTGTTAATATTGTATATAACAGTGGTGCACTTTAATTTTTTCAGTTTAACTACTTTCACTGCGCCGTGTCTTTAGGATGTAATGAATGTAATGAATTTTGATTTAGACCAGTATAGAACTGTAAATTGGATAAAACGTATAAGCTACATAACAATCTTATTGAGATGAAAGATTTTTAGAATCACTGCCGTGGAAGTTAGGGGTTGCATTTCGCCTTTGAGGACCACTTTGTTGCTACATATTTATATGCCCAGGTCCGAGGGTTACTGGGTTTGCCTCTTTTTTCTGTCTGCAAGAACAATTGGCAGATGGATACACGGCACACTAGGGCAACGGTTCGCAGAATATAGAGATGTTCCTCAATGGAGTCTGATCCCTCAACTGATGGCAGAGTGTAGAGAGGACCTGGAGGGAGAGATTCAACTGGATGAGTTACAGGAGGCCCTCCAAGAAATCGCTAGAGGCAGATGCCCAGGACCGGATGGCCTCCCTGTGGAGCTCCTTCAATTGTACTTCACCTAAGCTCCTGGAAACCCTCCAGGACACTAACCTGAATGGTATTTTGTCTGAACACATGTGGGAGACAATCATAATTATTCTGCCAAAACCCGGTCATCACCAAAGTTGACCCTGGATCATACTGCCCATTATCTATGCTCAAAGTGGATGTCAAGCTGCTCGCAAAGGTCTTGGCGAGCGTCTCAGCCAAGTGGTTACCCAACTGGTGCATACTGATCAATATGGGTTTATTCCAGGGAGGGCACCCACATGAATTTGTGGAGGCTCTTGCATGTCCTGCGCGCCACCCAGACTGAAAGAAACAAGGTGGCGCTGGTGGCTTTAGATATAGAAAAAGCTTTCATCACTCCCTCCGGGACGTACTTATGGGAGGTGCTGCAGAGAATGGGACTCGGTCCATGGTACTTGTCCTGGGTGTGCTGTTATATACGGAGCCCCGAGCAAGATTCGCAGTGGCCAAGTGGTGTCAGATGCCTTCTAAATTTGGAGGGGCACCGGACAGGGATGCCCTCTGTCCCCACTCCTCTTTGCGCTCGCCACACAGTGTCCATGTATGCAGATAACACTCTCCTCTACATGTCCGATCCTGTAAGATCTGTACCGCATCTATTGTGACTTTTGGCAGATTTTGGTGAAGTGTCAGGTCTCCATGTCAGTAGACATAAGACAGTATTGTTTCCTATGGCATCCCTGGCCCTTTGTGCAGCAGTTGACCTTCTAGGCATGGGATTCCCCTGTGAAATGAATCATTTTCAGTGCCTAGGGACTTAAATAACGCATGACCAATTCATGCAACATGACTTGAACATGGGGCAAATTATAGAAGACGATACTATTTCTGTGGTGTTCTGGAAGACTCTAGCACTGTCATTGGTAGGGTGGCACTTAGTAAAATGATATTGCTGCCCAGATGTCTTTATGTAATGCAGAATTCCTTTTGTATTCGGCCAACCGCACTATTTTGGCAGCTCATTGGAATGTTAGTCCCATTAATCTAGCATGCAAAGCGCAGCAGAGTCAGGCTGGAGATCTTGAAATTAGACTTAGAAGAGAGTGGCCTAGGACTCCCAGACCTTCAGTTGTTTTACCTAGCAGGACTGCTTCAGTACAATGCATTATGGTGTGAGGGGGACCCTAATTGGTAAAGAAACTACTGGAAGGAGTGGAGCCCTCAACTGACCTCTCAAAACTCCTAATGGGGGATTGTCAAACTCCAATGGATATCCTGCTTATAGTAACCCAGGTCGCATAGGCCTGGGAAAGGGCCTAACATACTATTGAAGCATGCATCGCATGCGTGCCTAATCCGACTTTGGTGGCTTACGCCCTTCCTGCGTATGGGGGCCTCAATGTATGTCACGCTGTGGGAGAATGGAGGTTGTGAGAAAGTGGAGGATCCATACTCGAATGGCTCATTTGTAAAACTTGTAGAGGCAGGCGAGCTGTTCGGTGTAGGCTCGGATAGTGTTTGGAGTACGCTGGTATATCCCGCATGGCTCACAAAATATAGACAAGCTCCCCTGATAAGCTGGATGAATCCTAAGTGCTGAAGATGCTGCTGCATCCGGGCTCGCATAGGAGCCTCATTTCCCAGCTAAATGCTGCCCTGAAATGCAACAGGTTGACTGATACAACTTTGGCCCATCTTCAGTGGGATGGAGACCTTGACACTCCGCTCACAGATGGTGAGTGAAAGCGAGCCAAGGCACAAGTGCGGGAGACTGCTAGCAATGCCAGATTCCAGCTAGCAAAATCCTATTATCTCCACGATGCATACCACAGAGACTCTGCAGGATCTGCCCCACTTGGTCAGCTGACTGTGTACGGTTCAGTGAGTCCCATGCTGATTTTATCCATGTCCCGCGGAGCTGTTGTGAACTGCGCTCGTACTGGACACAGTTAATACACTAGGTGACCCAGATATCGGAAACTTGGCTTGACCAGATGATCTGATACTCCCTCCTGGGCCTTCTGCCCCTCCTCAAAGATGGCGAAAAAATTAGATACAGATTTACGCTACTAGTCTTGGTACTAGTCAGATGTTGTATTGCTGTCCGCTGGGTGCATGCGGCACCCCCAACGCATGATGGAGGACAGATGTGCTAGAGTGGGAGATAGAGGAAGAAATACGTCTTTGGAAAGACTCCAGAGATGAACACGTGGAAAGGAACATGGAGATTTGGAACGAGATGGTGGACCGTGTGGGGGATATTTGAGGGGAGGGAATTGAGGGATCCCCTGGCCTTGTGTTGACGACCCCCCCATGGATGATATGCCCTTCCGACTAAGCTAGTGTAGCCATTTGTCACAGATGGGACGTAAGTTGAGAGCTTTGTGGAGTACATATTTGTATGTGTTTGGTGTGGTTGTGTGTTGGGCCCTTACTGCCTTCCTTGCTTTCTGCCCCTGCCCGAGGCCCACGGGAGCCATATACGATAACACTCCTCAGAGGGTGAGCACTGTCTTACTTTGGAGCTGCTGGAGTTCCCTCAATTCCCCCTCCCCCTTCCCTGCTTGTGACTGTTATCTGAGTGGAAGGACAGCTGTAACTATACTGTAATTGTTTAAAATTTTAATACAGGAATATATTAGAAAACAAGATTTTACTTAAAATTAAGTTAATACTGCAAAAAATATTTTTACTAACCTTTTCCAATTTTACTAAACTTTTTTCTTTTCTCTCTTTGTTACCATACAGAGATCTCTGTCCCTATGGTGGAGCCCCCCTCTGGTAAAGTATGCAAAAAAGTAAAAAAAAAAAAAACGTAGTTTCACTCCAAAAAAGCATTTAGAGGTATATGAGATGGCGATGTGGAGAAAAAAAAAGTTTATTCCAACTTCATTTGCATTTGAGTAGAAGTAGTTTTAGACAGACGAAAGCTCAATTAACATAATTTTTGGCTTAAAAAATCAGCAGCATCTCATCTAAATTGGGAGTGTTGTTATATATGGACCACCTAAAGTCTAGTGTAATACCTAACTGTAAGGCTCAAGCAACAAAGAACCTGTAGGTCTGAATGTTGCTGAAGGAACAATACAGAACTCACCATTCACTTTCACCGATAGTGCCAAACCTGTCGAGGACTGTGCTCTAAACTGCTAGAGAAAGTGACTGCAATAAGGATTGGATTATGAGAGAAGGCACACAAGAGACATCCCCAGGTTGTAGTCACTTGGTTCACTGTTTCAAATGAAGAATCTCTGGTGTTCTGCAGTCTCTTATACATGGCAGCTCTATTATATTAAACAGAACACAGGACTACCATTACTCTTTGCTCTTACATCAATGGCCATTGCATAAAGTGTTTTTACGTGGATTTCACAGGAATGGTAGCATTCTACAGAAACTGAAAAACTCCCCAGGATTACCCTAGCAAGTGATGCATTATAGTAAACCTTCAACACATCAATAGGACAGGACCTTTTGGGCAAGAGAATTGTCATGAGGGGATCTAGGCCCTCATTACGACCCTGGCGGTATAGAACCGCCAGGGCCGCGGCACGCGGGAGCACCGCCGACAGGCTGGCGGTGCCCCGCAGGGCATTCTGACCGCGGCGGTAACGCCACGGTCAGAACAGGAAAACTGGCGGTCTCCCGCCAGTTTCCCGTGGCCCGTTTGAATCCTCCAAGGCGGCGCAGCTTGCTGCGCCGCCGAGGGGATTCTGACAAGCCATACCGCCATCCTGCGAACCGCCAGGAACAGGATGGCGGTATGGCTTGTCGTGGGGCCCCTGGGGGCCCCTGCAGTGCCCATGCCAATGGCATGGGCACTGCAGGGGCCCCCGTAAGAGGGCCCCACTTTGTATTTCACTGTCTGCATTGCAGACAGTGAAATACGCGACGGGTGCCACTGCACCCGTCGCACCTTCCCACTCCGCCGGCTCGATTCCGAGCCGGCGTCCTCGTGGGAAGGTTGTTTCCCGCTGGGCTGGCGGGAGGCCTTAAGGCGGCCGCCCGCCCGCCCCGCGGGAAACTCAGAATGCCGGCCGCGGTCTTCAGATCGCGGTGCGGTATTCCTGCGGCGCAACTTTGGCGGGCGGCCTCCGCCGCCCGTCAAAGTTGTAATGAGGGCCCTAGTTTGATATCCTACACGTAGCTGTTAAAGCGCCACAGTTTGAGGCACTTAACTCTGCAATTCATGATCTACAATTAACTCTGTGAAGGCCCAAGACAGTTGTTACATCTCAATTAAAAAGGTGAGGCAGAGTTAGACTAAATAGATACAAAGGGCAGTTCACGAATTAAGAAACAGTAGTTTCTTAATCCAAACAAATAAACCTAACTCTCCCTATCTAATCACTAATTGGGGGTCTCTGAAGACAGTGTTGGAAGAAAGTGAAGCGTGCCAAGGATGCAAAACAATTCTTTGAAGAGTTTCAAGGATGCTGGGATAGTCGTTGAAGTGATACTGCTTGAGTAGCCAGAAGGTTAAAACTGAGAAGATGAAGTTGCCTTCTAGCTTGAAGATTTTATCAGATAGAGAGCCAGACACACAGGTGAAGAGCAGACCCATGCAGAAGAACACAGATAGGGATCAAAGCCCACGTGATGGTTCCTCTCAGTAACAGAGAAAGCCAAGCTCCTCGCCATATCCTGGGTGTGGCACACAGTCATGGTTTATGAGGTGCCCATGCAGGGACAGATTGACTGTCCTGGTGATTGAGGAGAGGGTCACATCTGGACTACAGACATGTGGCAACCGCAATCCTGGGCAGCGTGACTCCTGTCATGCCAACATAGACATCCTGAGTGGCAATGCTCTGAGCAAGTTATAGAATGGGTGGCCAATAATGGCAAGGACCAGAGGTGGATGGGGGTCAGGACACACTATATTGAATACGTTTTTGTTTTTAATCTTCCACCAACTAACCAACAAGGAGTGTTACCGGAGTGGGATTCGGATTTGACTGGGGCTAAGGGAACAGTTCAACTTTCTACACCAAAATATGAAGCTGGGCAACAAAATATAAGGTTTTGTGAACAGTATACATACAGCTGCCAAAAGGCTCGAAGTTATTTGACACTCTAAGGTAGTCCTGGCTTCTGAGCAAATAGCACCATGCATGCTTGGAGTTTGTACCTCATACTTAATGTTAAAAGGGAAACTAAAAGCAACCTTTTAGTAGAATAGGCTCCTGGTTAAAAATCCAGGAAAGGCTGAAAGTATAACAAGTGATACAGAACATCATGGCAGCAATACATTAATAGGGCTTTCACACAAGTAGCTATTATTAAATGCATTCAGCAAGCACCATCTTAAAAACCAGCAAAAATATCCAAGGCAGAAATAGATTATTTTTGCATTTCTGGGGAAAATGCATTGACCCTGAGAATATAACCTTTTTTTGGCACAGATATAATACCTTAGGATTGTGAGATAAGGTCAATGGATGCTGTCTGACACTAATGATATAGGGGGGGCTGCCTGAAGCATGTGTTCATTCTGAACAAAAACAGCTGCAGAGGCAGTGGCCAAGTATTTTATCCCTCTTAAATGATTGACTCCCATCAAATCTGAAGTTCTTGACTTAAAATACTAGAGTATACAACACAGACTGTACTCAGTCCTCCTCCTCCTCTCCTCCCCAAATTGACAACTGCATGGGACACACACAACCCACATCACTAAACTCAGGAAAAACAGATCCCAACACATCGCCTAGAGTGCTGAACAAAGCCTCGCTAATGACACCCATAAAAAATAAATGTTCGCGAGCATAGCTATAAACATTATAGATTTAAAGGATAAACTCCACAGAAAAAGGCATGAGAACTACTGAAATGTGTAGTAAAAAGGTAAAGTATTACATGATCCCATTGTCAACAAGTCATTAGGTACACAGATGGTGGTAGTATAATCTTACAAATATTTTTAATGCCACTTGTAGCTTAATATCTACTCTGCGCACCAACATAATGTATCAGATGAACACATCAATCACACAAAACCAACATCACATAATTCAACTTACCACAACATCCTGTACTCTGAACATAGGAGTAGAGAAAGAGGATGATGTACAACATTTCTGAATTCTTTTTTCAAGGTCATTTGTGTATCTGTCATCAGACAATAACCAGATGTAGAGAGGTTGGAGAGAGTTTGATAACAGTTGTGGCGTTTGTTCTGTGTTTAATAGGCTGCACTTCTATTATTTATTAAATGTTTCCATTGTTTCTTAGCTAACTGTAGATTTCAGACTTTCTAGAAGGGTAGAAATGCTGGATGTGATCTTTTTGGGACGGGAATGTTCCCTGCATTATATGTACTTGTCTGTGCTCTGAGACTTAGGGCTATCTGTGGTAATGCCAATTTCCAGAAACGTCCCTGTGACCTGGAGAAGAGCACCAACATGCCCTCTTTTAATGACACAGGACTACTGTCCATGTACTGGCCTGTTGGCATGAAGTGGTGATGGCTCTGTACTGATATTTGTGAATTTGCCTGACAAAATCTTCTGTGTCAGAAGGAAATGTAGCCTTCTAGCCTTACTTGATTAAAGTTGCACTTCAGAGTAGTGCCTTGACCCGTTGGCTGACATTCAGTGTGTGTTGAGTGCACATGTACATCGTGTGTGTGTGTGCATATACATGGCAGTGAGACTGTGTACAATGTTGATATGTTTGCTGGGACCAGTAGGATCCATTTTGGATGGCCTCTGGTTTAGCATTGCACAAGATGGAGGACAGACAGTGGAAGTGTTTGCTTGCATTCCTGAAGTCAGAGGGTGAAAACGCAGACACTAAGGTGTCTGAACTTTGTCCCCCAAATCACCAGCCTTGATCACCTTCTAACCCAAACAGACCCAACCCACAGCCACATGATCATTGACTGGAGGACTCTAACAACTCAGGAAATAATCGCCATCATGAGCGCATCCCACTCTGGATCACCCAACTCCCCATGCCCCCACTTCATCTTCAACCTAGGACAGAGTGTGCTCACCCTCACCCTCACCCTCAATGCCTCCAACATGAGTGCCACCATTCCCGACGCCTGGAAGCACGCAGATGTAAAACCATTCCTGAAAAAAAACATCTGCCAAGCCCAGCAAACTCACGAACTACCACCGATCTCGCTGCTACCTTTCCCCACCAAAGTCCTAGAAAGGACCATCAACTGACAGCCCTTGAAACACCTAAAAGAACATAATCTACAGGATGCCTTCCAATCAGGTTTCTGCACCAACCACGACACCGAGAATGCCCTGATCGCCACAACGGATGAAATCAGAGCCCTCCTCGACCCCATAGAGAAATCAGCTCTACTCCTCCTCTACCTCTCAGTGTCTTTTGACACTGTCTCGCACCTCACCCTCAACACCAGACTCCACCACCTCCGAATTCGGAGCAACACCCTCAAATGGATCCTCGCCTTCCTCACAGGACACACCCAAATAGTCTACCTGCCCCCCTATACCTTGAAACCCAAGAATATCATCTGCAGCGTTCCCTAGGGGTCCTCTCTTAGCCCCACCCTCTTCAATACCTGACACCATTGGCAGACATCCTACGCAGCCATGGACTCAATATCATTTCATACGCTGACGACACGCGACTCATCCTCTCACTTTTTGAAGACCACGCCACCTCTAGAGAAAATTTCAGCAACGCCATGACCAATATTGCAGAGTGGATGAGATCCAACTGCCTGAAACTGAACACAGACAAGACAGAAGTGATCATTTTCGGAAACAACTCATCCCCCTCGGATGACATCTGGTGGCCAGTTGCCCTTGGGCAAGCCCTGACCGCAACGGACTATGCCCGCAATCTCTGCATCTTCATCAACTCACCTTCAACGACAGATAAACACAGTTGCTGCCATCTGCTTCCTCATCCTCTGCATGCTGCGAAAGACTTTCAGATAGATCCCCATAGACCCCAGAAAAACGGTGACCCAGCCCCTCATTACCAGCAGACTGGACTATGGAAATGCATCTATGTCACCACATAACTCCTCAACCACCTCCAAACTATACAGAACTCCGCAGCAAGACTCATCCTGGATCTTCCCAGATGCACCAGCATCACCCCGCGCCTCACTGGCTGCCCTTACAAACTAAATGCAAATCAAGGTCCTGACCCTTACCTTTAACTCCCTCCACAACATCAGACCCAAACACATCAACCACTGTCTGACTTTCCGCCAACCCTGCAGAGAATTCCGGTCAGCCTCCCTCGCTCAAATCCCATGATTCCACTGAAGCCGCAGCGGAGGCATGTCCTTCTCATTCCTCGCCGCCAAAACCTGGAACGACCTCCACCAGTGAACCACTCACTCCTTCCCCGATTTCAGGAAGAAGCTCAAGACGTGGCTCTTTGTTGCATCTAATGGCACCCCCCAGCACCTGGATACCCCTAGGGGTGATAAGCTGCGCTCTACAAATATCAATTGATTGATGATGATGACGATGAAGTGAGGTAGGATGAAGATAAGCCTACCATTAGAAATTCTATGAGTACCTTTTAGCTAGGGATTGCGGATTAGATTTCATGAACACTGCCATTTGGTAAATGGTGGGGGAGGGGATAAGTCACCAGATTCTGTTGGTAAAAGTGAGGGCCCTTTTGTCTGTCCCCAGTTGCTTCTTGAAGAAGGTTAACGATAGCCAGGAGCAGAGTCTTCACCCTTCACTGTGCACAAATTTTGGATACTCTTGCTTGGAACCAGCATCATCACTACCTGCTGTGAGTGCTCAAAGGTTGCATCTGCACTGCAACCAAAAAAATCGATTTGAAAGGGGACCAACAAAAACCTGTTCCAGAGCGTTAGCACTGGATCCACATCTCCTGTATGGAAAATGAGTATAAAAGTGAAATCCAAACCACCCTACTTTGTTCCAGATCTGTGTTCTTATTGAACAAGAAAGGGAGTGCTCCATAGAGTGCTCGAAGTGTTGGAGTGAGAGCAGGGCTAGTGTATGCATGAAAGGTAATCACTCAACAGGGAGGGGACTTTACCTGAATTCTGCGACTTGCTGGTGAAGCTTTTTTTTTTTTTTAGCACATAGAAGCCTGTCTGGCCACTCAGAATGGAAAGAAGAGGGCTTAGCCCTACAGGAGCAAAGACTGCTGCGATGAAAAAGAAACACCAGATATCGACCTCCATCACAGAAGTAGAACCTGGCAAGGGCACCCAGCCTGGAGGCCAGTCCTCATCAGTCCTGCCTGTCAAACCGACACTGGAAGCAGTGTGCAAGAGACCAAGAGAGTAAAAGAAGGACCAGGAGAGAAACACAGGACTGCCCCATAGAGAGAGACATCACCAAAGACATTGACCAGCATAGAATTACATACACACCAACCAGCGTCCGCTAGGCCGAGTCCTTTGCAGAGCGGGTAACAGAAAGGCACAGCCTCCAGAGCCTAAGATACTGGGTACAAAAGCAAAGCCAAACCACAATTAGGCTTTATCCTTATCAATAAGATGTTTACAGGCTAAAGGACTGTATGAACTCATCCACCAGTTTCTCAGGGCCAACCACTTCTTGAAAGTTGTATGCCGCCTAATTTTGCCTGAACCCAACTTACAGAAAGCACCACCCTTGACAGGGTAGACACTATAGAAGGCACTGGGGTTTGAGAGGGGGGGTACAGCATTTCATTATAGGTCTGTGGGTGTGATCATTTAACTTCAAAATGATAGGTATCTAATTAATTGTGTAGTATTTCGTACTACTATGATATTAAAAGTCCTTCCTTTTCCAAATAGGCAAGCACTGGTCTAGACAGTAATTTATTGGGTCTGCTGACGATCATCGAGTTCTGAGCCTTTGCCTCCCACACTTCCTACTTAAAAAGCCCTTTTCAGCTAGTCCTCGCTACCCTGAGAGTCATTCTTTCATCATTAAAACCTTTATTTCAACCAAAAATAATGGCTATAAAAGCATGTACAAAACAATAAACATATCCATAAAGACAATTAATCACAGATTAAAATACATATTCCATCCTGTGAAAGCCAAAGTTAAAATCAGATAAAGCAAATATCAGAACATCATGGAATTGCATAATTTAACAGCGGATTAAAAAAAATAGACCCATTCTAGAGTAGAGATCTTCTGAGCACAATCATTGGAGATAGAATTCCGCAGCTCTGCAATTATTAATCTTGGCCTTCTGAACAACGGGAATATGCAAGCCCTTAGACAGTTCTCTGTAAAATCTACATAAAAGCAAAAAGTGCAGAATAGTTTGATCAGCTGACTCATCACAGGGGCAGTGACAAACAGAGGAAATGTCGTACAGCCCAAAGGGGAAGCATAGCTTCCATTTAATAGAGCCCAGTCAAAATCTAGCGAGAAATGATCTTTCCCGTGCATTACTGACCCACACTAGGTATGGTTCCATCCTGGGAAAGGTTTAGATCTTCACACAATTACTCGAAGATTCAGACCTTGGATTGATCGACTCCCTGTCCCGGGCTCGTTTCCAACAGAAATGCTTCTTCACCAACCACATATCCTCCTTCTTAATATAAGATGGATCAGTGAATAGGCTAGATGTACCAAGTTTTAAAAAGCACAGCTGTAGGTACTGAAGCCAAGGTATGGGGGCCAGTTACACATGCTAGGCAATCCTCTATTACATCCCTGAGAGGCATATTTGTAAAGGGTATTAGCCTTAGTTTCTGAGCCATAGTAGGACAGATACAAGAACATCAGTTATAAATGGCCTTAAGTAACTTAGGGTGGACAGTAGAATTATCCACCATAAATCCCCCCCTCATATGGACCTGAGAGTTCTGAATTCCTGGTACTTCACGTGTCACAGTAACACATCTCCCTACTAGGTCACTTTCTATGGCCTCATGATATGCTGTATGAAGTTGTATTTATTGCAACATAATGCATATCAGCGTTCTCCAATTTGTGTTCAGCTTTCTTTTTCACACTGTTTTTAAAATCAGAAACAGTTATATACAAGTTTCTTTCAATTTAAACAGAAGCAACTGTAACTGCTCCAGTCACAAACTTTCTGTTTGTGTTTAATGAACTTTTTTCTTATATCTATGAACCCGGGATAGAGAAATAACGTATGCCCTCCATCTCTCTATGCTCTATTTTCCCTCTTTTTCTTTCCCACTATTCTTATCCCTCCATTGCTGCCACGCCTCCCATAAACTTCAGCCTCTATTGATAATTCCTACATATGAGGAGAAACATATTTCCACAGTTTATGACTTTACATGGAGCCATGGAGAAAGTGCTCTCACAGCTGGAGCTGGAGAGTTTCTACAAGATGGACAAATAAAGCCCACTCAGATCATGGCTGTACAAGCTCATGTACAAGCAATTGTCAATGGCTTGTACAATGGATGAGTGTGCAAAATGTGATTATCTTAGCATCTTTTACTGGTGACCCTAACCTGCAAAAACAACCGGGGTTCCAAAATACACACATTGTGATGGTGAAGGTTACCAGGACACGCATCAGGTGTCACAATTTGAAGGAGAACATGGGAGGGCCAAGAAGGCTGCGATGGTCCAGTAAACAACTGACCCTGAAAAGGAATAACAAAATGTGAGAGAGGTAATCAGAACGCTGACCACTCCTGTCGTTCTTATTGCCACCTACATTCATAGTGGTAGCAATGTGGAGTCCAAAGGGCAGACAAAAAACAGGACCAAACCAGCTTCACTGCTGTGGTTATCCGAGAGTCTGGCTCATGGGATGCAAAAGATCATGTTACATGTAGTTGTTGGCCCAGACATGGTGATCAGTAGCCAGTTATGAACTAGGACAGGAATATCTACTCTTCTGCTGACTAGTCACTGGTGGCAGGTTTTGGGGACAGCTCCGCAGATTAATTGCAGATCGATGCCAACCCCAACCACAGCATGGTTAGAGGCGTCAAATGATGTAGAAGGAGTGGAGCACCACATACCAAAACCTTCTTACGTTGGCTGCTTCCTTGATGCTCCCATCTGACAAGTGAATCACAGACTAACAGTAACACCATCTGATCCTGGATATTGACTGGGTGGGGCAGCTTTAGAGACAGGGGATGTATCTTAAGCCATAGTCTTGAGGCTTGGAATTAATACCTAAGGGACCAGATAAGAGTTCTGCTGCCAAAAATCAAGTGCTGCTGCCACCCACTGCCAACCACTGGTACAAAAATTAAACACTGAGCATAATGAAGTTGGGTGTTCACCCACCAGCGTCTGGTAAAGTTTGAAATAAGTGGAGTGGAACTCAGTGGCGGTTCACAGGGCACAGAAGGGAGGGGCGGCGCGCCGGGGGGTGGGGGAAGAATAAATATTAAATTAAATAAAAAAACACTTACGTCCTCACTGTTGCGCCGCTTCGCTCTGCTCCTCCGTCTTCTTGGTGCAGGCATATGTGTAGGAGGCTGGCCTGGTTTGTAGTGGGTACCAAAGGTACTTACACCATATACCAGGTCCAGTTATCCCTTATTAGTGAAATGTTGTCAGTGTCTAGAAGCCAGGCTGTCTAGAGGTAGCTGTAGGCAGAGCCGCTAAGGTTGAAATAGGAGACATGCAAAGCTCTTGCAAAACCTCTGTAGTCACACAATACTCACACACATGAAAGACTACTCAGTGTTACAAAAATAAAGGTACTTTATTTTAGTGACACAAGGCTAAAAATACTTTGGAGCCAATACTCCCTTACGAGGTAAGTAAATTACACAATATATACACTAGTAAATAAAAACAGGTAAGTACACAGTAAGAAAACAGTGCAAATAGTGAAAATCTCAATAGGTTGCAATGGGCCTAGGGGGAACACAAACCATATACTAAAATAGTGGAATGCAAAATTCGCTTTCCCACCTAGGCAAGTGTAGTGTGTAGAGGGGCGCTGAGAGTGTAAGAAAACACCAAAGGTAAGTAATAAACCCCACCCCAGAGCCCATGGAAGCAGGAGTAAAACACAGCAAGTTTCCTAAAACACACTTGAAGTCGTGATAGAAGATTATGCAAGAACCAGAAGAGACTGCAAGAGACCAACAATGGATTCCTGGACTTGACCGCCATTTTCTATCTGTTCACTCACTTGCTACCTGACCTTCAACAGGAGAGGACCTACACTGCAAGTGCTGCTGTGACCTGTGTCTGGACCAACCATGGCTTGTGTCACTGGGGAAAGGGCCCCTGCCTTCACTGCTGTGGAGTTGGAGAGACTGGTGGATGGGATCTTACCCCAGTACTGAATGCTGTACGGGCCTCCAGACCGACAGGTGAGTACACTGTGAGCACGATGCATGGGGCATGAATGCATGGAGTACTGTGTGTGAGGGCCTAGTTTTGGGGGGGGGGGGTTGGTGGAAGGGCCCTGGGCAGTGTGCTGCATGTATGGTGGGCAATGCGGTGGCCTATCCGGAGCTGGATGGACACTTGGGGGCATCACAGCAGCCACAAGGGGGTGAGTACAGTGCCCCAATATACTACTTGCACGTGGTGGGGTGGCATCTGGGTGGGGGATATGGGTCTGTGGGTGCCCCTTGGCCAGGCCGGACATTGCCCATGTTGGGCTGGTTCTGATGTCAACCTCCTCCAACCAAGCTAGTAGGAATCCACTACTGGGCAGGTGTCTGTGGGTCTCAGGTATGCTGCAATTGGCATTAGGTATCCCTGTCCATGGGCTGGTGACTAGCATTGTGACTGTTAGTGCATTGCCTAGTGCGTAGGGCTGTTCCCTGTGTGCGCGTGTGCTGTGTTCGCCAACGGTGGTGTTGTTGCTGCCATTGACCAAGGATATCCTTTGTCTCTCCCCCCCCACTTTTTGTTTTTCATCCTGTCCTTATGTGCATTAGCATCATCTGGCGGAGGGGAACCGGCTACGGGGAGAGCTGCATCCCACAGGGCCCAGGAGGCCGAATCCACAGACCGTGATGGCACCAGTGGGACGGAGGGCGAGAGGAGCATCATGGCGGAGACTGGAGGGGACAGTTCTGACAGTGATAACTCCTCCGATGGAAGCTCCCTGGTGGTGGCGGACACCTCTGTGCCCACCTTAACTACAGGTACATCTGCCACCCCCCATACCAGCACTGCCCTCCTAGCAGCCCCTCAAGCATGTTTCCCATGCCGCTCACCCAGGAGGGTGGGCATCTCCTTCGCCCCAGGCACCTCAGGCCCTGCCCTAGTTAGCCCTGTTGCCCTGAGTGAGGAGGCTATTGACCTCCTGCGATCCATCTCTGTTGGGCAGTCAACCATTGTGAATGCCAACCAGGGGCTGGCAGCCCATTTGCAACAAACAAATGCATTCCTGGTGGGCATTCTCTCTGGCATGGCGGCCCAACAGAAATCAATCCAGGCTCTGGCCTCCTCCCTGATGGCAGCCATTGTCCCTGTTTCTAGCCTCCCCCTCCTGCCTCCTCTGCCCAGACCCAGTCCCCTCAACCCCAACCTATCCCAAACACACAGGCAGACCAGCATGCACCCAGGACAACACACAGGAGTGGTTCAGGCAAACACAAAAACCACACATCATCCAACAGGCACTCACACAAACACCATCCAGATGCAGACATACCAACATCAACTGCCTCCACTGTGTCCCCCCTCCTACTCATCGTCCACCTCCCTCCCAGTAGCGTCTGCACTCACACCTGCATGCACTACATCCTCATCCACTACCACCATCACGCCTAACACTACACACCCCTAACTGGCAGTCACCACCCCCACATCCATGCACACGTCCCCTGTGTCCTTTCCCATTGTGTCTGTGCCCCCTCCTCCCAAAGTACACAAACGCAAGCACTCAGACAACCAACAGCCATCCACCTCACAACAGCATACAGCCCATGCACATGCATCCAAATGCAGCAGACACCTCCTACAACCACTTCCTCTTCCTCCACTCCCAAACCTTCACCCTCTTCCCGCCCCAATATCCCTAAGAAGCTTTTCCTCTCCACCCTTGATCTCTTCCCTACTGCTCCCCCCCCGTCCTTCTCGTCGGGCCAGGGTGGTCAGAACCCAGATGAGCACCTCAGCCGCCCAGTCCACGACCACAGTAGTGTCGACAGCTATTGCAGGTGGGAGAAGATCCCGGGCACCATGCATCAACACTGACAGGGTGCCTGCACCAGATGCATCAAGGAAGGGCAAGGAGGCACCACCAGCTGCGACAGGAAAGGGCAAGGAGCCACCACCAGCTGCAGGAGGGAAGGGCAAGGGGCAATCCCCGGCTGCTGCCAGGAAGGGCAAGGGGCCTGCAGCAGCAGGCAGGAAGGACAGGAGACCTAGTGCTGGGACTCATTCTGAGCCCCCACCACCAACCATTGGGGTTCAGCCGTCCAAGGCTGCAGGGGAAGGGCTGGAGCCTCCCCCCACCACCGCCAGCACAGCCACCAGCGCCGCCACCAGCACCACTGTCAGCATCAGCAGCCTCAATGGGCAGCCGTCCGAGGCTGCAGGGGATGGGCTGGAGCCTCCCCCCCCACTCCCAACACCGCCACCTGCACCACTGCCAGCAGCAGCAGCCCCAGTGGGAGGCCGTCCGAGGCTGCAGGGGATGGGCTGGCCCTCCCCCACCACTGCCAGCACCGCCACCAGCACCACTGCCAGCAGAAGCAGCCCCAGTGGGCAGGCGTCCGAGGCTGGAGCCTCCCCCACCGCCACCAGCACCACTGTAGGAGGCTGGCCTGGCTTTTAGTGGGTACCTGATGGTATTTACACCTTGTGCCAGGTCCAGTTATCCCTTAATAGTAGATTAGTAGTGTTCTAGCAGCTTAGGCTGATAGAGGTAGCTATAGCAGAGCAGCTTAGGCTGAACTAGGAGACATGCAAAGCTCCTACTATACTACTAATATCATATAGGTACTATATTATAAGAAACCCAATACTCTGAGGTACTAAAAATAAAGGTACTTTATTTCAGTGAAAATGTGCCAAAAATATCTCAGAGGATATACTCCCTTAGGAGGTAAGTAAAATACACAAAATATACACACAAACCAAAATCAGGTAAGTAAAACAGTCATAAAGTAGTGCAAGTAGTGTAGAATACAATAGGATGCAATAGGCCTAGGGGCTACACAAACCATATACTAAGAAAGTGGAATGCGAACCACAAATGGACCCCTAGGCTAGTGTGGTGTGTAGAGGGTCGCTGGGAGTGTAAGAAAACACTAAGGGTGTCCAGGATACCCCACCCTAAGACCCTAAAAAGTAGGAGCAAAGTGTTACTACTTCCCCAGAAACACACTAAACTTGTGATACAGGATTCTGCAAAGACCACAACAGACTGCAAAGCACTGAAGACGGATTCCTGGACCTGAGGACCTGCAAAGGAAGGGGACCAAGTCCAAGAGTCGTGAAAGTGTTCAGGGGGGGCAGGAGCCCACTAAACCCCGGTTGAAGGTGCAAAATGGATGCCTCCGGATGGAAGAAGCTGAAGATTCCGCAACAACCAAAGGTGCTAGGAACTTCTCCTTTGTGCAGAAGATGTCCCACGGCATGCTGTAGGATGCAGAGTTGTTTCTTTGGAGAAAGACTGCAAACAAGCCTTGCTAGCTGCACAGGTCGCTGTTGAAGAAAAAGGGTGCTGCCCGGGCCCAGAAAGGACCAGGAGGTTGCCACTTGGGAGAGGAGACAGAGCAATACAGAGAGCCCAAGCAAAAGAGGGCAGCACCTGCAGAAGTCCTTATACATGGGCTCAAGAAGACTGAGCACAGCGGTCGTCTCAACACTGCAAAAGAGGGTCCCACGAAGCCGGAGGTCAACTCAGGGAGTTGAGCAATGCAGGACAGAGCGCTGGGGACCTGGGCTAGGCTGTGCTCGAAGGATTCCATGCAAAAGTGCACAGAAGCCCTAGCAGCTGCAGTTCATGCAGTGCACAGGATTACTGTCTGGAGAGGGGAGGCAAGGACTTACCTCCTCCACATTTGGACTGTTGGACCATTGGACAGTCTGGGTCACTTGGGTCCACCACCTGTGTTCCAGGGGCCGCACTCGTCAGGAGGAGAGGGGTCCCAGATTTCCGGTGACGCTGACGTTTGGTGCCTGAAACAGCAGGGGGAAGATTCTGTCAACCCACGGGAGATTTCTTCCAGTGCTGGATGAAGGCACGCAGCCCCCAAAGCATGCACCACCAGGAAACAGTTGAGAAAGCCGTCAGGATTAAGCGCTACAATGTCGCTGGTAGTCTTCTTGCTACTTTGTTGCAGTTTTGCAGGTGTCCTGGAGCAGCCAGAGGTCGATCCTTGGCAGAAGTCGAAGAGGGAGATGCAGGGGAACTCTGGTGAATTCTTGCAAGTCGTTATCTGAGGAAAAGCCCACTGGAGAGACCCTAAATAGCCCTCAGAGGAGGATTGGCCACCTAGTCAGGTAAGCACCTATCAGGAGGGGTCTCTGACGTCACCTGCTGGCACTGGCCACTCAGAGGCCTCCAGTGTGCTCTCACACCTCTGGATTCAAGATGGCAGAGGTCTGAGACACACTGGAGGAGCTCTGGACACAACCCCTGGGGTGGTAGTGGACAGGGGAGTGGTCACTCCCCTTTCCTTTGTCCAGTTTCCTTCCGGAGCAGGGACTGGGGGTTCCCTGAACCGGTGTAGACTGGCTTATGCAAGGAGGGCACCATCTGTGCCCTTCAAAGCATTTCTAGATGCAGTGGGAGGCTACTCCTCACCAGCCCTTAACACCTATTTCCAAAGGGAGAGGGTGTAACACCCTCTCTCAGAGGAAATTCTTTGTTCTGCTTACCTGGGACTGGGCTGCCCAGACCCCAGGAGGGCAGAAGCCTGTCTGTGGGGTGGCAGAAGCGGTAGATGCAGAGAAAACCCCAGAGAGCTGGTTTGGCAGTACCCAGGGTCCATAGTGGAGCCCTGGGGATGCATGGGATTGCCACCCCAATGCCAGATTTGGCATGGGGGACAATTCCATGATCTTGGACATGTTACATGGCCCTATTCGGAGTTACCATTGTGAAGCTACATATAGGTATTGATCTATATGTAGTGCACACGTGTAATGGTGTCCCTGCACACACAAAGTCCGGGGAAATTGCCCTGAACTATGTGGGGGCACCTTTGCTAGTGCAAGGGTGCCCTCACACTTAGTAACTTTGCACCTAACCTTCACTAAGTGAGGGTTAGACATATAGGTGACTTATAAGTTACTTAAGTGCAGTGTAAAATGGCTGTGAAATAACATTTGCGTTATTTCACTCAGGTTGCAGTGACAGTCCTGTGTAAGATTTGTCTGAGCTCCCTATGGGTGGCAAAAGAAATGTTGCAGCCCATAGGGATCTCCTGGAATCCCCAATACCCTGGGTACCTAGGTACCATATACTAGGGAATTATAAGGGTGTTCCAATGTGCCAATTAGAATTGGTAAAAATGGTCATTAGCTTATAGTGACAATTTTAAAGGCAGAGAGAGCATAAGCACTGAGGTTCTGGTTAGCAGAGCCTCAGTGACACAGTTAGTCACTACACAGGTACACACATTCAGGCCACAAACTATGAGCACTGGGGTCCTGTCTAGCAGGATCCCAGTGAGATAGGCAAAAACAAACTTACATACATGTAAAAATGGGGGTAACATGCCAGGCAAGATGATACTTTCCTACACAACATACCCCTCCCCCAAACGAGGGACAATAAGGCTAACCTTGCCCAGATGAGTCTTCATTGTCTAAGAGGAAATATCTGGAGAGTCCATCTGCATTGGAGTGGGTAGTCCCAGGTCTATGTTCCACTATATAGTCCATTCCCTGTAGGGAGTTGGACCACCTCAACAGTTTAGGGTTTTCAGCTTTCATTTGTTTAAGCCATAATAGAGGTTTGTGGTCTGTCTGAACAATAAAGTGAGTACCAAACAGGTATGGTCTCAAATTTTTCAGTGCCCAGACCACAGCAAAGGCCTCCCTCTCTATGGCAGACCAACGCTTTTCTCTGGGGGTCAACCTCCTGCTGATAAAAGCAACAGGTTGATCCTGGCCCTCAGTGTTAAGCTGTGATAGAACTGCCCCTACCTCTAATTCAGAAGCATCAGTCTGGAGTATTAATTTTTTGGAGTAACAAGGACTTTGTATGACAGGTGCAGAGCACATGGCCTGTTTAAGCTCATCAGAAGCCTTTTGACAGCTAGCTGTCCACAATACCTTTTTAGGTATTTTCTTGCTGGTGAGGTCATTAAGAGGGGCTGCAATGGAGCCATAGTTCTTAATGAATCTCCTATAGTACCCTGTGAGTACCCTGTGAGGCTTGGAAGGCTCTCACTTGGGTTTGAGTTGTATGGGGAGCCCATTCCATTATGGTTTGAATCTTCTCCTGCAGTGGTGCAATCTGTGCCCCATCTACTAGGTGGCCCAGATAAACCACTTTCCCCTGCCCTATCTGGCACTTTGAAGCCTTGATAGTGAGGCCTGCCCTGCAGGGACTCCAAAACTTTCCATAGGTGGACCAGGTGATCATCCCAGGTGGAGCTAAAGACAGCTATATCATCTAGAAATGCTGAACTAAAGGCTTCCACACCTTGCAGGACTGTATTCACCAACCTCTGAAAAATGGCAGGTGCATTTTTCAATCCAAAGGGCATAACAGTGAACTGACAGTGCCCTCCAATGGTGGGAAATGCAGTTTTAGGTTTAGCATCTTCTGACAACTTAATCTGCCAATACCGTGCAGTTAAGTCAAAAGGGCTTAGATACTTGGCAGAAGCCAGTGTTTCTATTAGCTCATCTGCACTGGGTATAGGGTGAGCATCAGTTTTGGTTACTTGATTGAGTCCTCTATAGTGAACAAAAAACCTAATTTCCTTTTTACCATCTTTAGTATGAGGTTTGGGAACAAGCACCACTGGGCTAGCCCATCTGATTTCAGAAGGCTCAATCACTCCCAGATCTAACATTTTCTGTACCTCTTGTTTTATGCAATCTCTGGCATGGTCAGGCTGCCTATAAATCTTACTTTTGACAGGCAAACTGTCTCCAGTGTTAATTGTGTGCTCACACCAGGTAGTTGTACCTGGGATCAGTGAGAAGAGGTCAGAAAACTGAACTAAGAGATTTATGCAGTTGTCCTTCTGCTAGTCAGTAAGGCAACCTGCAAGCACAACACCCTCCACTAAGCCATCATCTTCAGTGGTGGAGATGAGGTCAGGGAGAGGGTCACTCTCTTCTTCCTGCCCCTCATCAGTTGCCATGAGCAGGGTTAAATCAGCCCTGTCATAATAAGGTTTTAGGCGATTGACATAGAGCACCCTAAGGGGACTTCTGGCAGTGCCCAGGTCTACCAAATAGGTGACCTCACCTTTCTTTTCTACTATGAGACGGGGTCCACTCCATTTGTCCTGGAGTGCTCTTGGGGCCACAGGCTCCAATACCCACACCTTCTGTCCTGGGTGGACAGCCTTCTGGTCATGCCATTGCTTTTGGAGCTCTTGACCGGCCTGAAGGTTTTTACTGGCCTTTTTCATGTACTCAGCCATTCTGGATCTTAGGCCAAGTACATATCCACAATGTCTTGCTGGGGAGCTTTTAAAGGTTGTTCTCAACCCTCCTTCACAAGAGCAAGGGTATCTCTTAAAGGGTGCCCAAAGAGGAGTTCAAAGGGGCTGAAGCCCACTCCTTTTTGGGGCAGAAAGGAGGCATGGCAACAGGACATCCCATCTCCGTCTGAGTTTTTCAGGGAGTCCCATGATCATACCTTTGAGAGTTTTATTAAACCTTTCAACCAGACCACTTGTCTGTGGATGATAAGGAGTAGTGAACTTGTAAGTTACACTACACTCCTTCCACATAGCTTTGAGGTATGCAGACATGAAGTTACTACCTCTGTATGACACCACTTCCTTAGGGAAACCCACCCTGGAAAAGATTCCCAGGAGGGCTTTTGCCATTGCAGGAGCTGTAGTGGTCCTTAAGGGTATAGCTTCAGGATACCTAGTGGCATGGTCCACTACCACAAGGATAAACCTATTGCCTGAAGCTGTTGGAGGGTCAAGTGGGCCAACTATGTTAACCTCTGCCCTTTCTAAGGGCACCCCAACCACAGGAAGTGGAATTAAGGGGGCCTTAGGTGTGCCACCAGTCTTGCCACTGGCTTGGCAGGTCACACAGGAGCGACAACACTCCTTAATGTCCTCTGACATATGAGGCCAGTGAAACAATTGATCAAGTCTGCCCAAGTTTTACTCTGGCCCAAATGCCCAGCCAAAGGCATATCATGAGCCAAACTCAGAAGAAACTCCCTATACTGCAAAGGAATGACCATACTCCTGGCAGCTCCAGGTTTAGGGTCCCTTGACTCAGTGTAGAGGAGGTTATCTCCCCAACGGACTTTATGGCTATCCTCTAGTATGGGACAGGTCTGCTGTGCCACACTCAGCTCTTCCCTAGCAGGTCCCCCGCAGCCACAAGCTCAGCAGTGTCTGCTGCCAGCTCATCTGGTGTAGGTTCTGCCCAGGGAGAGGATTCTTCTTCCTCAAAAGGGGAATCTTCTGGAGAGGGAGTGATAGTGGGCATGGATTTACCCTTTCTACCCCTAGCTTTTGGTAGCACTTGGTCCATTTTTCCAGGATCCAAGCTTCCCTGTCCTCTTTGCTTCTGGGCCTGAGCCCTTGTGAGAGCAAAGATATGCCCTGGAATGCCCAGCATTGCTGCATGAGCTTCCAACTCCACTTCTGCCCAAGCTGATGTCTCCAAATCATTGCCTAGTAAGCAGTCTACAGGTAAATCAGTGGCAACTTTCTTTGGACCAGTAACCCCCCCCACCCCAGTTGAGATTCACAACAGCCATGGGGTGGCTAAAAGTGTTGTTATGAGCATCAGTCACTTGGTACTGCTGACCAAGTAGGTGTTGATCAGGGTGAACCAGTTTCTCAATCACCATAGTGACACTGGCTCCTGTGTCCCTGTAGGCCTCAACACCATTTATTAGGGGAAGTTGCTTGTACTTACCCATATTAAGGGGACAATCAACAAAGGTGGCAAAGTCAATACCACCATCAGAGACTAAAACAGCCTCTGTGGCCTCCCTAACAAGACCAACACCAACTACATTACCAATGGTGAGCCCAGCTACACCCTGTGCTTGGCTATTTGTAGTATTCTTTCCACCACCACTGCTATTACCAGGGGCACTAGAGGACGCAGTTGGGGTTGTGGTGGTGGGAGCCTTTGTGTTTTTCTTTGGACAAGTGGAATCACTTGCCCAATGGCCTTTATTTTTACATAAATAACACCATGGTTTCTTTTGATTGTTAAAAGAGGATTTGGACCTACCTCCCCCAGAGGATTTTTGTGGGCCTGATGAAGACTCAAAATGTTTTTTATCTTTGTCCTCACCCTTGTCAGAAGACTTACCATCCTTCTTCTTGCCATCCTTGTCACCACCTGTATGAGCTTTTCTGCTCACACTTGTTCTGACCCATTTGTCTGCCTTCTTTCCCAATTCGTGGGGAGAGGTCAGATCTGAGTCTACTAAGTACTGATGTAACAAGTCAGACACACAATTATTCAAAATATGCTCTCTCAAAATAAGATTATATAGGCTTTTATGGTCAGTCACTTTACTGCCATGTAACCATCCCTCCAAGGCCTTCACTGAACAGTCTACAAAGTCTGTCCAGTCTTGAGAGGACTCTTTTCTGGTATCTCTGAACTTTAGCAACACAAAAGGATGATGGATGGTGTGCTGAACAATGCAAACACTCACCCCCAGTGATAGATCTGTGTTTAATCCATATTTCCTTCGATCTTTTGCTCACCATGCCACCCCAGTTTGGACCCAGCCATATGCAAATCAGTCTTGACCCTGTTCCTCATGGGAACTGTCCAGCCCGAACTGCCTGGACCAGAAACAAGCATCCTGGGACCGGTTTCAGGGTTTCACCCTTCATCAGCCAGGCTAGTTTGAATCCAGTGGCACAGTGAGCAAGGGAGCCACGTCTGGGCATACCCTTCCTACTTAGGGCAACTTTAGCAACACAAAAGGATGATGGACGGAGTGCTGAACAATGCAAACACTCACCCCCAGGCACAGATCTGGGTTTAATCCATCGTTCTTTTACTCACCATGCCACCCCAGTTTGGACCCAGCCATGTGCAAATCATTCTTGAACATGTTCCTCATGGAAACAGTTCAGCCCGAACTGCCAAGCCAGGTCCTCCCTGGACCAGAAACAAGCATCCTGGGACCGGTTTCAGGGTTTCACCCTTCATCAGCCAGACTAGCTTGAATCCAGTGGCACAGTGAGCAAGGGACCCACGTCTGGGCATACCCTTCCCACTTAGGGCAACTTTAGCAACACAAAAGGATGATGGACGGAGTGCTGAAAAATGCAAACACTCACCCCCAGTCACAGATCTGGGATTAATCCATCGTTCTTTTGCTCACCATGCCACCCCAATTTGGATCCAGCCATATGCAAATCAGTCTTGACCCTGTTCCTCATGGGAACAGTCCAGCCCGAACTGCCAAGCCAAGTCCTCCCTAGACCGGAAACAAGCATCCTGGGACCGGTTTCAGGGTTTCACCCTTCATCAGCCAGGCTAGCTTGAATCCAGTTGCACAGTGAGCAAGGGACCCACGTCTGGGCATACCCTTCCCACTTAAGGCAACTTTAGCAACACAAAAGGATGATGGACGGGGTGCTGAACAATGCAAACACTCACCCCCAGTCACAGATCTGGGATTAATCCATCGTTCTTTTGCTCACCATGCCACCCCAATTTGGACCCAGCCATATGCAAATCAGTCTTGACCCTGTTCCTCATGGGAACAGTCCAGCCCGAACTGCCAAGCCAGGTCCTCCCTGGATCGGAAACAAGCATCCTGGGACCGGTTTCAGGGTTCCACACTTCATCAGCCAGACTAGCTTGAATTCAGTGGCACAGTGAGCAAGGGACCCACGTCTGGGCATACCCTTCCCACTTAGGGCAACTTTAGCAACACAAAAGGATGATGGACGGAGTGCTGAACAATGCAAACACTCACCCCCAGTCACAGATCTGGGTTTAATCCATTGTTCTTTTTCTCACCATGCCACCCCAGTTTGGACCCAGCCATATGCAAATCAGTCTTAAGCCTGTTCCTCTTGGGAACAGTCCAGCCTGAACTGCCAAGCCAGGTCCTCCCTGGACCGGAAACAAGCATCCTGGGACCAGTTTCAGGGTTTCACCCTTCATCAGCCAGGCTAGCTTGAATCCAGTGGCACAGTGAGCAAGGGACCCATGTCTGGGCATACCCTTCCCACTTGGGGCAACTTAAGCAACACAAAAGGATGATGGACGGAGTGCTGAACAATGCAAACACTCACCCACAGTCACAGATCTGGGTTTAATCCATCGTTCTTTTGCTCACCATGCCACCCCAGTTTGGACCCAGCCATATGCAAATCAGTCTTGACCCTGTTCCTCATAGGAACAGTCCAGCCCGAACTGCCAAGCCAGGTCCTCCCTGGACCGGAAACAAGCATCCTGGGACCAGTTTCAGGGTTTCACCCTTCATCAGCCAGGCTAGCTTGAATCCAGTGGCACAGTGAGCAAGGGACCCACGTCTGGGCATACCCTTCCCACTTAGGGCAACTTTAGCAACACAAAGGGATGATGGACGGAGTGCTGAACAATCTATGAACTTTATCCTGTATTGTTCAGTGGTTAAGCCAAATCCATCTAAGAGTGCATGTTTCTAAACTTTGTAGTTGTTGGCATCACTCTCTCTGACAGTAAGGAGCCTATCCCTACCCTTGCCAGTGAAAGATAGCCACAAGATAGCAACCCACTGCCTTTGAGGAACCAACTGTACCATACAGGCCTTCTCAAATGCAGCAAACCGCTTGTTTATGTCATCCCCTCCTTGTAAGGGGGGACAATTTTGTGCAGATTTCTTGAATCTGTTTCTCTTACAGGATGACTATCAAGAACACTGCTGCTGCCACCATGGGGTACTAACCCCAACTTCTGTCTCTCCCTCTCTACATCTAGAGATTCCCTGTCTAAGGCCAACTGCTGCTGTCTCAGCTTCAGTCTGGCCTCTTCCAACCTCAGCTTTCTGAGTTCCCTGGCTAGGGTGTTATCCTCAGGGTGGGAGGATTGGGAATTCTCTGACGCAGAGGTGCTGTGGGAATTGGCAGAAGTAGACCTGTCTCTAACTGCCTGAACTCTAGTTACCTGGCCTTTTGGTGTGAGAGGTGCCCTACTGATGTGTAACCCCCTCCTACTACCAGCTTCACTTGATGGCCTGTTAGCTGACAGGTCTTTTGGAGGAACCCTCCCCAGAGTCCTCAGGGCCCTCCCCTGATTCTACCTGGGTTCCCTCCTCCTCTACCTCCTGATCCTGGGATGGGCAATACTAGTTCTGGTCACTTTCTAGGCGATGGCTAAGGAGAAGATCTTTTGTAGGGTTCTTAACCAATACTTAAACTTACATACATGTAAAAATGGGGATAACATGCCAGACAAGATGGTACTTTCCTACAACCACTGCCAGCAGCCCCAGTGGGCAGATGGGTTGGACCCTCTTTCCACCACTGCCAGCTCCGCCACCAGCATCACTGCCAGCATCAGCAGCCCCAGTGGGCAGCCGCCCGAGGCTGCAGGGGATGGGCTGGAGTCTCCCCCAACCACTACTAGCACCGACACCAGCCCCGTCACTGCCACCACTGAGCAGCCGTCAATGCTGGCGGACAGTGTGTAGTCCTGCCTCCATGGGCTGTTCTGTGTCGTGGCCCCTGCAAATCCTGTGGGTCTGACACCCAGGTGAGAAACTGTGACCTTGCACTCCCCAAGATCTGCATCACAGGGCACAAGGCCCCCTCCAGAACCTGTGGAAGAAGCCATCCACTCACCCCATCCTTCCCAGGATGAAGCACACTGGGCACAATGTCCCCTCCAGAACCAGTGGAAGAAGCCATCCACTCACCCCATCCTTCCCAGGATGAAGCACACTGGGCACAGTTCCCCCTACAGAACCACTGGAAGTAGCCATCCACTGGAGCAACTGAGGCCTTGCACTCCCCAGGACCAAGCAGTGGGCAAACTACCCATTTGAGAGACTGTGGCCTTGCGCTCCCCAGGACCAAGTAGTGGGCAAACCATCTACTTGAGAGACTGTGGCCTTGCACTCCCCAAGACCAAGCAGTGGGCAAACCACCCACTTGAGAGACTGTTGCCTTGCACTCCCCAGGACCAAGCACAGGGCATGTAGCCCCCTCCAGGACCAGTGGTGCTGTACCATCTTCCGGCTGAGGTGACCCCCCAATCCCCGTCCCCCTGAGGTGCCTGTGTATTTCCGACCTGATGCCTCTGCAGTGTTCTCTCCGTGTTGTTGCAGGAGTGAGGTGAGGCCTTGGCCTATGTGATGTGGCACTGTGGCCCACGGACATTGAGGACTGGGCAGTGTCCCTACCTTTGCAAAGATGTATATATGTCTGAATTTTGATGCACTTATTCATGTTATTTTATCATATTTTCCTCACTTTCTCTAAATCATCTTGGCCTTACATTATTTCTGAGTGGTACGGGGTGGATGTAATGCTACTGCATCTGGTTGTGTGTGTGGTGTTGGGTGTGGAGGTGTTGCGTGTATGTGTGTGTCACTCTCTTTTTCCTCCCCCCTCCCTTGTGTGCTAGGCGGCAGTACTCATTGTGGTCGTCTTCGCCGGCGTTGGTGTTCATAATGCAGGTCAAGGTAGACAGGCATGGAAAATATGTGCAGCTCGGGCTTCATGGCGTCATGGTTTTTCCCTGAGTCTCCACAGGTGAGTCCTTTGTCTTCTGTGTTCTGTTTCTGCCGTGCTTTTGATGTTGTTGGTACCGCCCCAGAAAAGGTGGCGGATAGGCCTGTCATAATAGCATGGGCGGTAGACTGTCTTCCGCCTGGCTGTTGGCGGTTACCACCGTGGTGCTTGTTGATACCACCGTGGCGGTCGGTGTGTTAAAGGGGCCGTCTGTCTGAGAGGTTTCCGCCGTGGTCATAATTCCATATTTTTACTGCCGCCCGTTGGTGGTATTACTGCCGCTTTATCTCCAACCGCCAGGGTTGTAATGAGGGCCAAAGTCAGTATTGCACCGAAGAAGATAGATGCGGGTTCCTGGTTGGTGCAGAAGATGTCCCAATGCGGATGGATGAATGCAGTCTGGTTTGCATTGCTGGATACCGCCAACAAGCCTTAGCACACGCAAAGCTCGTGGTTAGTGGAAAATGGTGCTGCCCGGGACCAGGAGGGACCTGGTGGCCTCTATCCAGGAGGGGGAGACAAAGGGGGCTCTCAGCAACTCAGAGAGCCATGAGAAGACCAGGCAGTGCGCTCAGGAGTCCCACAGCATGGGTACGAAGAAGATGCAAATGGAGGCTCATGCAGCATGACACAAAGGATTCCCAGGCCGCTGGAGAACCACTCAGGAAGCTGTGGGTCACAGGATGGAGTGCTGGGGGCCTAAGCTGTGCTGTGCACGAAGAACTTCTTGGAAGGTCACACACATGCCTTGGCAACAGCAAGTCACACAGTGCACGGGGATATTGTCTTGCATGGGGAGGCAAGCTCTTACCTCCACCAAAGTCGCACAGCTAGATGTTGGGACTGTCGGAGTCACTTTAGTCCACCACCCTTGTTGCTGGATCCACGCCTGTTGTCTAGAGAGGGGACCCAAGCCACCGGTCGCTGCTGTAGAGAGGTGCCTGCTAAAGCAGGGAAGTGACTCCGTCACTCCAGAGGAGATTCCTTTGGTTCTTCTGGTACAGGCTGAAGACAGCCAGTCCTAGGAGGATGCACGACCTGGAAACTGTTGCAGTTGTTGGCAGAAGCTGAAGATACAATGTTGCAGAAGTCGTCTTAGCTTCTTTGTTGCAGTTTTGTAGAGTTCCTAGAGCGGTCAGCAAGGAGGGCACCATCTGTGCCCTTCAAAGCATTTCCAGAGGCTCTAGGAGGATACCCCTCCCACGCCTGTAACACCTATTTCCAAAGGGAGAGGGTGTAACACCCCTCTCCCAAAGGAAATCCTTTGTTCTGCCTTCCCGGGATTGAGCTGCTCAGGCCGCAGGAGGGCAGAAGCCGTCTGTGAGGTGGCAGCAGCTGGGGCTGCCTGGAAAACCTCATAAGGATGGTATGGCAGTACTGGGGGTCCACTGTGGAGCCCCCAGAGTGCATGGGATTGCGCAACCCTATACAGCAGGCCAAACATAAATGAACAGTAAATGGCCATAGAAGTGGGAAAATCAGCCTGCCAGTGACAATGTCAAACACAAAACTGTCAATGTAAAGTGAAGTTACAGTGTCTTACCTGTGTGTCATTGGAAGTATTGTATAATTGCACTTCTGTTGTCCTCATCCTCTTCCTCTGCCTCCTCATCTTCACTGGTGACATAAGGCAAGGTTGTGCAACATACCGCATGCCACGATGATCTGGCACACCTTCTTGGGTGAGTAGTACAGGGATCCACCTGTTAGATGGAGGCAACAAAACCTGGCCTTCAGGAGGCCGAATGTCCTTTGTATTATTATTCATGTTTGCCCATGTGCCTCATTGTAACGTTCCTCTGCCCTTGTCCTGGTATTCCTCACAGGGGTCAGTAGCCATGAGAGGTTGGGGTAACCAGAGACACCTGCAAATATCGAGGGACAACTGTTAGCCACACACTAACCATTAGGGCCAACACCATACTGATACACCAGTGCCTGCTAGGTGGGAATCAGGGCTCATCTATTAGTCACACCCGGTGCCTCTGGAGTTGAGCCATCACATATGGGATGCTGCTATTCCTCAGGATAAAGGCATTATGCACAGACCCAGGATACTTTGCATTGACATGGGAGATGTACTGGTCCGCCAGACACACTATCTGTACATTCATGGAGTGAAAGCTCTTTCGATCTCTGAACACCTGTTCATTTCTTTGGGGGTAGGGGACAAATGCAATATGTGTGCCATCTATTGCCCTAAATATTTGGGGATATGTCCCATTGCATAGAAATCAGCTTTCACTGTGGCCACATCCTCCACCTGGGGCAAAACGATGCAGCTGCACATGTGTTTAATCAGGGCAGACAACACTTTGGTCAGCACTATTGAGAACATTGGCTAAGACATTCCTGCTGCCAAGCCCACTGTCACTTGGAAGGAGCCAGGTGCCAGGAAATGAAGCACTGATAGGACTTGCACAAGAGGGGGGATCCCGGTGGTCTGATGGGTATCAGATATCAGGTCAGGTTCAAATTGGGCACACAGCTCTGTGATTGTGGCCCTGTCCAGTCTATAGGTGAGGATAATGTGCCTGTCCTTCATTGTTGCCAAGTCCACCAGTGGCCTGTATACGGGGGGATGTCTCCATCTCCTATTCATCCGCAGCGGTTGCAATCTAAGGGGAAACGGTGAGCAGCTGGTCAGTATTCCATATTTCAAAACACTACACTGCATTGCATGTTGTGACTGTAACAGTATATTGTTGGATAGCCCCAATGGTGCCTATGTGTACTGTGATGCAGTTAGGTGCCATGGCCTGCCCCCCCCCCCCCCCCTGAAATGGCGTCCGCCTGTCCTGTATGGAGGGACAGGTGGAAATGAGGTAATTCCGCTGACGTTGTGCGCCGTTGCGGGAGGTGGTTGAGAGTGCAACTCCTCATTGGATACCATTGGGCCCTATGGGTTACAGTGGCCAATGGTGATGTACACCGGCGGTGATGGTACGCACTGCTGCAGACTTGACCTCCATTTTCTATCTGTTCACTCACTTGCTACCTGACCTTCAACAGGAGAGGACCTACACTGCAAGTGCTGCTGTGACCTGTGTCTGGAACCGACCATGGCTTGTGTCACTGGGGAAAGGGCCCCTGCCTTCACCGCTGCGGAGTTGAAGAGACTGGTGGATGGGGTCCTACCCCAGTACCGAATGCTGTATGGGCCTCCAGACCAATAGGTGAGTACACTGTGAGCACGATGCATGGGGTATGAATGCATGGAGTGCTGTGTGTGAGGGCCTCAGGTGGGGGGGGGGGGAGTTGGTGGAAGGGCCCTGGGCAGCGTGCTGCATGTATGGTGGGCAATGTCTGTGCTTAAGGGGATGTGAGGGTTATGGTGGGCCATGAGTGTAACAGGCAGGACGGTCTGACTGATACCTTTTCCTATGTGTTTTTCTCTGCAGGTCAGCGCCCATCAAAAAAAGGGTATATGGTGTGCCATCACCAAGGATGTGCGGACCCTGGGGGTCTACGGCACGCAGAGCACCCACTGTCACAAACGGTGGGAGGACCTGAGACGCTGGGCACGGAAGACGGCAGAGGCCCAGATGGGTATGGCCTCACAACGAGGAAGGGGTGCCCGTCGAACCCTGACCAAGCTGATGGCCCGCATACTGGCGGTGGCCCATCCGGAGCTGGATGGGCACTTGGGGGCATCACAGCAGCCACAAGGGGGTGAGTACAGTGCCCCAATATACTACTTGCGCGTGGTGGGGTGGCTTCCGGGTGGGGGATTTGGGCCTGTGGGTGCCCCTAGGCCAGGTCGGACATTGCAGGGTAGAGCCCATATTGGGCTGGTTCTGATGTCAACCTCCTCCAACCCAGCTAGTAGGCATCCACTACTGGGCAGGTGTCTGTGGGTCTCAGGTATGTTGTAATTGGCATTAGGTATCCCTGTCCATGGGCTGGTGACTAGCATTGTGACTGTTAGTGCATTGCCTAGTGTGTAGGGCTGTTCCCTGTGTGTGCGTGTGCTGTGCACGCCAACAGTGGTGTTGTTGCCGCCATTGACCAAGGGTATCCTTTGTCTCTCCCCCCCAATTTTTGTTTTGTCATCCTATTCTTATGTGCACTAGCATCATCTGGTGGAGGAGCAGAGGCACCAGTGACGGGGAGAGCTGCATCCCACAGGGGACAGGAGGCCGAATCCACCGACAGTGAGGGCACCAGTTGGATGGAGGGCGAGGGGAGCACCACGGCGGAGACTGGAGGAGACAGTTCTGACAGTGATACATCCTCCGATGGTAGCTCCCTGGTGGTGGCGGACACCTCTGTGCCCACCCCAACTACAGGTAGAGCCACCACCCCCCGGGTCAGCACCGCCGTCCTAGCAGCCCCTCAGCATGTTTACCGTACCCGTTCACCCAGGAGGGTGGGCATTTCCTTCGCCCCAGGCACCTCAGGCCCTGCCCCTGTGAGCCCTTCTGCCCTGAGTGAGGAGGCTATTGACCTCCTGCGAACCATCTCTGTTGGGCAGTGAACCATTGTGAATGCCATCCAGGGGCTGGCAGCCCATTTGCAACAAACAAATGCATTCCTGGAGGGCATTCATTCTGGCATGGCGGCCCAACAGAGATCAATCCAGGCTCTGGCCTCCTCCCTGATGGCAGCCATTGTCCCTGTTTCTAGCCTCCTCCCTCAACCTCCTCTGCCCAATCCCATTCCCCTCCACCCCAACCTATACCAAGCACACAGGCAGACCAGCATGCACCCAGGATAACACACAGGAGTGGTTCAGACAAACACAAGCACCACACATCATCCCACAGGCACTCACACAAACACCATCCAGATGCAGACATACCAACATCCACTGCCTCCACTGTGTCTCCCTCCTTCTCATCGTCCACCTCCCTCCCAGTAGCGTTCACCCTCACACCTGCATGCACTACATCCTCCTCTAGTACCACCATCACGCCTATCACTACATGCCACTCCCTGGCATTCATCACCCGCACATCCATGCACACGTCCACTTTGACCTCTCCCACTGTGTCTGTGCCCCCTCCTCCAAAAGTACACAAACACAAGCACTTGGACACCCAACAGCCATCCACCTCACAACAGCATCTAGCCCATGCACCTGCACCCAAACACAGAAGACACCTCCTACAACCACTTCCTCTTCCTCCTCTCTCAAACCTTCACCCTCTTCCCACCCCAATGTCCCTAAGAAGCTTTCCCTCTCCACCACTGACCTCTTCCCTACCACCCCCAGTCCTTCTCGTCGGGCCAGGGTGGTCAGAACCCAGGCAAGCACCTCAGCCACCCAGTCCACGGCCACAGTAGGGTCGACAGCTACTGCAGGTGGGAGAGGATCCCAGGCACCAAGCATCAACATTGACAGGCTGCCCGCACCAGGTGCATCAAGGAATGGCAAGGAGACACCACCAGCTGTGACAGAGCAGGGCAAGGAGGCACCATCAGCTGCAGGAGGGAAGGGCAATTGGCAATCCCCGGATGCTGCCAGGAAGAGCAAGAGGCCTGCACCAGCAGGCAGGAAGGACAGGTGGCCTGGTGCTGGGACTCATTCTGAGCCCCACCACCAACCATGGTGGTTCAGCCGTCCGAGGCTGCAGGGGAAGGGTTGGAGCCTCCCCCCCAACACTGCCGGTACCGCCACCAGCACCACTGCCAGCAGCAGCAGCCTCAGTGGGCAGCAGTCCGAGGCTGCAGGGGATGGGCGGGAGCCTCCCCCCACCACTGCCAGCACCGCCACCAGTACCACTGGCAGCAGTAGGAGCCTCAGTGGGCAGCCGACCGACGCTGCAGGGGATGGGCTGGCCCTCCCCCCACCAGTGCCAGCACCAGCACCACTGCCAGCAGAAGCAGCCCCAGTGGACAGCCGTCCGAGGCTTCAGGGGAAGGGCTGGAGCCTCCCCACCACTGCCAGCACCGCCACCTGCACCACTGCCAGCAGAAGCAGCCCCAGTGGACAGCCGTCCGAGGCTTCAGGGGAAGGGCTGGAGCCTCCCCCATCACTGCCAGCACAGCCACCAGCTCTGCCACCAGCACCACTGCCAGCAGCCCCAGAGGGCAGCCGTCCGAGGCTGCAGGGGATGAGCTGGCGCCTCACCCCACCACTGCCAGCACCGCCACCTGCACCACTGCCAGCAGCAGCAGCCCCAGTGGGCAGATATCCGAGGCTGCAGGGGATGGGCTGGAGCCTCCCCCAACCAGTGCCAGCACCGCCACCAGCACCACTGCCAGCAGCAGCAGCAGCCCCAATGGGCAGCCGTCCGAGGCTTCAGGGGAAGGGCTGGAGCCTCCCCCACCACTGGCAGCACTGCCACCAGCACCGCCACGAGCGCCGCCACCAACACCACTGCCAGCAGTCCCAGTGGGCAGCCGTCCGAGGCTGCAGGGGATGAGCTAGAGCCTCCCCCCACCACTGCCAGCACTGCCACCAGCACCGCTGCCAGCAGCAGCAGCTGCCCCAGTGGAGAGCCGTCCGAGGCTGCAGGGGAAGGGCTGGAGCCTCCCCCCACCACTGCCAGCACCGCCACCAGCGCTGCCACCAGCACCACTGCCAGCAGCAGCAGCCCCAGTGGGCAGCCGTCTGAGGCTGCAGGAGATGGGCTGGAGCCTCCCCCCACCACTGCCAGCACCGCCACCAGCACCACCGACAGCAGCAGCAGCCGCAGTGGGCAGCCGTCCGAGGCTGCAGGGGATGGGCTGGAGCCTCCCAGTTGATACTTTCCCTCACCAAGGACCCTACCATCGCCAAGACCAACCTGCAGGATGGAATGAAAGACGTCGCAGAATGGATGAAACTCAGCCGCCTGAAACTGAACTCAGACAAAACGGAAGTCCTCATCCTCGGAAACACCCCGTCCGCCTGGGACAACTCTTGGTGGGCCACGGCCCTGGGCACCGCACCAACCCCCTCAGACCACGCACGCAACCTCGGATTCATCCTGGACCCGCTTCTCACCATGACCAAACAAGTCAACGCCGTCTCGTCTTCCTGCTTCCTCAGTCTCCGCGTGCTCCGAAAGATCTTCCGCTGGATCCCCGCCGACACCAGAAAAACTGTGACCCACGCCCTCATCGCAAGCTGTCTGGACTACCTAAACACCCTATACGCAGGAACCACTGCAAAACTCCAGAAACGTCTTCAGCGAATACAAAACGCCTCCGCACGCCTCATCCGCGACATACCCCGCCACAGCCACATCTCCGCCCACCTGAGACACCTGCACTGGCTACCCGTCAACAAAAGGATCACCTTCAGGCTCCTCACCCACGCACACAAAGCCCTCCACAACAAGGGACCCGAATACCTCAACCGTTGCCTCAGCTTCTACACGCCCACCCGTCAGCTTCGCTCCGCCAGCCTCGCACTCGCCACCATCCCTCGCATCCGCCGCACCTCGGAAGGTGGGAAATCCTTCTCCTACCTGGCGGCCAAGACATGGAACTCCCTCCCCACCAACCTCAGGACCACCCGGGACCACCTCGCATTCCAGAGGCAGCTCAAGACCTGGCTCTTCGAGCAGCAGTAACCCCCTCCCCCTAGCGCCTTGAGACCCTCACGGGTGAGTAGCGCGCCTTATAAATATTATTGATTGATTGATTGATGGGCTGGAGCCTCCCCCCACCTCTGCCAGCACCGACACCAGCTCCGCCACTGCCACCACTGAGCAGCGGTCACCGCTGGCGGACAGTGTGTAGTCCTGCCTCCATGGGCTGTTGTGCGTCCTGGCCCCTGCAAATCCTGTGGGTCTGACACCTAGGTGAGAGACTGTGACCTTGCACTCCCCAAGATCTGCATCACAGCGCACAAGGCCCCCCCCCCCCAGAACCAGTGGAAGAAGCCATCTACTCACCCTATCCTTCCCAGGATGAAGCACTCTTGGCACAAGCCCCCCTCCAGAACCAGTGGAAGAAGCCATCCACTTGAGCGACTGTGGCATTGCACTCCCCAGGACCAAGCAGTGGGCAAACCACCCATTTGAGAGACTGGCCTTCCACTCCCCAGGACCAAGCAGTGGGCAAACCACCCACTTGAGAGACTGTGGCCTTGCACTCCCCAGGACCAAGCAGTGGGCAAACCACCCATTTGAGAGACTGGCCTTCCACTCCCCAGGACCAAGCAGTGGGCAAACCACCCACTTGAGAGACTGTGGCATTGCACTCCCCAGGACCAAGCAGTGGGCAAACCACCCATTTGAGAGACTGGCCTTCCACTCCCCAGGACCAAGCAGTGGGCAAACCACCCACTTGAGAGACTGTGGCCTTGCACTCCCCAGGACCAAGCAGTGGGCAAACCACCCATTTGAGAGACTGGCCTTCCACTCCCCAGGACCAAGCAGTGGGCAAACCACCCTCTTGAGAGACTGTGGCCTTGCACTCCCCAGGACCAAGCAGTGGGCAAACCACACACTTGAGAGATTGTGGCCTTGCACTCCCCAGGACCAAGCACAGGGCATGTAGCCCCCTCCAGGACCAGTGGTGTTGTACCATCTTCCGGCTGAGGTGCCCCCCCATTCCCCGTCCCCCTGAGGTGCCTGTGTATTTTCGACCTGATGCCCCTGCAGTGTTCTCTCCGTGTTGTTGCAGGATTGAGGTGGGGCCTTGGCCTATGTGATGTGGCCCTGTGGCCCACAGACATTGGGAACTGGACAGTGTCCCTACATTCGCAAATATGTATATACGTTTGTATTTTGATACACTTATTCATGTTATTTTATCGTATTACACTCACTTTCTTCAAATCATTTTGTCCTTGCATTATTCCTGAGGGGTACGGGGTGGATAAGTAATGTTACTGCATCTGGTTGTGTGCGTGTGGTGTTGGGGGTGAGGGTGAGTGTGTTGCGTGTTGCATGTGTGTGTCACTCTCTTTTTCCTCCCCACCTCCCATGTGGTGCTAGGCGGCAGTACTCACTGTGGTTGTCTTCGCCGGCATTGGTGTTCATAATGCAGGAAAAGGTAGACAAGCATGGGAAATATGTGCAGCTCGGGCTGCATGGCGTTGTGGTTGTTCCCTGAGTCTCCAAAGGTGAGTCCTTTGACTTCTTTTGATGTCATTGGTACTGCCCCAGAAAAGGTGGCGGATAGGCCTGTCGTAATAATGTAGGCGGTACATTGTCTTCCGCCTGGCTGTTAGCGGTTGCCGCTGGGGTGCTTGTTGATACCGCCATGGCGGTTGGTGTGTTAAAGTGGCTGTCTGCCTGAGTGGTTTCTGCTGTGGTCATAATTCAATTTTTTTTACCGCTGGCTTGTTGGTAGTATTACCGCCGCTTTATCACCGGCCGCCAGGGTTGTAATGAAGGCCAAAGTTAGTATTGCACCAAAGAAGACAGATGCGGGTTCCTGGTTGGTGCAGAAGATGTCCCAATGTGGATGGAGGAATGTAGTCTGGTTTGTGTTGCTGGATTCCGCCAACAAGCCTTAGCACATGCAAAGCTTACGATTAGCGGAAAATGGTGCTGTCCACGACCAGAAGGGATCTGGTGGCCTCTATCCAGGAGGGGGAGACAAAAGTGGGCTCCAAGCAACTCAGAGAGCCCTGAGAAGACCAGGCAGCGTGCACAGGAGTCCCACAGCACGGGGACGAAGAAGATGCAAATGGAGGCCCATGCAGCATGACACAAAGGATTCCCACGCCGCCGGAGAACCACTCAGGAAGCTGTGGGTCACAGGATGGAGTGCTGGGGGCCTAAGCTGTGCTGTGCATGAAGAACTTCTTGGAAGGTTGCACACAAGCCTTGGCAACAGCAAGTCACACAGTGCATGGGGATACTGTCTTACTTGGGGAGGCAAGCTCTTACCTCCACCAAAGTCGTACAGCTGGATGTTGGGACTGTCGGAGTTACTTTAGTCCACCACCCGTGTTGCTGGATCTACGCCTGTCATCTAGAGAGGGGACCAAGCCGCCGGTCGTCGCTGCAGAGAGGTGCCTGCTGAAGCAGGGAAGTGACTCCGTCACTCCACGGGAGATTCCTTCGGTTCTTCTGGTGCAGGCTGAAGACAGGCAGTCCTTGGAGGATGCACGACCTGGAAACTGTTGCAGTTGCTGGCAGAAGCTGAAGATACAATGTTGCAGAAGTCATCTTAGCTTCTTTGTTGCAGTTTTGTAGAGTTCGTGGAGCGGTCAGCAGTTCTTCTGTCAGTAGAAGATGAAGTAAAGGAGGCAGAGGATTCCTGCTGGAGTCTTGCAATACGAATCTGAAGAAACACCCAGAGGAGAGACCCTAAATAGCCCTCAGAGGGGGATTGGTCACCTAACCAGGAAAGCACCTATCAGGAGGGGTCTCTGACATCACCTGCTTGCACTGGCCACTCACATGCTCCCAGAGTGCCCCACCACCTTGGAATCCAAGATGGCAAAATTCAGGGACACTCTCAAGGACCTCTGGTCACCACCCCTGGGGTGGTGATGAACAGGGGAGTGGTCACTCCCCTTTCCTTTGTTCAGTTTTGCGCCAGAGCAGGGTCTGGGGGTCCCTGAACTGGTAAAGAATGGATTATGCAAGGAGGGCATCATCTGTGCCCTTCAAAGCATTTCCAGATGCTCTGGGAGGATACCCCTCCCATGCCTGTAACACCTATTTCCAAAGGGAGAGGGTCTAGCACTCATCTCCCAAAGGAAATCCTTTGTTCTGCCTTCCTGGGATTGAGCTGCTCAGGCCCCAGGAGGGCAGAAGCCTGTCTGTGAGGTGGCAGCAGCTGGGGCTGCCTGGAAAACCTCATAAGGATGGCATGGCAGTACTGGGGGTCCACTATGGAGCCCCCAGAGTGCATGGGATTGTGCAACCCTATACAGTAGGCCAAACATAAATGAACAGTAAGTGGCCATAGAAGTGGGAAAATCAGCCTGCCAGTGACAATGTCAAACACAAAACTGTCAATGTAAAGTGATGTTACAGTGTCTTACCTGTGTGTCATTGGAAGTATTGTATAATTGCACTTCTGTTGTCCTCATCCTCTTCCTCTGCCTCCTCATCTTCACTGGTGACGTAAGGCAAGGTTGTGCAACATACCGCATGCCACGATGATCTGGCACACCTTCTTGAGTGAGTAGTACAGGGATCCACCTGTTTGATGGAGGCAACAAAACCTGGCCTTCAGGAGGCCGAATGTCCTTTCTATTATTATTCATGTTTGCCCATGTGCCTCATTGTAACGTTCCTCTGCCCTTGTCCTGGTATTCCTCAAAGGGGTCAGTAGCCATGAGAGGTTGGGGTAACCAGAGACACCTGCAAATATCGAGGGACAACTGTTAGCCACACACTAACCATTAGGGCCACACCATACCGATACACCAGTGCCTGCTACGTGGGAACCAGGGCTCATCTATTAGCCACACCCGGTGCCTCTGGAGTTTAGCCATCACATATGGGATGCTGCTATTCCTCAGGATAAAGGCATTATGCACAGACCCAGGATACTTTGCATTGACATGGGAGATGTACTGGTCCGCCAGGCACACTATCTGTACATTCATGGAGTGAAAGCTCTTTCAATCTCTGAACACCTGTTCATTTCTCCGGGGGGAGGGGACAAATGCAATATGTGTGCCATCTATTGCCCCAAATATTTGGGGATATGTCCCATTGCATAGAAATCAGCTTTCACTGTGGCCAAATCCTCCACATGGGGGAAAACGATGCAGCTGCACATGTGTTTAATCAAGGCAGACAACACTCTGGTCAGCACTAATGAGAACATTGGCTAAGACATTCCTGCTGCCAAGCCCACTGTCACTTGGAAGGAGCCAGGTGCCAGGAAATGGAGCACTGATAGGACTTGCACAAGAGGGGGATCCCGGTGGTCTGATGGGTATCAGATATCAGGTCAGGTTCAAAATGGGCACACAGCTCTGTGATTGTGGCCCTGTCCAGTCTATAGGTGAGGATAATGTGCCTGTCCTTCATTGTTGCCAAGTCCACCAGTGGCCTGTATACGGGGGGATGTCTCCATCTCCTATTCATCCGCAGCGGTTGCAATCTAAGGGGAAACGGTGAGCAGCTGGTCAGTATTTCATATTTCTAAACACTACACTGCATTGCATGTTGTGACTGTAACAGTATATTGTTGGATAGGCCCAATGGTGCCTATGTGTACTGTGATGCAGTTAGGTGCCATGGCCTGCCCCTCCCCCGAAATGGCGTCCGCCTGTCCTGTATGGAGGGACAAGTGGAAATGAGGTAATTCCGCTGACGTTGTGCGCCGTTGCGGGAGGTGGTTGAGAACCGCCGTGCAACTCCTCATTGGATACCATTGGGCCCTATGGGTTACATTGGCCAATGGTGATGTACACCGGCGGTGATGGTACGCACTGCTGCAGACTTGACCTCCATTTTCTATCTGTTCACTCACTTGCTACCTGGCCTTCAACAGGAGAGGACCTACACTGCAAGTGCTGCTGTGACCTGTGTCTGGAACCGACCATGGCTTGTGTCACTGGGGAAAGGGCCCCTGCCTTCACCGCTGCGGAGTTGAAGAGACTGGTGGTTGGGGTCCTACCCCAGTACCGAATGCTGTATGGGCCTCCAGACCAATAGGGGAGTACACTGTGAGCACGATGCATGGGGCATGAATGCATGGAGTGCTGTGTGTGAGGGCCTCAGGTGGGGGGGGTTGGTGGAAGGGCCCTGGGCAGCGTGCTGCATGTATGGTGGGCAATGTCTGTGCTTAAGGGGATGTGAGGGTTATGGTGGGCCATGAGTGTAACAGGCAGGACGATCTGACTGATACCTTTTCCTATGTGTTTTTCTCTGCAGGTCAGCGCCCATCAAAAAAAGGGTTTATGGTGTGCCAACACCAAGGATGTGCGGACCCTGGGGGTCTACGGCACGCAGAGCACCCACTGTCGCAAACGGTGGGAGGACCTGAGACGCTGGGCACGGAAGACGGCAGAGGCCCAGATGGGTATGGCCTCACAACGAGGAAGGGGTGCCCGTCGAACCCTGAACCCCGCTGATGGCCCGCATACTGGCGGTGGCCCATCCGGAGCTGGATGGGCACTTGGGGGCATCACAGCAGCCACAAGGGGGTGAGTACAGTGCCCCAATATACTACTTGCGCGTGGTGGGGTGGCTTCCGGGTGGGGGATTTGGGCCTGTGGGTGCCCCTAGGCCAGGTCGGACATTGCAGGGTAGAGCCCATGTTGGGCTGGTTCTGATGTCAACCTCCTCCAATCCAGCTAGTAGGCATCCACTACTGGGCAGGTGTCTGTGGGTCTCAGGTATGTTGTAATTGGCATTAGGTATCCCTGTCCATGGGCTGGTGACTAGCATTGTGACTGTTAGTGCATTGCCTAGTGTGTAGGGCTGTTCCCTGTGTGTGCGTGTGCACGCCAACAGTGGTGTTGTTGCTGCCATTGACCAAGGGTATCCTTTGTCTCTCCCCCCCAATTTTTGTTTTGTCATCCTATTCTTATGTGCATTAGCATCATCTGGTGGAGGAGCAGAGGCACCGGTGACGGGGAGAGCTGCATCCCACAGGGGACAGGAGGCCGAATCCACCGACAGTGAGGGCACCAGTTAGATGGAGGGCGAGGGGAGCACCACGGCGAAGACTGGAGGAGACAGTTCTGACAGTGCTACATCCTCCGATGGTAGCTCCCTGGTGGTGGCGGACACCTCTGTGCCCACCCCAACTACAGGTACAGCCACCACCCCCCTGGTCAGCACCGCCGTCCTAGCAGCCCCTCAGCATGTTTACCGTACCCGTTCACCCAGGAGGGTGGGCATTTCCTTCGCCCCAGGCACCTCAGGCCCTGCCCCTGTTAGCCCTTCTGCCCTGAGTGAGGAGGCTATTGACCTCCTGCGAACCATCTCTGTTGGGCAGTGAACTATTGTGAATGCCATCCAGGGGCTGGCAGCCCATTTGCAACAAACAAATGCATTCCTGGAGGGCATTCATTCTGGCATGGCGGCCCAACAGAGATCAATCCAGGCTCTGGCCTCCTCCCTGATGGCAGCCATTGTCCCTGTTTCTAGCCTCCTCCCTCAACCTCCTCTGCCCAATCCCATTCCCCTCCACCCCAACCTATACCAAGCACACAGGCAGACCAGCATGCACCCAGGACAACACACAGGAGTGGTTCAGACAAACACAAGCACCACACACCATCCCACAGGCACTCACACAAACACCATTCAGATGCAGACATACCAACATCCACTGCCTCCACTGTGTCTCCCTCCTTCTCATTGTCCACCTCCCTCCCAGTAGCGTTCACCCTCACACCTGCATGCACTACATCCTCCTCTACTACCACCATCACGCCTATCACTACACGCCACTCCCTGGCATTCACCACCCGCACATCCATGCACACGTCCTCTTTGACCTCTCCCGCTGTGTCTGTGCCCCCTCCTCCAAAAGTACACAAACACAAGCACTTGGACACCCAACAGCCATCCACCTCACAACAGCATCTAGCCCATGAATCTGCACCCAAACACAGCAGACACCTCCTACAACCACTTCCTCTTCCTCCTCTCTCAAACCTTCACCCTCTTCCCACCCCAATGTCCCTAAGAAGCTTTTCCTCTCCACCACTGACCTCTTCCCTACCACCCCCGTCCTTCTCGTCGGGCCAGGGTGGTCAGAACCCAGGCGAGCACATCAGCCACCCAGTCCACGGCCACAGTAGTGTCGACAGCTACTGCAGGTGGGAGAGGATCCCAGACATCAAGCATCAACATTGACAGGCTGCCTGCACCAGGTGCATCAAGGAATGGCAAGGAGACACCACCAGCTGTGACAGAGAAGGGCAAGGAGGCACCATCAGCTGCAGGAGGGAAGGGCAAGTGGCAATCCCTGGATGCTGCCAAGAAGGGCAAGAGGCCTGCACCAGCAGGCAGGAAGGACAGGTGGCCTGGTGCTGGGACTCATTCTGAGCCCCACCACCAACCATGGTGGGTCAGCCATCCGAGGCTGCAGGGGAAGGGTTGGAGCCTCCCCCTACCACTGCCCGTACCGCCACCAGCACCGCCACCAGCACCACTGCCAGCAGCAGCAGCCCCAGTGGGCAGCCGTCCGAGGCTGCAGGGGATGGGCTGGCCCTCCCCCCACCAGTGCCAGCACCAGCACCACTGCCAGCAGAAGCAGCCCCAGTGGACAGCTGTCCGGGGCTTCAGGGGAAGGGCTGGAGCCTCCCCCACCGCAACCAGCGCTGCCACCAGCACCACTGCCAGCAGCCCCAGAGGGCAGCCGTCCGAGGCTGCAGGGGATGAGCTGGCGCCTCACCCCACCACTGCCAGCACCGCCACCAGCACCACTGCCAGCAGCAGCAGCCCCAGTGGGCAGACATCCGAGGCTGCAGGGGATGGGCTGGAGCCTCCCCCAACCAGTGGCAGCACCGCCACCAGCACCACTGCCAGCAGCAGCCCCAATGGGCAGCCGTCCGAGGCTTCAGGGGAAGGGCTGGAGCCTCCCCCACCACTGCCAGCACTGCCACCAGCACCGCCACGAGCGCCGCCACCAACACCACTGCCAGCAGCCCCAGTGGGCAGCCGTCTGAGGCTGCAGGGGATGGGCTAGAGCCTCCCCCCACCACTGCCAGCACTGCTACCAGCACCGCTGCCAGCAGCAGCCCCAGTGGAGAGCCGTCCGAGGCTGCAGGGGAAGGGCTGGAGCCTCCCCCCACCACTGCCGGCACCACCACCAGCGCTGCCACCAGCACCACTGCCAGCAGCAGCAGCCCCAGTGGGCAGCTGTCTGAGGCTGCAGGAGATGGGCTGGAGCCTCCCCCCACCACTGCCAGCACCGCCACCAGCACCACCGACAGCAGCAGCAGCCGCAGTGGGCAGCCGTCCAAGGCTGCAGGGGATGGGCTGGAGCCTCCCAGCTGCTAATTTCCCTCACCAAGGACCCTACCATCGGCAAGACCAACCTGCAGGATGGAATGAAAGATGTCGCAGAATGGATGAAACTCAGCCGCCTGAAACTGAACTCAGACAAAACGGAAGTCCTCATCCTCGGAAACACCCCGTCCGCCTGGGACAACTCTTGGTGGGCCACGGCCCTGGGCACCGCACCAACCCCCTCAGACCACGCACGCAACCTCGGATTCATCCTGGGGCCGCTTCTCACCATGACCAAACAAGTCAACGCCGTCTCGTCTTCCTGCTTCCTCACTCTCCGCATGCTCCGAAAGATCTTCCGCTGGATCCCCGCTGACACCAGAAAAACTGTGACCCACGCCCTCGTCGCAAGCCGCCTGGACTACCGAAACACCCTATAACACAGGAACCACCGCAAAACTCCAGAAACGTCTTCAGCGAATACAAAACGCCTCTGCATGCCTCATCCTCGACATACCCCGCCACAGCCACATCTCCGCCCACCTGAGACACCTGCACTGGCTACCCGTCAACAAAAGGATCACCTTCAGGCTCCTCACCCACGCACACAAAGCCCTCCACAACAAGGGACCCGAATACCTCAACCGTCGCCTCAGCTTCTACACGCCCACCCGTCAACTTCGCTCCGCCAGCCTCGCAGTCGCCGCCGTCCCTCGCATCCGCCGCACCACAGCAGGTGGGAAATCCTTCTCCTACCTGGCGGCCAAGACATGGAACTCCCTCCCCACCAACCTCAGGACCACCCAGGACCACCTTGCATTCCGGAGGCAACTCAAGACCTGGCTCTTCGAGCAGCAGTAACCCCCTTCCCCTAGCGCCTTGAGACCCTCACGGGTGAGTAGCACGCTTTATAAATATTATTGATTGATTGATGGGCTGGAGCTTTCCCCCACCTCTGCCAGCACTGACACCAGCTCCGCCACTGCCACCACTGACAGCGGTCACCACTGGCGGACAGTGTGTAGTCCTGCCTCCATGGGCTGTTGTGCGTCCAGGCCCCTGCAAATCCTGTGGGTCTGACACCCAAGTGAGAGACTGTGACCTTGCACTCCCCAAGATCTGCATCACAGCGCACAAGGCCCCCTCCAGAACCAGTGGAAGAAGCCATCTACTCACCCTATCCTTCCCAGGATGAAGCACTCTTGGCACAAGCCCCCCTCCAGAATCAGTGGAAGAAGCCATCCACTTGAGCGACTGTGGCATTGCACTCCCCAGGACCAACCAGTGGGCAAACCACCCATTTGAGAGACTGTGGCCTTCCACTCCCCAGGACCAAGCACTAGGCAAACCACCCACTTGAGAGACTGTGGCCTTGCACTCCCCAGGACCAAGCAGTGGGCAAACCACACACTTGAGAGATTGTGGCCTTGCACTCCCCAGGACCAAGCACAGGGCATGTAGCCCCCTCCAGGACCAGTGGTGTTGTACCATCTTCCGGCTGAGGTGCCCCCCCATTCCCCGTCCCCCTGAGGTGCCTGTGTATTTTCGACCTGATGCCCCTGCAGTGTTCTCTCCGTGTTGTTGCAGGAGTGAGGTGGGGCCTTGGCCTATGTGATGTGGCCCTGTGGCCCACAGACATTGAGAACTGGACAGTGTCCCTACATTCGCAAATATGTATATACGTTTGTATTTTGATACACTTAATCATGTTATTTTATCGTATTACACTCACTTTCTTCAAATCATTTTGTCCTTGCATTATTCCTCAGGGGTACGGGGTGGATATGTAATGTTACTGCATCTGGTTGTGTGTGTGTGGTGTTGGGGGTGAGGGTGAGTGTGTTGCGTGTTGCATGTGTGTGTCACTCTCTTTTTCCTCCCAACCTCCTGTGTGGTGCTAGGCATCAGTACTCACTGTGGTTGTCTTCGCCGGCGTTGGTGTTCATAATGCAGGGAAAGGTAGACAAGCATGGGAAATATGTGCAGCTCGGGCTGCATGGCGTCGTGGTTGTTCCCTGAGTCTCCACAGGTGAGTCCTTTGACTTCTTTTGATGTCGTTGGTACTGCCCCAGAAAAGGTGGCGGATAGGCCTGTCGTAATAGTGTGGGCGGTACATTGTCTTCCGCCTGGCTGTTAGCGGTTGCCACTGGGGTGCTTGTTGATACCGCCATGGCGGTTGGTGTGTTAAAGTGGCTGTTTGCCTGAGTGGTTTCTGCTGTGGTCATAATTCCATTTTTTTTACCACTGGCTTGTTGGCAGTATTACCGCCGCTTTATCACCGCCCGCCAGGGTTGTAATGAAGGCCAAAGTTAGTATTGCACCAAAGAAGACAGATGCGGGTTCCTGGTTGGTGCAGAAGATGTCCCAATGTCGATGGAGGAATGCAGTCTGGTTTGTGTTGCTGGATTCCGCCAACAAGCCTTAGCACACGCAAAGCTTGCGATTAGCGGAAAATGGTGCTGCCCACGACCAGAAGGGATCTGGTGGCCTCTATCCAGGAGGGGGAGACAAAAGTGGGCGCCCAGCAACTCACAGAGACCTGAGAAGACCAGGCAGCGTGCACAGGAGTCCCACAGCACGGGGACAAAGAAGATGCAAATGGAGGCCCATGCAGCATGACACAAAGGATTCCCACGCCGCCGGAGAACCACTCAGGAAGCTGTGGGTCACAGGATGGAGTGCTGGGGGCCTAAGCTGTGCTGTGCATGAAGAACTTCTTGGAAGGTTGCACACAAGCCTTGGCAACAGCAAGTCACACAGTGCATGGGGATACTGTCTTACTTGGGGAGGCAAGCTCTTACCTCCACCAAAGTCGCACAGCTGGATGTTGGGACTGTCGGAGTTACTTTAGTCCACCACCCGTGTTGCTGGATCCACGCCTGTCGTCTAGAGAGGGGACCCAAGCCGCCGGTCGTCGCTGCAGAGAGGTGCCTGCTGAAGCAGGGAAGTGACTCCGTCACTCCACGGGAGATTCCTTTGGTTCTTCTGGTGCAGGCTGAAGACAGGCAGGCCTGGGAGGATGCACGACCTGGAAACTGTTGCAGTTGCTGGCAGAAGCTGAAGATACAATGTTGCAGAAGTCATCTTAGCTTCTTTGTTGCAGTTTTGTAGAGTTCGTGGAGCGGTCAGCAGTTGTTCTGTCGGTAGAAGATGAAGTAAAGGATGCAGAGGATTCCTGCTGGAGTCTTGCAATCCGAATCTGAAGAAACGCCCAGAGGAGAGACCCTAAATAGCCCTCAGAGGGGGATTGGTCACCTAACCAGGAAAGCACCTATCAGGAGGGGTCTCTGACATCACCTGCTTCCACTGGCCACTCACATGCTCCCAGAGTGCCCCAACACCTTGGAATCCAAGATGGCAAAACTCAGGGACACTCTCAAGGACCTCTGGTCACCACCCCTGGGGTGGTGATGGACAGGGGAGTGGTCACTCCCCTTTCCTTTGTCCAGTTTTGCGCCAGAGCAGGGACTGGGGGTCCCCTGAACTGGTAAAGACTGGATTATGCAAGGAGGGCATCATCTGTGCCCTTCAAAGCATTTCCAGATGCTCTGGGAGGATACCCCTCCCATGCCTGTAACACCTATTTCCAAAGGGAGAGGGTATAGCACTCATCTCCCAAAGGAAATCCATTGTTCTGCCTTCCTGGGATTGAGCTGCTCAGGCCCCAGGAGGGCAGAAGCCTGTCTGTGAGGTGGCAGCAGCTGGGGCTGCCTGGAAAACCTCATAAGGATGGAATGGCAGTACTGGGGGTCCACTGTGGAGCCCCCAGAGTGCACGGATTGTGCAACCCTATACAGCAGGCCAAACATAAATGAACAGTAAGTGGCCATAGAAGTGGGAAAATCAGCCTGCCAGTGACAATGTCAAACACAAAACTGTCAATGTAAAGTGACGTTACAGTGTCTTACCTGTGTGTCATTGGAAGTATTGTATAATTGCACTTCTGTTGTCCTCATCCTCTTCCTCTGCCTCCTCATCCTCACTGGTGACGTAAGGCAAGGTTGTGCAACATACCGCATACCACGATGATCTGGCACACCTTCTTGGGTGAGTAGTACAGGGATCCACCTGTTTGATGGAGGCAACAAAACCTGGCCTTCAGGAGGCCGAATGTCCTTTCTATTATTATTCATGTTTGCCCATGTGCCTCATTGTAACGTTCCTCTGCCCTTGTCCTGGTATTCCTCAAAGTGGTCAGTAGCCATGAGAGGTTGGGGTAACCAGACACCTGCAAATATCGAGGGACAACTGTTAGCCACGCACTAACCATTAGGGCCCACACCATACCGATACACCAGTGCCTGCTACGTGGGAACCAGGGCTCATCTATTAGCCACACCCGGTGCCTCTGGAGTTGAGCCATCACATATGGGATGCTGCTATTCCTCAGGATAAAGGCATTAGGCACAGACCCAGGATACTTTGCATTGACATGGGAGATGTACTGGTCCGCCAGGCACACTATCTGTACATTCATGGAGTGAAAGCTCTTTCGATCTCTGAACACCTGTTCATTTCTCCGGGGGGAGGGGACAAATGCAATATGTGTGCCATCTATTGCCCCAAATATTTGGGGATATGTCCCATTGCATAGAAATCAGCTTTCACTGTGGCCAAATCCTCCACATGGGGGAAAACGATGCAGCTGCACATGTGTTTAATCAAGGCAGACAACACTCTGGTCAGCACTAATGAGAACATTGGCTAAGACATTCCTGCTGCCAAGCCCACTGTCACTTGGAAGGAGCCAGGTGCCAGGAAATGGAGCACTGATAGGACTTGCACAAGAGGGGGGATCCCGGTGGTCTGATGGGTATCAGATCAGGTTCAAATTGGGCACACAGCTCTGTGATTGTGGCCCTGTCCAGTCTATAGGTGAGGGTAATGTGCCTGTCCTTCATTGTTGCCAAGTCCACCAGTGGCCTGTATACGGGGGGATGTCTCCATCTCCTATTCATCCGCAGCGGTTGCAATCTAAGGGGAAACGGTGAGCAGCTGGTCAGTATTTCATATTTCTAAACACTACACTGCATTGCATGTTGTGACTGTAACAGTATATTGTTGGATAGGTCCAATGGTGCCTATGTGTACTGTGATGCAGTTAGGTGCCATGGCCTGCCCCCCCCGAAATGGCGTCCGCCTGTCCTGTATGGAGGGACAGGTGGAAATGAGGTAATTCCGCTGACGTTGTGCGCCGTTGCGGGAGGTGGTTGAGAACCGCCGTGCAACTCCTCATTGGATACCATTGGCCCTATGGGTTACATTGGCCAATGGTGATGGTACGCACTGCTGCAGACTTGACCTCCATTTTCTATCTGTTCACTCACTTGCTACCTGGCCTTCAACAGGAGAGGACCTACACTGCAAGTGCTGCTGTGACCTGTGTCTGGAACCGACCATGGCTTGTGTCACTGGGGAAAGGGCCCCTGCCTTCACCGCTGCGGAGTTGAAGAGACTGGTGGTTGGGGTCTTACCCCAGTACCGAATGCTGTATGGGCCTCCAGACCAATAGGGGAGTACACTGTGAGCACGATGCATGGGGCATGAATGCATGGAGTGCTGTGTGTGAGGGCCTCAGGTGGGGGGGGTTGGTGGAAGGGCCCTGGGCAGCGTGCTGCATGTATGGTGGGCAATGTCTGTGCTTAAGGGGATGTGAGGGTTATGGTGGGCCATGAGTGTAACAGGCAGGACGATCCGACTGATACCTTTTCCTATGTGTTTTTCTCTGCAGGTCAGCGCCCATCAAAAAAAGGGTTTATGGTGTGCCATCACCAAGGATGTGCGGACCCTGGGGGTCTACGGCACGCAGAGCACCCACTGTCGCAAACGGTGGGAGGACCTGAGACGCTGGGCACGGAAGACGGCAGAGGCCCAGATGGGTATGGCCTCACAACGAGGAAGGGGTGCCCGTCGAACCCTGAACCCCGCTGATGGCCCGCATACTGGCGGTGGCCCATCCGGAGCTGGATGGGCACTTGGGGGCACCACAGCAGCCACAAGGGGGTGAGTACAGTGCCCCAATATACTACTTGCGCGTGGTGGGGTGGCTTCCGGGTGGGGGATTTGGGCCTGTGGGTGCCCCTAGGCCAGGTCGGACATTGCAGGGTAGAGCCCATGTTGGGCTGGTTCTGATGTCAACCTCCTCCAACCCAGCTAGTAGGCATCCACTACTGGGCAGGTGTCTGTGGGTCTCAGGTATGTTGTAATTGGCATTAGGTATCCCTGTCCATGGGCTGGTGACTAGCATTGTGACTGTTAGTGCATTGCCTAGTGTGTAGGGCTGTTCCCTGTGTGTGCGTGTGCATGCCAACAGTGGTGTTGTTGCCGCCATTGACTAAGGGTATCCTTTGTCTCTCCCCCCCAATTTTTGTTTTGTCATCCTATTCTTATGTGCATTAGCATCATCTGGTGGAGGAGCAGAGGCACCGGTGACTGGGAGAGCTGCATCCCACAGGAGACAGGAGGCCGAATCCACCGACAGTGAGGGCACCAGTTGGATGGAGGGCGAGGGGAGCACCACGGCGGAGACTGGAGGAGACAGTTCTGACAGTGATACATCCTCCGATGGTAGCTCCCTGGTGGTGGCGGACACCTCTGTGCCCACCCCAACTACAGGTACAGCCACCACCCCCCGTGTCAGCACCGCCGTCCTAGCAGCCCCTCAGCATGTTTACCGTACCCGTTCACCCAGGAGGGTGGGCATTTCCTTCGCCCCAGGCACCTCAGGCCCTGCCCCTGTTAGCCCTTCTGCCCTGAGTGAGGAGGCTATTGACCTCCTGCGAACCATCTCTGTTGGGCAGTGAACCATTGTGAATGCCATCCAGGGGCTGGCAGCCCATTTGCAACAAACAAATGCATTCCTGGAGGGCATTCATTCTGGCATGGCGGCCCAACAGAGATCAATCCAGGCTCTGGCCTCCTCCCTGATGGCAGCCATTGTCCCTGTTTCTAGCCTCCTCCCTCAACCTCCTCTGCCCAATCCCATTCCCCTCCACCCCAACCTATACCAAGCACACAGGCAGACCAGCATGCACCCAGGACAACACACAGGAGTGGTTCAGACAAACACAAGCACCACACATCATCCCACAGGCACTCACACAAACACCATCCAGATGCAGACATACCAACATCCACTGCCTCCACTGTGTCTCCCTCCTTCTCATTGTCCACCTCCCTCCCAGTAGCGTTCACCCTCACACCTGCATGCACTACATCCTCCTCTACTACCACCATCACGCCTATCACTACACGCCACTCCCTGGCATTCACCACCCGCACATCCATGCACACGTCCTCTTTGACCTCTCCCGCTGTGTCTGTGCCCCCTCCTCCAAAAGTACACAAACACAAGCACTTGGACACCCAACAGCCATCCACCTCACAACAGCATCTAGCCCATGAATCTGCACCCAAACACAGCAGACACCTCCTACAACCACTTCCTCTTCCTCCTCTCTCAAACCTTCACCCTCTTCCCACCCCAATGTCCCTAAGAAGCTTTTCCTCTCCACCACTGACCTCTTCCTTACCACCCCCCGTCCTTCTCGTCGGGCCAGGGTGGTCAGAACCCAGGCGAGCACATCAGCCACCCAGTCCACGGCCACAGTAGTGTCGACAGCTACTGCAGGTGGGAGAGGATCCCAGACATCAAGCATCAACATTGACAGGCTGCCTGCACCAGGTGCATCAAGGAATGGCAAGGAGACACCACCAGCTGTGACAGAGAAGGGCAAGGAGGCACCATCAGCTGCAGGAGGGAAGGGCAAGTGGCAATCCCCGGATGCTGCCAAGAAGGGCAAGAGGCCTGCACCAGCAGGCAGGAAGGACAGGTGGCCTGGTGCTGGGACTCATTCTGAGCCCCACCACCAACCATGGTGGGTCAGCCGTCCGAGGCTGCAGGGGAAGGGTTGGAGCCTCCCCCCACCACTGCCCGTACCGCCACCAGCACCGCCACCAGCACCACTGCCAGCAGCAGAAGCCCCAGTGGGCAGCCGTCCGAGGCTGCAGGGGATGGGCTGGAGCCTCCCCCCACCACTGCCAGCACCAGCACCACTGCCAGCAGTAGCAGCCTCAGTGGGCAGCCGTCCGAGGCTGCAGGGGATGGGCTGGCCCTCCCCCCACCAGTGCCAGCACCAGCACCACTGCCAGCAGAAGCAGCCCCAGTGGACAGCCGTCCGGGGCTTCAGGGGAAGGGCTGGAGCCTCCCCCACCACTGCCAGCACCGCCACCAGCGCTGCCACCAGCACCACTGCCAGCAGCCCCAGAGGGCAGCCGTCCGAGGCTGCAGGGGATGAGCTGGCGCTTCACCCCACCACTGCCAGCACCGCCACCAGCACCACTGCCAGCAGCAGAAGCCCCAGTGGGCAGACATCCGAGGCTGCAGGGGATGGGCTGGAGCCTCCCCCAACCAATGCCAGCACCGCCACCAGCACCTCCCCAATAGGCAGCCGTCCGAGGCTTCAGGGGAAGGGCTGGAGTCTCCCCCACCACTGCCAGCACTGCCACCAGCACCGCCACGAGCGCCGCCACCAACACGACTGCCAGCAGCCCCAGTGGGCAGCCGTCTGAGGCTGCAGGGGATGGGCTAGAGCCTCCCCCCACCACTGCCAGCACTGCTACCAGCAGCAGCAGCAGCCCCAGTGGAGAGCCGTCCGAGGCTGCAGGGGAAGGGCTGAAGCCTCTCCCCACCACTGCCGGCACCGCCACCATCACCGCCACCAGCGCTGCCACCAGCACCACTGCCAGCAGCAGCAGCCCCAGTGGGCAGCTGTCTGAGGCTGCAGGAGATGGGCTGGAGCCTCCCCCCACCACTGCCAGCACCGCCACCAGCACCACCGACAGCAGCAGCAGCCGCAGTGGGCAGCCGTCCAAGGCTGCAGGGGATGGGCTGGAGCCTCCCAGCTGCTAATTTCCCTCACCAAGGACCCTACCATCGGCAAGACCAACCTGCAGGATGGAATGAAAGACGTCGCAGAATGGATGAAACTCAGCCGCCTGAAACTGAACTCAGACAAAACTGAAGTCCTCATCCTCGGAAACACCCCGTCCGCCTGGGACAACTCTTGGTGGGCCACGGCCCTGGGCACCGCACCAACCCCCTCAGACCACGCACGCAACCTCGGATTCATCCTGGACCCGCTTTTCACCATGACCAAACAAGTCAACGCCGTCTCGTCTTCCTGCTTCCTCACTCTCCGCATGCTCTGAAAGATCTTCCGCTGGATCCCCGCCGACACCAGAAAAACTGTGACCCACGCCCTCGTAGCAAGCCGCCTGGACTACGGAAACACCCTATAACGCAGGAACCACCGCAAAACTCCAGAAACGTCTTCAGCGAATACAAAACGCCTCTGCACGCCTCATCCTCGACATACCCCGCCACAGCCACATCTCCGCCCACCTGAGACACCTGCACTGGCTACCCGTCAACAAAAGGATCACCTTCAGGCTCCTCACCCACGCACACAAAGCCCTCCACAACAAGGGACCCGAATACCTCAACCGTCGCCTCAGCTTCTACACGCCCACCCGTCAACTTCGCTCCGCCAGACTCGCAGTCGCCGCCGTCCCTCGCATCCGCCGCACCACGGCAGGTGGGAAATCCTTCTCCTACTTGGCGGCCAAGACATGGAACTCCCTCCCCACCAACCTCAGAGCCACCCAGGACCACCTTGCATTCCGGAGGCAACTCAAGACCTGGCTCTTCGAGCAGCAGTAACCCCCTTCCCCTAGCGCCTTGAGACCCTCACGGGTGAGTAGCACGCTTTATAAATATTATTGATTAATTGATTGATGGGCTGGAGCTTTCCCCCACCTCTGCCAGCACTGACACCAGCTCCGCCACTGCCACCACTGAGCAGCGGTCACCGCTGGCGGACAGTGTGTAGTCCTGCCTCCATGGGCTGTTGTGCGTCCAGGCCCCTGCAAATCCTGTGGGTCTGACACCCAAGTGAGAGACTGTGACCTTGCACTCCCCAAGATCTGCATCACAGCGCACAAGGCCCCCTCCAGAACCAGTGGAAGAAGCCATCTACTCACCCTATCCTTCCCAGGATGAAGCACTCTTGGCACAAGCCCCCCTCCAGAACCAGTGGAAGAAGCCATCCACTTGAGCGACTGTGGCATTGCACTCCCCAGGACCAACCAGTGGGCAAACCACCCATTTGAGAGACTGTGGCCTTCCACTCCCCAGGACCAAGCACTGGGCAAACCACCCACTTGAGAGACTGTGGCCTTGCACTCCCCAGGACCAAGCAGTGGGCAAACCACACACTTGAGAGATTGTGGCCTTGCACTCCCCAGGACCAAGCACAGGGCATGTAGCCCCCTCCAGGACCAGTGGTGTTGTACCATCTTCCGGCTGAGGTGCCCCCCCATTCCCGTCCCCCTGAGGTGCCTGTGTATTTTCGACCTGATGCCCCTGCAGTGTTCTCTCCGTGTTGTTGCAGGAGTGAGGTGGGGCCTTGGCCTATGTGATGTGGCCCTGTGGCCCACAGACATTGAGAACTGGACAGTGTCCCTACATTCGCAAATATGTATATACGTTTGTATTTTGATACACTTATTCATGTTATTTTATCGTATTACACTCACTTTCTTCAAATCATTTTGTCCTTGCATTATTCCTGAGGGGTACGGGGTGGATATGTAATGTTACTGCATCTGGTTGTGTGTGTGAGGTGTTGGGGGTGAGGGTGAGTGTGTTGCGTGTTGCATGTGTGTGTCACTCTCTTTTTCCTCCCCACCTCCTGTGTGGTGCTAGGCGGCAGTACTCACTGTGGTTGTCTTCGCCGGCGTTGGTGTTCATAATGCAGGAAAAGGTAGACAAGCATGGGAAATATGTGCAGCTCAGGCTGCATGGCGTCGTGGTTGTTCCCTGAGTCTCCACAGGTGAGTCCTTTGACTTCTTTTGATGTCGTTGGTACTGCCCCAGAAAAGGTGGCGGATAGGCCTGTCGTAATAGTGTGGGCGGTACATTGTCTTCCGCCTGGCTGTTAGCGGTTGCCGCTGGGGTGCTTGTTGATACCGCCATGGCGGTTGGTGTGTTAAAGTGGCTGTTTGCCTGAGTGGTTTCTGCTGTGGTCATAATTCAATTTTTTTTACCACTGGCTTGTTGGCAGTATTACCACCGCTTTATCACCGCCCGCCAGGGTTGTAATGAAGGCCAGAGTTAGTATTGCACCAAAGAAGACAGATGCGGGTTCCTGGTTGGTGCAGAAGATGTCCCAATGTGGATGGAGGAATGCAGTCTGGTTTGTGTTGCTGGATTCCGCCAACAAGCCTTAGCACACACAAAGCCTGCGATTAGCGGAAAATGGTGCTGCCCACGACCAGAAGGGATCTGGTGGCCTCTATCCAGGAGGGGGAGACAAAAGTGGGCGCCCAGCAACTCACAGAGACCTGAGAAGACCAGGCAGCGTGCACAGGAGTCCCACAGCACGGGGACAAAGAAGATGCAAATGGAGGCCCATGCAGCATGACACAAAGGATTCCCACACCGCCGGAGAACCACTCAGGAAGCTGTGGGTCACAGGATGGAGTGCTGGGGGCCTAAGCTGTGCTGTGCATGAAGAACTTCTTGGAAGGTTGCACACAAGCCTTGGCAACAGCAAGTCACACAGTGCACGGGGATACTGTCTTACTTGGGGAGGCAAGCTCTTACCTCCACCAAAGTCGCACAGCTGGATGTTGGGACTGTCGGAGTTACTTTAGTCCACCACCCGTGTTGCTGGATCCACGCCTGTCGTCTAGAGAGGGGACCCAAGCCGCCGGTCGTCGCTGCAGAGAGGTGCCTGCTGAAGCAGGGAAGTGACTCCGTCACTCCACGGGAGATTCCTTTGGTTCTTCTGGTGCAGGCTGAAGACAGGCAGGCCTGGGAGGATGCACGACCTGGAAACTGTTGCAGTTGCTGCCAGAAGCTGAAGATACAATGTTGCAGAAGTCATCTTAGCTTCTTTGTTGCAGTTATGTAGAGTTCGTGGAGCGGTCAGCAGTTGTTCTGTCGGTAGAAGATGAAGTAAAGGATGCAGAGGATTCCTGCTGGAGTCTTGCAATCCGAATCTGAAGAAACACCCAGAGGAGAGACCCTAAATAGCCCTCAGAGGGGGATTGGTCACCTAACCAGGAAAGCACCTATCAGGAGGGGTCTCTGACATCACCTGCTTGCACTGGCCACTCACATGCTCCCAGAGTGCCCCACCACCTTGGAATCCAAGATGGCAAAACTCAGGGACACTCTCAAGGACCTCTGGTCACCACCCCTGGGGTGGTGATGGACAGGGGAGTGGTCACTCCCCTTTCCTTTGTCCAGTTTTGCGCCAGAGCAGGGACTGGGGGTCCCTGAACTGGTAAAGACGGGATTATGCAAGGAGGGCATCATCTGTGCCCTTCAAAGCATTTCCAGATGCTCTGGGAGGATACCCCTCCCATGCCTGTAACACCTATTTCCAAAGGGAGAGGGTATAGCACTCATCTCCCAAAGGAAATCCATTGTTCTGCCTTCCTGGGATTGAGCTGCTCAGGCCCCAGGAGGGCAGAAGCCTGTCTGTGAGGTGGCAGCAGCTGGGGCTGCCTGGAAAACCTCATAAGGATGGAATGGCAGTACTGGGGGTCCACTGTGGAGCCCCCAGAGTGCATGGGATTGTGCAACCCGAGACAGCAGGCCAAACATACATGAGCAGTGAGGGGGAGTGCTGTTCACTCCCCCTCAGTACACGTCACCCCCGTGGCCCCACCTCTTTCAAAGGAAACGATAATAAACATATTTTATTATTGTTTTCTTTGAAAGGTTTTGCAGTTGCCGCTGCTGGAGGGGGGGGGGGGCGACGCTCCTCCACCCCTATCGAGGAGCCACCCCTGGTGGAAATGCTGTGTGGAACTGAATGCCATGTGGAACTAAACCAAGCAAGCAATGCTTGTGAGCCAAAATTGCCCAGTGTTTCCTGGGGGGGAATTCAGTTTACAAATATTGTATGGACATTGGCAAACAGACATTGGCAAAACAGCTATAGGTTTTACAGGAAATAATAAAGAGGCACTTATGAAATATTCCAATACCACGTGGCCTGCCGAGTTGGCCCAAACATTTACAGTCATTTGAAGGGTGTAAGTGGGCTCTGTACAAATATGATTGTTCTCAAAGTCTAATAGACGCTCACTGAGGTGGCATATATCTTTTCTACATTTACTTGATTTTTCCATATTGTTCCTGGTCAAGTTCTCTGTACTTCTTCATACCTGAGCTGTGTATACAATCAACAGAAATAGAGAAAGTACTCCCTGTGGTCTGTACATATGTCCAGGCCTTCCGTCTTTTACATGTCCTCAGTAGAACAGGTCCTGCTGATAGTGGCAGCTGACAACATTAAAATATGGTGGGTTGTGATGCCAAAAAACTCACCATCCCATCCTGTCTGGTGTGTCTGTCCTTTCCCTGCGGGATCCTGGTGACAACAAGCAGGAAAGGGAAGGACTTCCTTCCTGCCTAGTGCAATGCGAATCAAACCAATCCTGGAGCTGCTCTCATGCTATTTTCCGCATGAAAGCAGCTCCAGGATTCTTTGAAGCAGGCTAACCCACCACTCATTTGCAGCTAGGGGCCTGTGCCAGCAATCCCCCTGCTGGATAGCTGGGTCTTAAGTGGACGATTCCCCTCAGTGGTGCTTGTGAAATGGGTCTCACTCTTGAAGCATCGGAGGGAAGCTTGTTATGTGCACACCAACAGGGTTTCCTGCATCTCCTCATAGCTGCTCTTGTTCTTTTTCTTTATCTACCTGCCGGGTGAGCGCTGTCATACCCCTGGGGACCTGTTGCTGGCAGCTGCTGCACTGGTTGAACTCAGAACATCAGAATGATGTTGTGTAGAGGAAGGGTAGGTAACAGTGCTTACCTCGCCAGAGCGCCATAGGGCTTTATTTAGAGTTCGAGGACAAAAGACTCCATCAAAAATGAGGCAGATGCACTGGTTCAAGTGTATAATAGCTTATGGCACTTTTAATATAGTGGAAAGGGTATCCGCCACATTTAGACTGAATATTCCATTCCCACACACTAGATAAGACCCTCAGTCCTTAAGTGACATTGTTATTTTGATGTAGTCAAAAACAGAACCGGTTTTTATTTGAGCAGGCATTAGCCACCAAACATCTGACTGTTCAACATTGTTCAAGAGACAATTGGAACAAGAGCATTGAGAGTCATGGGCAACCGGTGCCAAGTGTCAAAAGCTGAATTTTGAGTGTCCTTGTATTCGTGGTGTTAACAATAATTCAACCCTGTATTAGACGTAGGGTCTCATTAGGACAAACCAATAAAGGGGCCTCCTTATAGCGCAGCTGTTGTCACCAACCTATAAAACTCCCCAGTGGGAGAAGGATGGTGACACCAAATGTCGTAAAAATAAACAGGGTGAAGGCCATCAACGTTGAGCTTCTAGGACTGGCAAATTTCTCCTATGTCAAACAGGCATACCTCAGGTGCAGATATTGAATTTTAGTTTCCCATGATAGAGGTAAGGCATGATAAACCTGGAAGTGAGTAGACTCATAGCTCGAATTTATTAAAATGCTGCACACTATCTTCTTAAACAAAAGGTAATAATTAAGATGGGAAATGATTTTTATGTTCCTTAAAATGTTCTTAAAGCTATCATCTGTGTAGGAAAGTACCCACTTTCTTGGCATAGCTACCCCCATTTTCTGCCTGTTGTCAGTGTGTTTGTTTGTGTTCACTGGGATCCTGCTAACCACGGCCCCAGTGATTATGCTCTCTCCCTTTTAACTTGGTAACTTGTGCCATTTTCACCCCACATTTGGCATACTGGTGCCTCCATGTAAGTCCCTAGTAGGTGGTACACAGGTACCCAGGGCATTGGGGCACCAGGGGATCCCCATGGGCTGCAGCATGTATTATGTCACCCATTGGGAGCCCATGCAAAGCGTTCTGCAGACCTGTCATTGCAGCCTGCGTGAAAGGGTGCATGTACCCTTTTCCACCATAGGTCACTGCACCAGGTCACTATAAGTCACCCCTATGGCAGGGCCTCCTAGCACAGAGGGCAGGGTGCAAGTACCTGTGTATGAGTGTACCCCTGCACTAGCAGAGATGAACTCCAGTGCCATTTTCATGGACTGAGTGCGGGGACACCATTTTACGCGTGTAGTGGACATGTCACTACCTATGTCCAGCTACTTGATAGTAACTCCGAACCTAGGCATGTTTGGTATCAAACATGTCGTAATCATACTCCAATACTGTTGCCAGTATTGGAAGTATGATTCCATGCACTCTGGGGGCTCCTTAGAGGATTCCCAGTATTGCTCCTACCAGTCTTCCAGGGTTTTCCAGGCAGCCCAAGCTGCTGCCACCCCTCTGACAGGTTTCTGCCCTCCTGGTGCTTGAACAGCTCAAGAACAGGAAGGCAGAACAAAGGATTTCCATTGGGAGAGGGAGATAACACCCTCTCCCTTTGGAAATAGGTGTTACATGGCTTGGTAGGGGTAGCCTCCTCAAGCCACTGGTATGCTTTGAAGGGCACATGTGGTGCCCTCCATGCATAAACCAGTCTACACTGGTTCAGGGACCTCAGGTCCCTGTTCTGGCATGAAACTGGGCAATGGAAGGGGAGTGACCACTCCCTTGTCTATCATCGCCCCAAGGGTGGTGCCCAACGCTCCTCCAGAGGGTCCCTGGGTTCTGCCATCTTGAATCCAGGGTTGGCAGGGACCTTTGGGAGCATCTGAGTGGCTAGGCCAGGCAGGTGACGTCAGAGCCCCTTCCTGATAGGTGATCACCTGGCTAGGTGACTGTAGGAGGCTGGTCTGGCTTATAGTGGGTACCTGATGATACTAACACCTTGTGCCAGGTCCAGTTATCCCTTATTAGTAGATTAGTAGTGTTCTAGCAGCTTAGGCTGATAGATGTAGCTATAGCAGACCAGCTGAGGTTGAACTAGGAGACATGCAAAGCTCCTACTATACCACTTATATCATATAGCACTATATCATAAGAAACACAATACTCAGAGTTACTAAAAATAAAGGTACTTTATTTTAGTGACAATATGCCAAAAGTATCTCAGAGGATATGCTCCCTTAGGAGGTAAGTAAAATACACAAAATATACACACAAACCAAAATCAGGTAAGTAAACAGTTAGAAAAGTAGTGCAAACAATGTAGAATACAATAAGATGCAATAGGACACAATAGGCCTAGGGACAACATAAACCATATACTCCAAAAGTGGAACGTGAACCACAAATGGACCCCAGGCCTAGTGTAGTGTGTAGAGGGTCACTGGGATTGTAAGAAAACACCAAGGGTGTCCAAGATACCCCACCCCAAGACCCTGAAAAGTAGGAGTAAAGTTACCCTACTACCCCAGAAAGACACTGACAGCAAAGTCTAGATAGGGGATTCTGCAGAGGCAACAACTGACTGCAAAGCACTGAAGACGGATTCCTGGACCTGAGGACCTGCAAAGGAAGGGGTCCAAGTCCAAGAGTCACGCAAGTGTCCGGGGGAACAGGAGCCCACTAAACACCAGATGAAGGTGCAAAAGGGCTGCCTCCAGGTAGAAGAAGCCGAAGATTCTGCAACAACGGAAGGTGCCAGGAATGTCTCCTTTGGTCAGAAGATGTCCCACTGTGTGCTGGAGGATGCAGAGTTCTTTCCTTGCAGAAAGACTGCAAACAAGCCTTGCTAGCTGCAAGGGTCATGGTTGAAGATAATGGGTGCTGCCCGGGCCCAGGAAGGACCACGAGGTCGCCCCTTGGAGGAGGAGACAGAGGGGACGCTCAGCAACAGAGAGAGCCCACGCAGAAGCAGGCAGCACCCGCAGAAACACTTGAACAGGCCTTCCAGAAATCTGAGCACGGCGGTCATCTCAACACAACAAAAGAGGGTCCCACGAAGCCGGTGGTCAACTCAGCGAGTTGAGCAATGCAGGACGGAGTGCTGGGGACCTGGGCTGTGCTGTGCATGAAGGATTCCATGCAAAAGTGCACAGAAGACCTAGCAGCTGCAGATCACGCAGTACACAGGATTACTGTCTGGCGTGGGGAAGCAAGGACTTACCTCCACCAAATTTGGACAGAAGGACCACTGGACTGTCGGGGTCACTTGGATCCAGCTCCTGTGTTCCAGGGACCAAGCTCGTCAAGATGAGAGGGGACCCAGAGGACGGGTGATGCAGAAGTTTGGTGCCTGCTTTAGCAGGGGGAAGATTCCGTCGACCCACAGGAGATTAATTCTTGGCTTCCAGTGCAGGGTGAAGGCAGACAGCCCTCAGAGCATGCACCACCAGGAAACAGTCGAGAAAGCCGGCAGGATTAGGCACTACAATGTTACTGGTAGTCGTCTTGCTACTTTGTTGCGGTTTTACAGGTGTCCTGGAGCAGTCAGCGGTCGATCCTTGGCAGAAGTTGAAGAGAGAGATGCAGAGGAACTCTGGTGAGCTCTTGCATTCGTTATCTGAAGAGAAACCCACAGGAGAGACCCTAAATAGCCCTCAGAGGAGGATTGGCCACCTAACCAGGTAAGCACCTATTGGGAGGGGTCTCTGACGTCACCTGCTGGCACTGGCCACTCTGAGGCCTCCACTGTGCCCTCACACCTCTGCATTCAAGATGGCAGAGGTCTGGGACACACTAGAGGAGCTCTGGGCACCACCCCTGGGGTGGTGATGGACAGGGGAGTGGTCACTCCCATTTCCTTTGTCCAGTTTCGCGCCAGAGCAGGGGCTGGGGGATCCCTGAACCGGCATAGACTGGTTTATACAAGGAGGGCACCATCTGTGCCCTTCAAAGCATTCCCAGAGGCCAGGAGAGGCTACTCCTCTCAGGCCCTTAACACCTATTTCCAAAGGGAGAGGGTGTAACACCCTCTCTCAGAGAAAATCCTTTGTTCTGCCTTCCTGGGACTGGGCTGCCCAGACCCGAGGAGGGCAGAAACCTGTCTGAGGGTTGGAAGCAGCGGTAGTTGCAGAGAAAACCCCAGAGAGCTAGTTTGGCAGTGCCCGGGGTCCATGCTGGAGCCCCGGGGATGCCTGGGATTGGCACCCCAATACCAGATTTGGAATGGGGGGACAATTCAATGATCTTAGACATGTTACATGGCCATATTCGGAGTTACCATTGTGAAGCTACATACGGGTATTGACCTATATGTAGTGCACGGGTGTAATGGTGTCCCCCCACTCACATAGTCTGGGGAAATTGCCCTGAACAATGTGGGGGCACATTGGCTAGTGCCAGGGTGCCCTCACACTTAGTAACTTTGCACCTAACCTTCACTAAGTGAGGCTTAGACATATAGGTTACTTATAAGTTACTTAAGTGCAGTGTAAAATGGCTGTGAAATAACGTGGATGTTATTTCACTCAGGCTGCAGTGGCAGTCCTGTGTAAGAATTGTCTGAGCTCCCTATGGGTGGCAAAAGAAATGCTGCAGCCCATAGAGATCTCCTGGAACCCCAATACCCTGGGTGCCTAAGTACCATATACTAGGGAATTATAAGGGTGTTCCAGTGTGCCAATCAGAATTGGTGAAAATGGTCACTACCCTGCAGTGACAATTTTAAAAGCAGAGGGAGCATAAACACTGAGGTTCTGGTTAGCAGATCCTCAGTGATACAGTTAGGCACCACACAGGTAACACACATAGGCCACAAACTATGAGCACTGGGGTCCTGGCTAGCAGGATCCCAGTGACACAGGCAAAAACAAACTGACACACAAGTAAAAATGGGGGTAATATTCCAGGCAAGATGGTACTTTCCTACAGTGACCAATACCCCTTTCAGGGCTATTTAGGGTCACTCTCTTGGGTGGGTCCTCAGATTCGGCTTGCAAGATTCCAGCAGGACTCCTCTGCAACCTCCATTTCAACTTCTAGCCACTGGAACCGCGACTTGACCCTCCGGGAACCGACAATCTGCATCCACGAAGAAGACTGTTCTTGCACCATTGTTTCCATGGCGCCTTCCAGCTTCTGCAACATTTCCCCAGCTGTGCATCCTCTGAGGGCTGCAAGTCCTTGGTCTGCACGGGAAGGAAGAAGGAATCTCCCTTGGAGTGAAGGAGTTACTCTCCCCTGCATGCGCAGGCACCTACTGCAACGATGACCGGCTGCGTGAATCTCCTCTCATCTTGAGCTGCGTGGATCCTGCATCACGGGTGGTGGTCAGGAGTAGTCCTTTTGGTCCTCTCTGCCAGCTATCCAACTTTAATGGAGGTAAGCCCTTGCCTTCCCATGCAGGACAGCAGCCCCGTGCACCAGGACTCTTGCAGCTGCCAAGGCTTGTTTGCATCTCCTCCAAGGAAACTTCAAGCTACGTGCAGCTCCAGCCCTTAGAACTCCTTCCTACGACTCACAGCCCTCTGCGTGGTTCCACAGTGGCGTGGGATCCCTTTCTGTAGTGCTGCATGGGCTCCTTCTGCAACTTCTGTGCCCCCATCCTGTGGGCCTCCTCTGGGCGCTGCCTCTGCTCCTGTGGGCTCTCTGTGTCGCTGAGGGTCCCCTCTGACTCCCCCACCTAGGTTGAGTCCTCCTGGGCCTTGCTGGTCCCCAGCAGCACCACCACTTTTCCACTAACCGCAAATTTGCCTTTGCCAAGGCTTCTTGGTAGAATTCCTACACCGACACCCATCTGCAGTCTTCCTTCCAGCATGGGCCATCTTCTGCATCCCTCAGGAACTCTTCTCCGGCTCCAGGGCTGCAGTGCTGACTTGTTCTTCCTCACTGTCGACCAACTCCTGCAAGTACAGCTGAATGGGTAGTAACTCCTACTCTTCCTGGACTCCACTGTAACTCTTGGACTTTATCCCCTCTCTCCATAGGTCTTCCTCTCTAGGAATCCACCAATGGTTTCTTGCAAACTTGTCTGAGTGTCTTCTTTTCTTCTTTTCCTTACTTTTGGGTGGTTTGGGGAAATTCCAGTGATTTAGGCCTGCTTTGCTGGTCCTGAGGGGGTACTGTGTTACTTACCTCAGTGGTTTTCTAGTACTCCCAGCTTTCCTCTACACATTCCATTTACCTAGGTGGGTGTCCTGTGTTCCCATTCCATTTTTTAGTATATGGTTTGGGCTCCTAGGGTCATTATTGTCTAACTGCATTTGGGCTGTTTTCTAAAGAAAATCTATGCCCGGCCCGTTGCTGTTTACTAGTGTATATAATTAGTGAATTACTTACCTCCTATGGAGGGGTCGCCCTACTAGTATTTTGTGGTATTTTGTGACCAAAGGTAAAGTACCTTTATTTTTGTACAACTGAGTGTTTTCTTTCATGTGTGTAAGTATTGTGTGACTACAGTTTTTTTGAATGAGCTTTGCATGTGTCCTTGATAAGCCTTGGCTGCTCATCCACAGCTACCTCTTGAGAGCCTGGCTTCTAGACACTGCCTACATTTCACTAAGAAGGGATACCTGGACTTGGTAAAAGGTGTAAGTACCTTAGGTACCCACCAGACACCAGGCCAGCTTCCTACATTGGTGGTGCAGCACTGGGGTAAGCACTTGCAATTGCCTTACCACTCTGTCACCTGGTACTTTCCACTGGAAAGACCACTTACTAGCTAGGGGTCTACACTGTACCTAGTAACAGGGAAACAGTCTCTTGGGTTTGGGTAAGAGAAGGGTTTTATGCACAGCCCTTACTCCAAACTTCTTTTTGGGGACTTAGTTAGAGATCCTACACAATTCTAGTTAGCTGACATGTCTTCAGCAGAGCACACAACTCATGTCATGGAGTCTCCTTATGAGGAAATGACCTTCCAAGAGCTTGAGGAGTTGTGTGCAGAAAGAAAGCTGAAGGCTGGGAGAAATCCCAACAAGACTCCTCTTCTGAGCTTGTTCCTCCAGGATGACCAGGAACATGCTGGGAGCCAGGAGGAGAAGGAGAAAGTGGACTCTGCCCCCTCAGTGCTAGAGAAAGAAAATTTAGCTAGTGAGGTGGGTCAGGACATACCCAGGGAGGATCAGGCAAAGCCTAGGTACACCCAAAGTCCTGCTAGGAGCACTGTCAGTAGTGTAAAGAGGGGGGGGTCATAACAGTAGGTCCACCTTTGTCCCTAGAGGGCTGATTCACAAGGTGTCCCCAAATAGGAACAGATCCTCCTCTGCCTACTCTCACATCTCCTCAGTGTTAGCCCTGGCATCCTTGGCGTGGCCTCCCCTGTCTTTTTTGCATCTGCTTCCCATGTTGTGACTGTGTACAGGACTCTGTTTTGCTGTTTTTGGTACTCTGGGCACTTTACCACTGCTGACCAGTGCTAAAGAGCAGGTGCTCCTGTGTAAAGTGTATATGTAATTGGCTTTTCCATGATTGGCACATTTACTAGAACGTCCCTAGTAACGTGCAGTAGAGGTGCGCAGGGCCTGTAAATCAAATGCTACTGGTGGGCCTGCAGCACTGGTTGTGCCACCCACAGGAGTAGTCCTGTAAACATGTCTCAGTCCTGGTTAGCAGGGGTTAGCTAAGTGTGTTTCTCCATTGCCTTGACTAGAGTGAGGGCCCCTGCTTGGACAGAGTGCAAACTGACTGCCAACCAGAGACCCCATTTCTAACATTGGTGAGGAATGGACTTGTATTTGTACTTGACATACAGTGATTAAGTTTACACTACTGTTATTAGTGCAGAACATTACGTGAGCACATACCACTTGTTTTGCTTTTTCTCTTTTTGGACTTTTTTTCCCCTGCTTCCATATTTTCAGTGATCTTTTTGTTGATTCTTGAACTTCTCATTGGGAACTCTTTTTTCTACCTTGGAACTTTGCACTTTTGATTTGTCAACATGTCTCAATCTGTAGATGCATCAGCTGGAGCTGTTTTTGAGTTAGTGAAACTGGAAAGTTACACAGTTGCTCAACTAAAACATTTCTGTAAGGATCTTGCCTGTCCCATTAAGAGCTACACCAGGAAGGAAGAGCTGCAAAATGCATTGAGGGCCTAGGAGACAACCAAGGAGGCAGGGGGCACACAGAGGAGGAGGAGGATTAGGAGGTACAGAGTGTTCACACTGGTGTAGTGGATGTACCTGTTATGCTGGGGGGAGGGTCTCCAGGTCAGGTTGCAGTGTCTCATTCAAGGGTCTGACTCCTGAAGAACTGTAGGACAGACAGGCAGAGAGGGTTCACCATTTGGAATTGGAGAAGCGTAGGATAAAAATGGAGAGGGAAATGGAGGAGAGGAGAATGGCCATAGAAGAGAAGAAGATGCTCCTGGCTCATGAGCTTAGTTTGATGGAACTAGATCAGAGGAACCAGTCTAGTAGAGATGGTGACAGCAGTACCACAGTGCAGCCTGAGAGGAGGGTGCATATTCCTAAAGACTTAGTGAAGGATTATAAGAGGGAGGATGACATATATTTGTGGTTTAAATTATATGAGTCTGCTGTCCACATGATTCTGGTCCCTGAAGAACATTGGGGGGTGGCGTGTCTGTGGAAGCACTCTGAAGTAGAAGGTAGGGATACTCTGACATCCTTAGGGGATCTTCAGGGGCTCACTTACTCTATGATGAAGGACGCCCTACTAACCAGGTTTGGTCTCACCTTTGAGCAGTATAAGGACAAGTTTAGGTCCTACAAAAAGAAGGAATCCCAAACATGGTTGGAATGTGTTGACTCTTTTTGCAGGTCACTGGAAGGTTGGGTGAAGGGCAGTAAGGTAACAACTTTTGAGGGGCTGTACAATTTGATTGCTTGGGAGCATTTGTATAGTCTTTGTTTTCCAGAGCTGTGCCAGCACCTAATTGACAGCAAGCTGACTGACCCCAGGAAGCGGACCATTGGGAGAGCACTAGGGTCCAAAGGAGGTATGGGGAGACCACGCTAAGGGTGGGCAGGGTCCCACTCAGAAGAATAAGGGGGATAGGGGTAAACAGGGGGAGTTCTCTAAAGGGCCCCAACCTAGTTCCCAGGGTAAGGATTCCCAGCCCGCAGTTGAAAAGAAGCCTTGGTTTTCTAAAGGGAAAACTGCCTGGGGGGGTTCCTGCAAATGTTATGCATGTGACCAGGTCGGTCATGTGAGGGACACCGTCACCCACTGGTGCTCAGTCACAGGGTTTGGCCAGTGTAGCGCTTAGGGAGGAGTTGGTTCCAGCTGGGTGGGAGCCAGCTAAGATGACCCTTGTCTCACTAGAGGACAGTGGGAAGGTCCAGAGAACACTAAGAAGTACAGGCAGTGGGTAACTATCAGTGGACAGAGGGTGGAGGCTCTGAGAGACACAGGAGCCAGTGTGACTATGGTGAGAAGTCATCTGGTGTCTGAAGAGCAGATAGATCTCTATGTACTTCATCAAGTAGTTGTGGTAGACAACTAAGAGTGCCTGTGCTGAGTGGGTGCAGGTTCCCTTTGAATGGGGAGGTCTCAGGTGCCTTGGGAGTCCATCACAAATACAGGGGATTTGGAGGATTAAAGGTCCAGTGTATACCCTCCAATGAAAGTTACTAATAATGCAATACACTGTTCCTAAGTAACCAGGGAAGACAGGACGAGCACTCTGGGGTCCTATTTAGTAGGAGCAAGAGTCCTCACACACCCAGATGGGTGTCATGCTTCATCATCGGACAAGCTCCTCGTCAGACCGGCGCTGCAATGTCTGACGGGCACCACCCATCCGGGGGGCTCTTTGCCGGAGATCTTTTCTCGATGATGCCACACTATCCCGCAAATGAGTAGGGAGAAAGAAAACGGGGAGAGTTCAAAGAAAGAAAGGAAATAAAATTGGCTCAGGACCCTTACTGAGTACTTAACTTTATTCTGTCTATGTGGGGTGAAGGCCAAGGTTAAAATATTGATCAGGAGAGTGAGATAGAGATGATGCACGACCACTCTCTAACTGTATGTCTAATAACGGGGGGTCAGGAAACTATAAGACCCACCTCAGAATCGGGTCGACATGTTTCGCGTCTTTGTGGTCCACAAGGATCCAATGACGCTTCTTCAGGACCTAGTGTAAAAAACTTCTCCAACTACAAGCTAAGTTAGCTATTACATATCAGAGCTGACAGTCAAACAAAAGGTTATCGTCAGTCACTTACACGAGTCCATTATGACCCTGTATTTAATTCCTGTTCGTCACCCTGGAAAATATCAAAGCGTAAATTGTATCTAAAAAATACTCTCGATTCAATTACAGCAGAATGTACGATAAACTGTGTGGCACACGGTGATAGTGTTGGTGGTAACACACTCATGCCAAATAAACAGAGATATGCTTACCCTCCCACATTGAGTCAGGGCTTCATGGGATCACGCGGGCCATAGGCCAGGTTCGTTTAACACACTACTTGTCATATGGAAAAAATAAATAAATAAAGTAAGGGAACAAATGTAAATTAGCAAAAGATGTCAAGAATTCCACCCTTACAGAAAATGTAACAAACTCCACCCTTATAGATAATGGAGACAGTACAAAGATATTTATCAGATATTTATCAGTGCTGAAAACACAGTATAAGGAGGTCACTTCCCTCTATTAAATGCAGCCTTAATAGTCATTTAATATTAATGAAAAAGAAAACATCATTAGTAGTCCATGAAGGGTATGTCGGATTTCTATGGCATAAAAACAATTGCTATGTACCCACTTTTGGTATTTCTGAATAGAAATGATCCGGGAAGCTAAACGGTCAAGGGCAGGAGGTGCCTTTTGCCTTAGCTTAGTCTTTTAAATTTAAAATAGAGAAACGCCAAAATCACTTAATTTAACAAACATAGACGGAGGCCAGACCTTGGGGGTAAATATGTAGCGTTTTAGGTCGTCAAAATATCACCGATTCGGTCGACATTCGGGCATTAACCCGTGCCGTCAAAGTGTTGCAACAAGTCAACACAACGGTACACTTACTTTAAAGAGCCTGGCGGTGGGCGGCTACACCTACCCCTGGACGCGCTCCCGAAAGTGAATGGGAAGCGCGAACCCAGGGGTAGAAATCCCAACGAGCCCGGAAATTGTTGGTAACGTCTAACATGCCCGTTGCTAGGTGACGAGAGTACGTCCCGAGCACGGAGATACTTGATAATAGAAACAAATGACGGGCTCGCGACGATCCTGGCTCAGTCATAAGTACAAAGCGGCGACCATCTTAAAGTTAAGAAACTTTCATAGAGCTGACTGTGACAGGTATCTTCATACACTGTAATGGGAGACAAGAGAGGGATTGAGACCTGGCTAATCATGTGTCATCATTTATCAGTTGTCTGTCATATTAAACAAGATGCTATCGGTAGTCATATTTTGTGTTAATATAAAATCAAATAGTCTCGAAACCACTAAAATGTCTAGTGGGCCACCATGGCTATTCTGAGTCTTGATACCTAGATCAGGGGGAGAAACTCGTCCAAGGGATGTCATCATTCAATCCCTTGCGATGGGTCCCAAATTTAAATACCCAGCGTAGTTCTAATTCGAAGAGAGACCCAGTCCCTTTCTGGGCACATGTCTGTAGTACAACCCACCACATGTCATCCGGGCTGTGTTGTACCTCAATGTAATGAATGCTAAGTCTTGTCGAAGTTCGACCGCAACGGATATTGCTGCGGTGTTCATTGATTCTTAGTTTAACTGCTCTTGTGGTCATCCCTACATATTGTAAGCCACAAGGGCAAGTGATCAAATATACACAGTTTCTAGTGTTGCAGTTGGTATGTTTGAGTAGGCGCCAGTTTCCAATGGGTGCTAAATCTAGTGAATCTATTTGTTTTGTGAGTGGACATACGTTGCAATTTCCACACGGGTAGTGGCCACTAACTGGTGGCAACTCCCAGAGGGTCCCTTGTCTACTAGGCGCACCCCGAGGTTTAGGTCGCGTGTGGATCAATATATCTTTTAAATTGGTGGTCCTTTTGAAGGCAAATAACGGTTTTGAGACATTCTCACCACCACTACAGAGGATATCCCATCTTTTGTTGATGATTTTCTTGATGGTATTAGACAATGGTGTAAAGGTGGTAACACAAGTAAGTTTATTTTCTGGACACCTGGGTGCCGTATGCAGTAGTGAATCTCTGTCACTGTACTTAGCTCGCTTATAGGCAGTATTGACCACTCTGGTGGGATAGTGACGGTCGCTTAATTTATGTTTCAATTCTTTAGCTTGTATGTCAAACGAGCAGATGTTGCTGCAATTGCGGCGTAACCGCAGAAACTGGCCATAAGGTAAATTGTCTCTGAGTGCTTTAGGATGGTAGCTGTCGTATAGTAATAAACTATTACGATCTGTAGTTTTCTGATATGTGCAAGTCTTCAGTTTGCCTCCATCAATGCTGATCACCAGATCCAGGAAGGGGATCATAGTGGTCGAGACCGAGGAGGTGAAATGTAAAAAAGGATCCAAATTGTTGACCCAAGTCGTAAAGGCTGTTACCTTGTCGATGGGGCCCTGCCAGATGACCAGGATGTCGTCTATGTAACGACGCGATAATTTGATATTATCAAAGAAAGGGTTCGAATCGGGTAGTATGAATCGTTTTTCGAAATCATACATGTAGAGACATGCTAGGCTGGGAGCAAAAGTACTGCCCATCGAAGTACCTCGAATCTGATGGAATAGTAGGTCTTCGAACTGGAAAAAATTCTCTGTCATGGCTAGGTTAGCACAGTGCATGATAAAATGCACAGGGTAGCTGAGTCGAGTGTGGCAGAAAGGAGGGCTGTTTCAACTACTGTCAAAGTGGCTTGTTGTGGAATATTGGTGTATAATGCTTCGACATCTAGGGTGATCATAGCTTGAACATTATCTGTGGCATTGATAGATTCTATGAGGTTAAGGACATCTTTAGTGTCTCGTAAATATGTAGAAGATTGCTGCACGAGAGGTTGCAAAAAATGGTCACAGAATGTAGAGAGAGGTTCAAGGATAGATCCTATTCCTGAAACTATTGGGCGACCCGGGGGAGGAGTCTTCCCTTTGTGAATCTTAGGGAGGCAATAAAAGTATGGAATCCTCGGATTCGCAGTATCCAGAAATTCTGCTTCTTTTTGTGAGATCCAAGAATTGCTGGAAGCCTCATTTATCATTCCTCTTATCTCTGCTTGGATTCTAGTTGTCGGGTCATTATTGATTCGTGCATAATAAGTGGAGTCACTCAGGAGGCGGAGACATTCTTGTCTATAGTCTTCTGAGTTCAATATGACTATAGCGCCGCCTTTATCTGCTGGTTTGATGGTAATGCTGTTGTCAGCTGCCAGCCTCTTAAGAGCGTCATTCTCATTTTTGGGTATGTTAATGAAGTTCTGTTTGGGTCGAAGTTTACTAAGATCAGTGCTAACCGCCTTTTCAAATGCCAGAATCTCACACGGTATTGAGGTAGTAGGGGGCATAAACTTGGACGGTTTTCTGAGGCCCGAGTCTGGAGGGGCAGTATCTGTGGGTTTATCTTTAAAAAAAGCCTGTAATCGGATTTTCCTAAAGAATTGTGCGAGTTCACATTGGAGGCGAAAGAAGTCTTCTCTCGGGGTTGGTACAAACCCCAAACCCCTATTAAGAACCATGGTTTCTTCAAGGGAGAGGGGTCTTGCAGACAAGTTGACAACTAAGTCTTTGGTTGTTGGACTTTGCCCTGACTCCGCATGACCATCTGTGGTTCCTCCTGGGCCCAATGGACTCTTCTGCCTCTTCCTCGCCTTCTGCCTCGTCCCCTGCCCCTGCCGTTGCCTAAAAAAGGCATATATGGTAACATGTGGCGGGGTTGGTAGAAGGGGAAGGGTTGTTGCCAACCCAGTGGCTATCCAGGGTGGTATTGGGGAAAGTTGAAATATGGTTGTGGTCTCTCGTCATCGGCACTCCACCCGTCAGATGAAGAGCTATGACTGTATTTACGAGGTCTTCTAAGCGACGTAGAAGATTCATCTGACGAGACGGATTGAGTGTCGGCAGAATAGTCTTCCTTGATATAGGGATAGACTTTTTCTCTGCTAAATTTGCTGATGTCTTTCTGCAATTTAGTGATTTTTTGTTGTGTCAAAAATTATTTTGACTCATTCAGTTCTGAGTTGATTTCAGCTAATCGACTCTTGAATGCTGAGATAGAAACTGTGGTTTTCAGTGTGTTCTCCATAAAGGTGATCTGTACAGCCATGGATTCTGCCAGCCGCCTGGAGGTGTTGATGATAAGAACCAACCAGTTGCGGGTGCATTTCCAGGCAATTTGAGCCCAGTCTTTCCTAAAGACCAAGTCCTGTAGGAAAATCCGCGGCATGTTGGACACAAGTAGTCCATTGGGGGCTATATTGGCTCTCAAGTACTCTGTCATGATTGTCCCATGAAGTACTGTTTTAATCAGATCTCGCTTCAATGAGGACAATTTATCCCATTCTGCTTTTGTGGGACCCGAAGGTCCAGCACCCTCATTTCCCAGAATGGAAGGGGTCTGTAGAATTGCTGATACGATGTCATCGTCAAAGCTTAGCCCCTGGAAATTATCCATCTTGGGGGAGTCTAGAGTAGACTAATATATAATCCCACAGCAAAGCTGCTGTACTGAACACATCAAAAATACAGGGGATTTGGAGGATTAAAGGTCCAGTGTATACCCTCCAATGAAAGTTACTAATAATCCAATACACTGTTCCTAAGTAACCAGGGAAGACAGGACGAGCACTCTGGGGTCCTATTTAGTAGGAGCATGAGTCCTCACACACCCAGATGGGTGTCATGCTTCATCATCGGACAAGCTCCTCGTCAGACCGGCGCTGCAATGTCTGACGGGCACCACCCATCCGGGGGGCTCTTTGCCGGAGATCTTTTCTCGATGATGCCACACTATCCCGCAAATGAGTAGGGAGAAAGAAAACGGGGAGAGTTCAAAGAAAGAAAGGAAATAAAATTGGCTCAGGACCCTTACTGAGTACTTAACTTTATTCTGTCTATGGGGGGTGAAGGCCAAGGTTAAAATATTGATCAGGAGAGTGAGATAGAGATGATGCTCGACCACTCTCTAACTGTATGTCTAATAACGGGGGGTCAGGAAACTATAAGAACCACCTCAGAATCGGGTCGACATGTTTCGCGTCTTTGTGGTCCACAAGGATCCAATGACGCTTCTTCAGGACCTAGTGTAAAAAACTTCTCCAACTACAAGCTAAGTTAGCTATTACATATCAGAGCTGACAGTCAAACAAAAGGTTATCGTCAGTCACTTACACGAGTCCATTATGACCCTGTATTTAATTCCTGTTCGTCACCCTGGAAAATATCAAAGCGTAAATTGTATCTAAAAAATACTCTCGATTCAATTACAGCAGAATGTACGATAAACTGTGTGGCACACGGTGATAGTGTTGGTGGTAACACACTCATGCCAAATAAACAGAGATATGCTTACCCTCCCACATTGAGTCAGGGCTTCATGGGATCACGCGGGCCATAGGCCAGGTTCGTTTAACACACTACTTGTCATATGGAAAAAATAAATAAATAAAGTAAGGGAACAAATGTAAATTAGCAAAAGATGTCAAGAATTCCACCCTTACAGAAAATGTAACAAACTCCACCCTTATAGATAATGGAGACAGTACAAAGATATTTATCAGATATTTATCAGTGCTGAAAACACAGTGTAAGGAGGTCACTTCCCTCTATTAAATGCAGCCTTAATAGTCATTTAATATTAATGAAAAAGAAAACATCATTAGTAGTCCATGAAGGGTATGTCGGATTTCTATGGCATAAAAATAATTGCTATGTACCCACTTTTGGTATCTCTGAATAGAAATGATCCGGGAAGCTAAACGGTCAAGGGCAGGAGGTGCCTTTTGCCTTAGCTTAGTCTTTTAAATTTAAAATAGAGAAACGCCGAAATCACTTAATTTAACAAACATAGACGGAGGCCAGACCTTGGGGGCAAATATGTAGCGTTTTAGGTCATCAAAATATCACCGATTCGGTCGACATTCGGGCATTAACCAACCATGCCTGTAAATTGGCTGCTTGGCAATGACCTGGAGGATTCCTCTTGTAAGGAGGTGGATCACAGGTCTCACTTGGAGATGTTGGGTCTGCCTGGGTGGGTGTGTGTGTCCTCCCGGTCAATGGCAACCCGTCAGGGTGATCAGGAGACCCTGGAGCCTGAAAGAGTGGCCCAGGTGTCTGCCAGAAGGAGGAAGAGTAAGGGGCGCAGGAAACCCACTCCAGAAGTTTCCACGGTCCAGGAGGAGGCTAAACCTGAGGAGGATGCCCTGGAGCCTACAGGAGAACAAGTGGCTGAACTGGGGGAGGTCCATGAGCTGACTCAGTGGCAGCAGGAGATGGACCCACCAGGGAGTCATTCTGTGAGGCACAGAAGACATGCCCTACTTTGGAGGGTTTACGCAGAAGGCTTCAGACTAGGCGTCTGGCAAAGTGACTGGATCACACTTGATCTACTGGGAGGGTGGCCTCCTATATAGTGAGCTTAAGGGTGCTGAGCCTGGGTCAGCCCGTGTGCTGGTGGTACTACAGTGCTTCAGAGCCTTCCTACTAAAGGCTCATGACGTGCCTTTAACTAGACATTTGGGCCAGGACAAGACCTCTGACCGGCTTGTCACCCTCTTTTACTGGCCCCACATGCGCAGGCACTCGGATGCACACTGTAGGTCTTACCAAACTTGTCAGGTAAGTAGCAAGAGTGGGGGGGGGATGTAAGGCTCCCCTCCAACCTTTTCCTGTGGTCAACACCCCCTTTGAGATGGTTGATATTGACATTGTGGTGCCTCTCGATTCCAAGACAGCCATGGGCAACAGGTTCATCCTGGTCTTGGTGGACCATGCCAACCAGTACCCAGAAGCCATTCCTTTAAGATCAATCACTGCCCCTGTGGTGGGATGTGGGTTAATGGGTGTTTTTACCCGCATGGGGTTCCCTAAGGAAGTGGTATCTGACAGGGGTACCAACTTTGTATCTACTTATATGAAGTCTCTGTGGAAGGAGTGTGGGGTGACGTGCAAGTTTACCACTCCTTACCACCCCCAAAGTATTGGTCTGATTGAGAGATTCATCCGTACCTTGAAAGGAATGATCGCGGGCCTGTCAGAGCCCTTGAAGTGGAAGTGGGACGTCCTCTTGGCATGCCTTCTGTTCGCCTACAGGGAGGTGCCTCAAAAGGGTCACGGATTTAGCCCTTTTGATTTACTATATGGCACCCTGTCAGGGGACCTTTGAGACCGGTTAGGGGTGGCTTGCAGAAGGCCTCCAGTAAACCCCCCCAAGATGTATTCAGTTACATGCTGGCATTTAGGAACCAGACAGCCCGCTTCCGGTGACTTGGCCAAGAGAACCTGGAAGCAAGCCAGGAAGATACTAAGCTCTGGCATGAACAGAATGCCAGTCTGGTTGAGTTCCAGCCTGGCCAAAAGCTTTAGGTGATGGCCCCAGTGGAGCCTAGGGCTCTCCAAGATAAGTGGACTGGGCCAATTGAGATAGTGGAGCTCAAGAGTGATGTCACCTATCTGGTGAACTTGCGGACTACCAGGAACCCTTTGAGGGTCCTACATGTCAATCGCCTCAAGCCTCATTTTGAGAGGACAGAGGTACCAATGCTCTTGGCAACAGATGATTGGGTGGAGGAAGAGAGTGAGCCTCTTCCTGTCCTCATGTCTGCCAAAGAGAAAGATGGTTCAGTGGAGGGTGCGAACCTCTCCCCCTCCCTGACCCCAGAGCAACAGGACTGTCGCCAATTGTTGGGACAGTTTGCCCCTCTATTTTCCTTGATCCCAGGAGTCACTCATCTGTGTACACATGATGTGGACACCGGGGACAGACCTCCTTTTAAACATAAGGTTTACAGAGTGACTGACAAGGTTAGGGCCAACATAAAGGATGAGGTATCCAAAATGTTAGCCCTTGGGATACTTTTAGTCCTCCAGTAGCCCTTGGGCCAGCCTGGTGGTCTTAGTCCCCAAAGCTGCTGCTCCGGTTGCAACCCCAGAGCACAGGTTCTGTGTGGATTACTGGGGACTCAGTGCGGTCGCTAAGACTGACGCGCACCCCATCCCCAGAGCGGACGAGCTCATTGACCGGTTAGGGCGTGCCAAATATCTTGGCACGTTTGACTTAACATCTGATTCTGGCAGGGGACCCTGACTGAGGGGGGCAATGAGAGGTCTGCATTCTCCACCCCAGATGGGCACTACCAATATAGGGTGATGCCCTTTGGGATGAAGAATGTCCCTGCCACCTTTCGGAGGTTGGTCAACCAGGTGCTGGATGGACTGGATGATTTCACTGCAGCCTACCTGGATGACATTGCTTTGTTCAACTACACTTGGGAGGAACACTTGCAACACCTCTGGAAAGTGTTAAAAGCCCTGCAGAAGGCAGGCCTCACTATTAAGGCTAGCAAGTGCCAAATTGGGCAGGGTTCTGTGGTGTACTTGGGACATCAGGTGGGGAGTGGCTAGGTGGCACCCCTACAGCAAAGAGTGACACCGTTCTAGCTTGGGAGCCTCCCAAGACCCAGACTTAGGTGAGAGACTTTTAAGGTCTCACAGGATACTAACTGTGGTTTGTCAAGGGGTAAGGCACTATTGTTGCTTCTTTGACTGAGTTAACCTCCAAGAAGCAGCCCAGAAAGGTGACCTGGACTGAGTCTTGCCAGACAGCTTTTGATGCCCTGAAGGCAGCCATGTGCACAGCACCTGTGCTGAAGGCACCTGACTTCTCAAAAGAATTTGTTGTGCAGACTGCTGCTTCAGAGCATGGTTTGGGAGCAGTGTTATCACAGCTAAATGAAGTGGGCCTAGACCAGCCTGTAGCCTTCATTAGTAGGAACTTACTTTCCCAGGAACGTAGGTGGAGTGCAATTGAGTTTGAAGCTTTTGCTGTGGTCTGGGTGCTGAAGAAGCTAAGACCCTACTTGTTTGGGACTCACTTCCGGGTTCAGACCGACCACAGACCCCTCAGATGGTTAATGCAGATGAGGGGTGAGGATCCAAAACTGTTGAGGTGGTCCATGTCCCTACAGGGGATGGACTTTATGGTGGAACACCGCTCTGGAACAGAACATGCCAATGCTGGTGGTCTGTTCCGATTCTTCCGCGTTAGTGATGAGAACTCCCATGAGGTAGGGTAGTTCTCCCTACTTTCAGTGGTGGGGAGGACACGTGTTAGACCTGGCATCCTTAGCGGGGTCTCCCCTGTCTTTTTTGCCTCTGCTTCCCATATTTTGTGTGCTGGACTCTGTTTTTGGTACTCTGGACACTTTACCACTGCAGACCAGTGCTAAAGTTCAAGTGCTCCTGTGTAAAGTGTATGTGTAATTGGCTTATCCATGATTGACATATTTGATTTACTAGTCCCTATTAAAGTGCACTAGAGGTGCCCAGGGCATGTAAATCAAATGCTACTAGTGGGCCTGCAGCACTGGTTATGCCACCCACAAGAATAGCCCTGTAAACATGTCTCAGACCTGCCACTGCAGTGTCTGTGTGTGCAGTCTTGCACTGCCAGTTCGACGTGGCAAGTGTACCCACTAGCCAGGCCCAAACCTTCCCTTTTTGTACATGTAAGACACCCTAAGGTAGGTCCTAAGTAGCCCCATGGGCAGGGTGCAGTGTATGTTAAAGGTGGGACATGTACTGATGTGTTTTACATGTCCTAACAGTGAAATACGGCTAAATTTGGCTTTCACTGTTGCAAGGCCTCTTTCTTATAGGTTAACATGGAGACTGCCTTTAAATATTCTTAAAGTTCAGTTTCCCTTTGGGGGCAGGTAGAAATTTGGAGTTTGGTGTCCCTGAACTCACAATTTAAAAATACATCTTTTAATGAAGTTGTTTTTTAGATTGTCAGTTTGAAAATGCATTTTCTTGCTCAAACGATTCTGTGCCTCTGCCTACTTGTGTATTCCACGTCTGGGCCAGACTGACAGTTGGGCTGTTGTGAATTAGACAGTGACACAAAGGGGTCTGGGGTGTAGCCTGCATATCCTGATGAGCCATCTGGTCGAGAGTGGAGGGAATAGTGGTCCCTTACACCTGAATGGGCTGTGTCTGCCCTCACACAATGTAGTCTCCAACTCCCTGGTGTGTGTCTGGAGCCAGGCCTGGGCAAGGCAGAATCTTTTGAACAACAGGGACTTTCCTCTGAAGTTTGCCTACTTCACAGACAGAAAATGGTATAAGTAGTGGACCCAAAACCCCAGACTTTAGATTTCTTCAAGATCACTTCTGGAACCAAGAGGTACCTCTGCTAAGGAGAAGTGCTACCCCTGCCTGTGACTGTGCTTTGTTGGGCTATCATGCAGTTGCTGCTTCTGCCTATGAAAGGGGACAAAGACTGGACTTTGTTATGCATTCCTGCTTGAAGAAGAATCTCCAAGGGCTTGAATTGAGCTTGCCTCCTGTTTTGAAGTCTCAGGGCCATCAAAGACTTCCTCTGCCAGCGTTAGGCTCTCTGCTGAGACTCCTACCCTGCCAAGTCGGGCCCTATCCAATCCCTGGGCCCTTGAAAGGTGAAGTTGGCAGAAAAATAGCTGAAATCCACGCATAGGACGCCATGCTGGGGAAACTTTTGATGCACCACCTGCAACCCAGCTGATAAATGACGGGCCACCTGCTTCACGGCTGAAATTGACGCCCCACCTGCATCGCGGCTGGGAGATCGACGCATCGTAGCTGGAGAAAGGATGCAACACCCACTTGCGGCTGCTGATAACGACACAAACCCCACACAGCGCGGTTTTCTAACACTGTGCGACCGGATTTCTCACACATTGTCATTGGGTGTCAAAGTCATGGTGAACCTGCGCAGATCCTAGGTGCCCTGTCTGGAAATCGACTCATTGCTCTCTTGCGCAGGACAAAAACTATGCATCGCCTATCCGACCGGAGAAGAACCGACGTACGGCCTCACTTGCATGTAAGGAATCAACGCATCACTGACTTTTCCAACGCACACTCGCCCGAGCGGCTTTAATTTGATGCAAACCAGGTACCTTGTGTAAAATCAGCATTTCCATTGTTTTCTATGGAGTAAGACTCTTACTCTTTTGAAAATTCATATTTTGACTTGTGGGTGTTGGATTTTTGTCCTTTTGGTCTTGTTTGATTTAGATAAATATTACCTATTTTTCTAAACTGGTGTGGTGTCCATTTTGTAGTGTTTTCACTGTATTACTGTGTATGTTGGTACAAATTACTTTACACATTGCTTCTAAGATAAGCCTGACTGCTTGTGCCAAGCTACCGAGGGGGTCAGTAGGGGTTATCTAGTGTGTTTCTCCATTGCCCTACCTGGAGTTGAGGGTCCCTGTTTGGACAGAGGGCAAACTGACTGCCAACCAGAGACCCCATTTCTAACACTCTGTATCTGAGGGGACCCACTGCACAACTCCAGGGGAAGATTCTCTAGATAGGGAACTCAGGCAACTGAGGGGGTGATTCTAAGCTTGGCGGGCGGCGGTAGCCGCCCGCCAAGCGGGAACCGCCAGAAGACCGTACCGCGGTCAAAAGACCGCGGCGGTCATTCTGGGTTTCGCACTGGGCTGGCGGGCGACCGCCGAAAGTCCACCCGCCAGCCCAGCGGGAAACACCCTTCCCACGAGGACGCCGGCTCAGAATGGAGCCGGCGGAGTGGGAAGGTGCGACGGGTGCAGTTGCACCCATCGCGAATTTCAGTGTCTGCAAAGCAGACACTGAAATTCTTCGTGGGGCCCTCTTACGGGCCCTCTTACGGGGGCCCCTGCAGTGCCCATGCCATTGGCATGGGCACTGCAGGGGCCCCCAGGGGCCCAGCGGCACCCCCTACCGCCATCCTGTTCCTGGCGGGAGACCCGCCAGGAACAGGATGGCGGTAGGGGGTGTCAGAATCCCCATGGCGGCGGAGCGCGCTCCGCCGCCATGGAGGATTCTCAAGGGCAGCGGGAAGTCGGCGGTACACCGCCGACTTTCCGTTTCTGGCCGCGGCTGAACCGCCGCGGTCAGAATGCCCAGCGGTGCACCGCCAGCCTGTTGGCGGTGCTACCGCCGACCTCCGCCATGGCGGTAATTACCGCCAGGGTCAGAATGACCCCCTGAGACTGGAGCAGACCAAGCTGAGGCTGCAGTAGCAACAGCTAGCCCTAGACGGGGGGTCGTGGCAGTGAGAGAGAAAGAAGCAGAGGTTGAGGTTAGCACCCCATGGTGGCAGCAGCAACTTTGGTTTCAGGGAGCCAAGGGTCAGGGAGTACTCTTGATTCCAGAAACCTAAGTAAAGTTGTTCCCCCCTACAAAGTGGAGGATGACATCTACAAGTGGCTCTCTGCTCTGGGGAAGGTCTGTAAAGTACAAAGGGTCCCCCAGAGACAGAGGGCTGCTATCCTTTGGCTCTCCTTCTCTGACAAGAGGAGAAATAGATTCCTCACTGTCAGGAAAGAAGATGCTGATAATTACACATTTTTGAAGTCTGCTCTTTTGGATGGTTTTGGTCTTATCACTGAACAATACAGGATAAAGTTCAGGGAGACCAGGAAAGAGTCCTCCTAGGATTGGGTTGATTTTATGGATTGCTCTGTGAAGGCTTTAGAAGGTGGGTTACATGATAGCAAAGTCAGTGACTATGAGAGCTTATACAGTCTTACTCTGAGAGAGCATATGCTTAATAATTGTTTGTCTGATTTGTTGCACCAATACGTGGTTAACTCAGATCTGGCCTCTCCCCAAGAATTGGGAAAGAAGGCCGACAAATGGGTTAGAACAAGGGTGAGCAGAAAAGCTCACACAGGTGGTGACAAAAACAAGAAAAAGAATAGCAGGTAAATCTCAGGACAAGGGTGGGGGAAAAGACAAAAGTAAAGAGTCTTCATCAGGCCCACAAAATTCCTCTGGGGGTGAGCCCAAAACCTCTTTCTGTTCTTCCCATAACAAGAAGCTTTGGTGTTATTTTTGCAGAAACAAAGGCCATAGGCCAGGAGACAGCTCCTGCACTAAGAAAAGCACCAAGCCTCCCACCACTACAACTCCTACCTCTACCACTAGTGCCCCTAGTAACAGCAGTAGTGGTGGGTCTGGTAGCAATAGCCACTCCAAGGGTGTAGCTGGGCTCACTTTAGGAAGTGTAGTGGGGGCTGGCTTAGTCAGACTACTGAGGCTGTTTTAGTCTCAGATGTGGGCATTGATCTTGCTACGCGTGCTGCCTGTCCCCATAACACAGGTAAGTACAGGCAGCTGCCCTTGATAAATGCTGTTCAGGCAGAGGCCTAGAGGGACACAGGGGCCAGTGTCGCCATGGTAACTGAAAAACTGGTGTCCCCTGGGCAACACCTACTTGGCCACCAGTACCAAGTGACTGGCGCCCGTAATAACACTGTGTGCAACCTGTAGGAGCCTGGCTCTGTATATACTATATCAAAGTGAGATATAGGGGGTCATTCTGACCCTGGCGGTAATTACCGCCATGGCGGAGGTCGGCGGTAGCACCGCCAACAGGCTGGCGGTGCACCGCTGGGCATTCTGACCGCGGCGGTTCAGCCGCGGCCAGAAACGGAAAGTCGGCGGTGTACCGCCGACTTCCCGCTGCCCTTGAGAATCCTCCATGGCGGCGGAGCGCGCTCCGCCGCCATGGGGATTCTGACACCCCCTACCGCCATCCTGTTCCTGGCGGGTCTCCCGCCAGGAACAGGATGGCGGTAGGGGGTGCTGCGGGGCCCCTGTGGGCCCCTGCCAATGGCATGGGCACTGCAGGGGCCCCCATAAGAGGGCCCCACGAAGAATTTCAGTGTCTGCTTTGCAGACACTGAAATTCGCGACGGGTGCAACTGCACCCGTCGCACCTTCCCACTCCGCCGGCTCCATTCTGAGCCGGCGTCCTCGTGGGAAGGGTGTTTCCCGCTGGGCTGGCGGGCTGACTTTCGGCGGTAGCCCGCCAGCCCAGTGCGAAACCCAGAATGACCGCCGCGGTCTTTTGACCGTGGTACGGTCTTCTGGCGGTTCCCGCTTGGCAGGCGGCTACTGCCGCCCGCCAAACTTAGAATCACCCCCATAGTGTGCACAGATTCCAGGGGTTTCCCATAGACTTGACAGAGGCAAAAATAGATAATACTAATGCTCTACTTGTGGTAGTGTGGTCGAGCAGTTAAGCTTATCAGAGGGTAGTGTTAAGCATTTGTTGTACACACACAAGCAATAGAAGAAACACACACTCACAGACAACTCCAGACCAATAGGATTTTATATAGAAAAATAGCTTTTGTTAATTTATTTTTACAACCACAAGATTCAGTTTGCAGGTAAGTACTTAAAATGAAAGATACTTTGCATATATATGATCAGGACTTTGAATGGAATTGACAATGTATACAGTTTCTCTTAAAATGGCAAAAAACTATTTTAAAAGTGGACACTGCATTTTTCAACAGGTAAGTACAACACTTACAGTCTCAGTCTCTGGGTTTTAGGAAATCGACTGGTTGGGGATCAAGTTAACCCCAAACACCCACCACCAGCAACACGGGGCCGGCCGGGTGCAGAGGTCAAAGTTGAGCAAAATTAACGCAGGCTCCTATAGAGACGGAGGGGTGCTCAGAATCCGGTCAGCCAGCAGGTAAGTACCTCAGAGGGCAGACCAGGGGGGAATTAGAGGATTAGAGGAGCACTGGATGGGCCACAAGTAGGCACCAAACACACACCCTCAGCAGCACAGGGGCGGCTGGGTACAGGCTGCAAACAGGACATCGGGTTTCCATTGCTGGTCTATGAGGAGACCGCGGGGGTCACTCAGAGGCTGCAGGCGAGATCCAGGTGTTGTCTCGGGCACACCACCAGTTGGACAGGGAGGAGGATTACCTGCTGGACGTTGATGCAGTGGGGTTGGTTTCTCCAAGGCCTGTGGGATGCGGGTGCAGTGTGTTCTTAGGCGCCGGATATCTTCGTCCGGAGCTTCACGGTCAGGGGGTTCTCGAGATTTCCTCTGCATGCATCGTCGTAGAGGGGTGGAGAGGTCAACCCAGGGTGGGCACTAGCTCGCAATCGCCTGGGGATCCTCTCTTGCTGGGTGGACCACCTGAACACAGACTGTGGCCGTTGGGTGCAGAGAGGTCAAGACTCACGCATCCGGAGTGAGGTAGGAGTCCTTGGTTGTAGATTTTCTTAGACAGAGCCACTGTCCTCTAGAGTTCCTGGTCCTTTTGGGTGCAAGGCAGTCCTCTGGAGTTGGTAGAGGTCGCTTGCCCTGCTGGACGCGTCGCTGATCTTTTTGCAGGTTCTTTGAATCAGGAGACAACTGCTAGGGCTGGGGCTAAAGCAGTTGTTGTCTTCCTTCTTCTCTGCTGGGGGTTTCAGCTTAGCAGTCCTTCTTCTTGTAGGTCACTAGAAATCTGGTGGGCTGGGTTCAGGGAGGCCCTTAAGTCCTAGATTTAGGGGCATGTTAGGGGTCAGAGTCTAGTAGCCAATAGCTACTGTCCCTGAGGGCGGCTACACCCTCCTTGTGCCACTCCTTTTGGAGAGGGGGGTCACATTCTTATCCCTATTGGTCCCTGTCCTCCAAACCAAGATAGAGGATTCTTCAGGGAGGGTGTCACCTCAGCTCTGGGCACTTTAGGGGTGGTCCTGGCTGGGGTGGTCACTCCTCCCTGTTTTCCCTAATTTTCCCACCAGACTTGCTGCCAAAAGTGGGGCTTTGTCCGGGGGGCGGGCATCTCCACTAGCTGGAGTGCCCTGGGGCACTGTAACCCAAGCCTTGAACCTTTGAGGCTCACCGCCAGGTGTTACAGTTCCTGCAGGGGGAGGTGTGAAGCACCTCCACCCAGGACAGGCTTTGTTTCTGACCACAGAGTGCGCAAAGGCACTCACCCCATGTGGTCAGAAACTTGTCTGAAAGAGGCAGGTTGGCACAGACTAGTCAGTCATGCACTAGCAGTTGGGCTAACATATAGTGGGCATCTCTAAGATACCCTCTGTGTGCAGTTTTCAATAAATCCCACACTGGCATCAGTGTGGGTTTATTGTGCTGAGAAGTTTGATACCAAACTTCCTAGTATTCAGTGAAGCCATTATGGTGTTGTGGAATTTGTAATTACAAACTCCCAGACCATATACTCATTATGGTCTCCCTGTACTTACAATGTCTAAGAATGGACTTAGACTCTGTAGGGGCATATTGCTCATGCAGCTATGCCCTCTCCTTGGTTATAGTGCACCCTGCCATAGGGCTGTAAGGCCTGCCAGAGGGGTTACTTACCAGTGCCACAGGCAGTGGATTGTGGGCATGGCACCCTGAGAGGGGTGCCATGTCAACTTTGTCTTTTTCTCCCCACCAGCACACACAAGCTGCAAGGTAGTGTGCATGTGCTGAGTGAGGGGTCTCCTAGGGTGGCATAATACGTGCTGTAGCTCTTGGAGATCTTCCACGGCCACAGGGCCCTTGGTACCATGGGTACCTTTTACAAGGGACTTAACTGTGTGCCAGGGCCATGGCAATTGTAGAAACAAAGGTACAGTTTTAGGAAAAGAACACTGGTGCAGGGTCCCAGCCCACTTTCAATCAAAGTTGGCTTCAACACTAGGCAAAAAGTGCGGGGGGTACCATGCCAACAATGGCACTTTCCTACACCATCCCATGGCAGTTGTTGATTTCAGCTGGTGGGGGGGGGGGGGTTTACTGGTCCTAAAAAAGTTGTTGTGCCCACAGACCTACCTGTAGAGTGTCTACTAGGGCATGACTTGGAGACTTCAGCTTGGGCTGAAGTAGAGTTGGTGGCCCATGCAGCAAGGCTGGGCATCCCAGGGCATATTTTTCGTTTAACTTGGGCACAGGCCAAAAAGCAAAAAGAAAAAGGAAACTTGGAGCCTGAGATAATGGCCCAAGAGTCTCCTAAAACCAATGGTAGAAAGGGCACAACGTTGCCCCCTACCCCACCCTCCAGTGAGGATTCCCCCTTTGAGGAGGAGGAATCCACTCCCTTGCCAGAACCTGCACCTGAAGAGTTGAAAGCAGACACAGCTGAGCTTGAAGGTGCAGGGGGGCCTGCCAGGGAGGAATTCAGTATGGCTCTGAAAACCTGTCCCACACTGGAAGGGTTAAGACAGCAAGCTGTCCTTCAGGAAGCAGGGGATGTCAGTGGTACCTACAGGGTGTATTGGGAAGACAAACTCTTATACTCGGAGCCAAGGAAACCCAAACCTGGTGCTACCAGGAGATTGGTAGTACCTCTGCAGTATAGAGATTTTTTGTTGCCCCTTGCCCATGACATACCCCTGGCAGGTCACTTGAGGCAAAGCAAGACTTGGGACAGGCTTGTCCCACACCTTCACTGGCCCCATATGTCTGAAGAATCAAAGGAGTATTATCGCTCCTGTGTCACCTGTCAAGCCAGTGGCAAGACAGTAGGCACTCCAAAGGCCCCCTTAATCCCACTGCCAGTGGTTGGGGTTCCCTTTGAGGGGGTTGGGGTGCATATTGTTGGCCCCCTAGACCCACCCACTGCCGCTGGAAACAGATTTATACTGGTGGTGGTGAACTATGCCACCAGGTATCCAGAGGCTATACCTCTAAGGACCACTACTGCTCCTGCAGTGGCACAAGCCCTTCTCCAGAGTGGGCTTCCCAAAGGAGGTGGTATCAGACAGAAGTACAAACTTTATGTCTGCTTACCTCAAGGCCACGTAGAAGAAATCTGGTGTAACTTACAAGTTTACCACCCCTTACCACCCTCAAACCAATGGTTTGGTAGAGAGGGTTAATAAAATTCTCAAGGAAATTATCATGGGACTCTGAAAAACTCAGATGGAGATGGGATGTCCTACTGCCATGCCTTCTTTTTGCCTACAGGCAGGTTTCTCAGAAGGGAATGGGCTACAGCCCCTTTGAACTTCTGTTTGGACACCTTGTTAGCGGTACACTTGCTCTTGTAAGGGAGGGCTAGGAGAAACCTCTCGAGCCCCCTAAACAAAACACTGTGGATTATGTACTTGGCCTCAGATCCAGGATGGCTGAGTACATGAAAAAGGCTACAATCCTTCAGACCAGCCAGGAATTGCAGAAGCAGTGGCATGGCCAGAAGGCTGCCCTAACTATTTACCAACTAGTGTGGAAAGTGTAGGTCATGGAGCCTTTGGCTCCCAGGGCACTCCAAGACAAGTGGAGTGGTCCCCATATTATAGTGAAGAAAACGGGTGAGGTCACCTACTTGGTTGACCTAGGTACTCCAAGAAGCCCCTCAGGGTGCTTCATGTGAGCCACCTTAAGCCCTACCATGACAGGGCGGATATGACCCTGCTCATGGCCATTGAGGAGGGACAGGAAGAAGTGAGTGACGATCTACCAGATCTCTTCTTCAGCACTACAGCTGATGGCTCAGTGGATGGGGTTGTCCTAGCAGATTGTCTTTCTGAATCTCAGAAAGAAGACTGCAGGAACCTCCTAGGGCAGTTCTCAGAACTGTTTTTTCTGACTCCAGGTCAGACTACATGGTGTGAACACACCATTGATCAGGGGCGGTTTGCCTATCATAAGTAAAATTTACAGGCAACCTGATCATGTTAGGACCTGCATCAAGGCAGACTTGGAAACGATGCTGGACCTAGGAGTCATTGAGCACTCTGCCAACCCCTGGGCTAGCCCAGTGGTGCTGCTTCCAAAGCCTCACTCTCAAAATAGGAAAAGAGAAATGAGGTTCTGTATTTATTACTGAGGGCTCAGCACTTTCACAAAAACTGATGCTCCTCCTACCCCTAGGGCAGATGAGCTCATAGATACACTGGCATCTGCCAAATATCTTAGCACATTTGATCTGACTGCAGGCTATTGGCAGATCAAGTGATCAGATGATGCTAAAGCAAAAACTGAATTTTCAACCACTGGAGAGCATTATCACTTCACAGTGATGCCATTTGTTTTGAAAAATGCCCCTGTCACTTTTCATAGGCTAGTGAATACAGTCCTCCAAGGTTTGGAAGCCTATAGTGCAGCTTATCTAGATGATGTAGCTGTCTTTAGCTCCACCTCTGGAATGTTTTGGAGGCTCTGCAAAAAGCAGGCCTCACTATCAAGGCCTCTAAATTGAAGGTAGGGCAGGGGATGGTTGTATATCTGGGCCACCTGGTAGGTGGAGGCCAGATTCAACCACTACAGGGGAAGATCCAAACTATTTTAGATTGGACTCCCCCTTCTACACAAACCCAAGTGAGGGACTTCTTGGGCCTCACTGGTTACTACAGGAGGTTCATTAAGAACTATGGCTCCAATGTATCTCCTCTTAATGACCCCACTTCAACAAGAATGCCTAAGAAAGCTTTATGGACAGCTAGCTGTCAAAATGCTTTTGAGGACCTCAAACAGGCCTTGTGCTCTGCACCTATGTTAAAAAGCCCTGACTACTCCAAGAGGTTCATAGTACAAACAGATACTTCTGAGGTAGGGGGTGGGGCAGTTCTTCTCAACTTAACACTGAGGGCCATGACCAACCAGTTGCTTTCATAAGCAGAAGGTTGGCCCCCCTCCTCCCCCCCTAGGGAAAAGCATTGGTCAGCCATAGAAAGGAAGGCCTTTGCTGTGGTCTGGGCCTTGAAGAAGCTGAGTCCATACCTCTTTGGCACTCACTTCATTGTTCAGACAGACCACAAGCCCCTTCTATGGTTAAAACAAATGAAAGGAGAAAATCCCAAACTGTTAAGATGGCCCATATCCCTAAATGGAATGGATTATACAGTGGAACATAGACCTGGGAGTAACCACTCCAATGCAGATGGACTCTCCAGATATTTCCACTTAGACAATGAAGACTCATCTGGGCAAGGTTAGCATTCTTGTCCTTCATTTGGGGGTGGGGATGTACGAAAGTACCCTCTTTCTTGGCATAGTTACCCCCAATTTTCTGCCTTATGTCAGTGTGTTTGACTATGTTCACTGGTATACTGCTAACCAGGACCCCAGTGATTATGCTGTCTCCCTTCTAACTCCGTAACTAGTATAATTTTCACCCCACATTTGGCATACTGGTGCCCCCATGTACGTCCCTAGTATATGGTACACAGGTACCCAGGCCATTTGGGGTATCAGGGGATCCCCACGGGCTGCAGCATGTATTATGCCACCCATTGAGAGCCCATGCAAAGTGTTCTGCAGGCCTGCCATTGCAGTATGTGTGAAAGGGTGCATGCACCCTTTTTCACCATAGGTCACTGCACCAGGTCACTATAAGTCACCCCTATGGCAGGTCCTCCTAGCGCAGAGGGCAAGCTGCAAGTACCTGTGTGTGATGGCACTCCTGCACTAGCAGAGGTACCCCCACAAACTCCAGTGCCATTTTCATGGACTTCGTGAGTGCAGGGATGCCATTCTGTGCGTATACTGGACATATGTCACTACCTATGTCCAGCTACGTAATGGTAACTCCGAACCTAGGCATGTTTGGTATGAAACATGTCGGAATCATACCCCAATACTGTTGCCAGTATTAGAAGTATGATTCCATGCACTCTGGAGGCTCCTTAGAGGACCCCCAGCATTGCTCCTACCAGTCTTCCAGGGTTTTACAGGCAGCCCAAGCTGCTGCCACCCCGACAGGTTCCTGACCTCCTGCTGCTTGAACAGTTCAAGCCCAGGAAGGCAGAACAAAGGATTTCCTTTGGGAGAGGGGGGGTAACACCCTTTCCCTATGTGATTAGGTGTTACATGGCTTGGGAGGGGTAGCCCCCCATCCCAAGCCACTGGTATGCTTTGAAGGGCACATTTAGTGCCCTTTGTGCATAAACTAGTCTACACCGGTTCAAGGACCTCCAGTCCCTGTTCTGGTGTGAAACTGGATAATGGAAAGTGGAGTGACCACTCCCCTGTCCATCACCACCCCAAGGGTGGTGCCCAGAGATCCTCCAGAGGGTCCCTGGGTTCTGCCATCTTGAATCCAAGGTTAGCAGGGACCTCTGGGAGCCTCTGAGTGGTCAGGCCAGGCAGGTGATGTCAGAGCCCCCTCCTGATAGGTGGGCACCTGGCTAGGTGACCAATTCCCCCTTTCAGGGCTATTTAGGGTCTCTCTCTTGGGTGAGTCCTCAGATTCGGGTTGCAAGATTCCAGAAGGACTACTCTGGAACCTCCACTTTGAATTCTAGCCACTGGAACCACAACTGGACCCTCCAGAAACTGACAAACTGCATCCACAAAGACAACTATTTTTGCAACATTGTTTCCATGGCTCCTTCCAGCTTCTGCAACACTGCCGCAGCTGTGCATCCTCGGAGGGCGGCGAGTATTTGGTCTGTATGAGAAGGAAGAAGGAATCTCCCTTTGGGTGAAGGAGTCACTCCCCTGCATCCGCAGGCACCTACTGAAATGACGACCGGCTGCATGAATCTCCTCTCATCTTGAGCTGCGTGGATCCTGCATCACGGGTGGTGGTCCAGAGTAGTCCTCTTGGTCCTCTCTGCCAGCTTTCCAACTTTGGTGGAGGTAAGCCCTTGTCTTTCCACGCAGGACAGTACCCCCATTCACCGCGTCTGCAGCTGCCAAGGCTTGTTTGCATCTCCTCCAAGGGAACTTCAGGGTACGTGCAGCTCCAGCTCTCAGCACTCCTTCCTGCGACGCACAGCCCTCTGCCTGGTTCTATTGCGGCATGGGATCCCTTTCTGTAGTGGTGTGTTGGCTCCTTCTGCAACTTCTGGGTCCCCGTCCTGTGGGATTCCTGTGGGTGCTGCCTTTGCTCCTGTGGGCTCCCTGTGTCGCTGAGGGTCCCCTCTGACTCCTCCTTATGGGTTGAGTCCTCCTGGGACTTACTAGTTCCCAGCAACACCGCTTTTCCACCAACCGCGAATTTGCCTTTGCCAAGGCTTGTTGGTGGAATTTCTACACCAACACCTGTCTGCAATCTTCTTTCCAGCGTGGGCCATCTTCTGCATCCCTTAGGAACTCTTCTTCGGCTCCAGGGCTGCAGTGCTGACCTGTTCTTCCTCAACATCGACCAACTCCTGCAAGTACAGATTGGTGGGTAGTAGCTCCTACTCCTCCTGGACTCCACTGTGACTCTTGGACTTGGTCGCCTCTCTCCACAGGTCTTCCGCTCCATGAATCCACCCCTGGTTTCTTGCAGATTTGTCTGGGTGTCTTCTTTTCCTTCACTTTGGGTGGTTTGGGGAAATTCCATTGATTTACTCCTGCTTTTCTGGTCGCTGTGGGGTACTGTGTTACTTACCTCTATGGTTTTCTAGTACTCCCAGCTCCCCTCTACACATTCCACTTACCTAGGTAGGGGTCCTGTGTTCGCATTCCATTTTTTTAGTATATGGCTTGGGCTTTCCATAGGGTCACTACTGTCTAATTGCATTTGCACTGCTTTCTAACCTTTTCTATGCCTATTGCTGTTTACTAGTGTATATAATTAGTGTATTACTTACCTCCTATTGGGGGGCTGCCCTTCTAGTATTTTGTGGTATTGTGTGACCAAAAATAAAGTACCTTTATTTTTGTACAAATGGGTGTTTTCTTTCATGTGTGTAAGTACTGTGTGACTACAGTGGTTTTTCATTAGCTTTCATGTCTCCTAGATGCACTGTGGCTGCTCATCCACAGCTACCTCTAGAGAGCCTGGCTTCTAGACACTGCTTACACTTCACTAAGAGGGGATACCTGGACCTGGTATAAGGTGTATGTACCTTTGGTACCCAACACACCAGGCCAGCTTCCTACAGTATGTAACTCCTTTTTTCCCACAGCAGTGGCAGATTCATTTGCTGCACATGCTAGTTTTTGGCTTTGTGCCATGGAATTGTATTAGTGAGGATTGGTGACTCCAATTCTTCTCCCAATAATCCTCTTAATGATTCCTCTTCTGCCTGCTGCAAACTGAATCAGTCTTACTATTGCAGTTTGCTGTAGAGATTGATCCAAGTGGATTTGGTCTTGTGGAATTGAGGCCCATATTTATACTCTTTTAGAGCCGCATTTGTGCCACTTGACGCAAAAGCGGTGCAAACTTACAAAATACAATTGTAAGTTTGTATGTTTGTGCTGCTTTTGCGTCAAAAAGTGGCGCAAATGCGGCGCTAAAAAAGTATAAATATGGGCCTGAATGTGGGGGACCAAACAGAAAAGGTTTATTAAATACAGTTAATTCAGGTGCCAAGTTATATGGTAATGCTGGCATAAATTTGACTTTTATTAATTGCAATAGTAGAGCTATAGATGGTCCGGAAAGGTATTTGAATAACTTCCTCAATGCTTCAGTCCAATCTTATTACTTAGGTCAAATTGAATTATAGGTGAGATCATTTAGATTCTGCAGTGCCGCTGATATTTTTGCAACACTCTATTTTTTAATATACACCTATCTACATTTAAATGGAGAACTAAGGACAGTGAACCAGTCCTAAGGGTCAAGCTTGGACACTGAACGATTCCCGTATGAGTACACAGCATTTTAATATCAATACACCACAGGCTTACTGGCCTTATGGTGCTGAATTTCTTTAAAAAGAGAGGAATGAGAAGAATAATACTTTTTGAATTACATTCCTGCTGTGGATGATGCAAGGAAGATGTTAGCAGATCAGAGGAAGAGGATCTTGCACTCATTAGGTCCCCAAGGAATAAACGTGTACAGTCATGTGCCTAAGTCACTGGTTGTGGGTGATATTAATGTATTTGATGCTGAAGTTCTGGATCGTGATGCTTATTTTCTACATAAGGTGTGCATTGTCATTGCAAGATACAAGTTTTCTCAACATAAGCAAAGGGGAAACAGTGGATGAGTAAGTAGTGGATTTAAAGAAATTGGCCATTGATTGCAAGTTTAGAATGTTACATGATGGCCTAATAAGGAAAAAGGTAAGTGCTATTGGTGTGATGGTAAAGAACTTTCCAGCTCTTAAGCAGAAGTGCAGTAATTGAGGCATAGTTGGTCTCTATGCAACGGTATGTTGGAAAAAGAAAACTCGGGTCAAGTGTATTTGTCAAGAAAATAAACATTCAGAGGTTGTTGAGTCTGAGGTTGAAACATTAGGATCTACTAGTGTCATGAGCTTAAGAAATACATTGGTTTTGAATGTAAATGATATATTCTGTAAAGGTAAAGCAGAGTGCTGGATGACAATTGGAGGGGATTCTATGAAAATTGCCATTGATTCTGGTTCACCTTACACCACAGTAAGTGAAAATGTGTGGAAAGAAAAGTTTGTAAACAAAATTGATCGATTCTTGGAAACAGATATTCAACCTGAAGGGTGTAGCGGGGACAAAAGTGACATGCTGGGCTTTATATGGCTGATGTTTAAATTCAAGAATAGGTTCTCGCAAGGTAAATTATATGTAGAGAAAAAAGGTCTTTCTATACTCAGCTGATTTAATCAAAGAAATCTGCATATTGTCCTAGACCTTAAAAGCAAGGAGCAAGCTTTAATTACTGATGAAGGGGTGACTGTAGGGAATTCCACGTTATTGAAGTTCCGAAAGATTCCAACAAAACATGGGGTGATCTGATTGGTTTTGAGCATAAAATTATTTTGAAAGATAATGCTTGCTCAAAAGTTCACAAAGTAAGGATCATCCCTATATTGATAAGGGAGTTAGTGTACAGAAAGTTGGGAAAATTGGTTGCCACTGATGTAATTGAATCTATAAAGGTATCTGATGAATTTCCCGAGTTGTGGTGGTAAGATGAAGTAATGGGAAAATAAGATTGTGTTTGGATTTACACCATTTAAATAATAATATTGTTATTGAGAGATTTCCTTAGCACAAATTCAATGAGATGGTAACATGCATGTAGGGTACAAAGTGGTTTTCAACCATAGACTTGTCATCCGCTTATAATCAGATCGCATTAGCATCTGAATCCAGAAAACTGGCTACATTTTTTACAGTTGATGGCTGTTTTCAATTTAAATGCATATCGTTTGGCACAGCCTCTGTGGCGCCTTTATTTCAGAGCTTGATGTTTAAGATATTTGGCAAGGAGGATATTTTGTTTATTGGTGAAGATAAGAATAGCATGACGTCAGATTGGAGAATGTCTTGAGGATTCTTGAATCAAATGGCTTGACAGTTGAATTTTCCTAGAGCAAGTTTACAGAGAATAGTGTGACATACCAAGGACAAGTCATTGAGGAAGGTACTGTTACACCTAAACCATCCTTATTGCATGTTATTAGAGAAGCATCAGCACCTAATTGCAAAGATGTTAGGTCATTTTTCGGACTTGCTGAGTATTGTACCAAATGTATACATAGATTTCGTGACAAAACCTATAATATCAGGCAGTTATGGAAAAATAAGAATACATTTGAGTGGTACCCACAATGAGAGGAGGATTTCAAGCATGAAATAGGTAATGCTGCTGCTTTGAAAAATGTTGACCCCAATGCTGACAACATGCCAGTAAATGAGGCTTGGGTGCTATGCTGACACAGAGAAATACCAAGGGAAGATAACATGTGATAGCCTTTGCATCCAGATCTCTACCTCCTACTAAGTAAACGTACTCCAGTATTGAGAAGGAGGCCTTAGTTTACGCTTAGGCTCTTGGCCATTTTAGAGCTTTTGTATGGGGTAAGTTACTTACTATTTGGTGGGATCACAAACCACGTGTTAAGCTATTAACTACTGAAGGTACAGTTAATGTGTCTGCAAAAAATGCCAGATTCTCAATGAGAAGGCAGGATTGTAGTTACAAAATAGTGTATGTACCTGGGAAAGATGATATGGTTGCTGAATTCTTGTCCAGAATGCGTGCCCAATTAGAGAAATGCAAACATGATCTGTGGAATGACTATCAGATCACTTTGGTACGTGATTGTGATGTGCATACTGTTAAAAACAAGGCATGAGAGATTGAATACGGGTAGGATGTTGTTTCGCAAAATGTCTCCAAGTTCATCTGTGGCAAATGGCCAAATAAAAAGCTGACAGATGCAATAGTTGGGCTTTTTTAGGGGGTTGGAGCAGAATTGTAATTGGAAAATGGCAAGATTTAGAGAGGTAACAGGATTATTCCTCCCTGATGGATTAGGAGAAAATATTTTAAAATTACATCTTGAAGGCCGTTTTAGCATTTTTGGAACAAAATCAGTGATCAATAAATTGTTTTGTTGGCTATGTGTGGATTTAGCTTTGGAGAGGCATGTGAGAGATTGTGTATGTTGTTCCAGGGCTGATAAATCTCTCCAGACATTGAGGTCACGTATGAGTTATGGTTTGATTCCAAGACATCCATGGGAATGTGTTACTGTGGACATTGTGGGGCCTGTGGGCATACCAGAGAGATAAATTGTTCTCTTTATGGATCTCTTTACAAGGCGGCTGGCTGTCGAAGTGGTTGGGAAAGCTGATAGTGATTCAGTTTTGCGTTTTTAGATCAGGTTTTTGTATATGAAGGAATTCCTACTACGGTTTCGATTGACAATGGGAGGCCGTTCTTATCTAATTCTTCCAGGAAATAATCTGATAAAACTGGAGTGATGCATAGGACTATGTATACAATGCTAGTGGGAATGGTACAGGAGATTTAATTGGGTGATCGAAAGCATTATTGAGTTGTCGCTTGGGCTCACAATATTGCTGGATTCAGGCACCAGCATCACCTGAATTGTGGGGAACTAAGCCCAATCCCACATCATGTGACAACTTTCGGCCTAATCTGTTTCCGGCCCACTAGCAGCACCTCACCTCCGCCCAAGAGCAGTGATGATCTGTGGCAACCAGGTGCATGACAAGAATGACTTCTCAGGGAAATTGTAGTGGGTCAGATCTCATCCTTTTCTCTCAGTTACATTAGTCTCACACATGCGAAGACAAACAGAGGCAGAAAATAGTTCAATAAGATTTATTGAATCAGCTGTGTCTTAGATAAAATTGAATGAATTAAAATAATTAGAATGATGAAACCCACTAGAAGCAAAATGGTGACAAGAAATGTGAAACACAGGAAAAGTCCCACCATACTGTCAATATGCAACATATATGTGGTTCCTACCTAAGCTATATTAGAGCACAGCATGATAATCCCTAATCCGCCCTTCAGGATTCCCCCTTGGGAAAACATCATTCCCCATACCGGAACAATTAAGCCTGTTGTCTAGAGAGACACCATCTCCATGTAGGCCAGGGAACCGGTAGTCTCAGCAAGCAGCTGTAGCAAAGTCAATCAGCATGCAGTTGTGGTCATCTGGCTGGAATCTCCCTCTAATGTGCATGGGGCAGAGAAGTGTTTTTTATAATAAAACAGCTGATGTTCTGAGAAAGTGTCCCCGCGTAAGGATGTGTGTTTCTGTGAATGTTGGGGATGCAGTGTACCACTTTGCTGGCAACAATATCTCTCTGCAGCCTTGAGGAAAGCTCAAAGTGAAAAGAATGTCTTGCTAAAAAATGCAATGCTTTCCTAGGTGAAAGAACAACTAAATAAAATAAAACAGCAGCACGAACGTGGCTAATTCTGAAATAATAAAAAGGAAGCAAAATAAAATATAACTGAGCTAAAGGGCACAAGCAGCAAGCCTAGTTGCTAAAATGACGTGCCTAGATTCTGATTCGGTTATACAATTGAAGAAGGCAGTGTGGGCATACAGAGTAACAAATAATGAAGCTACTGGCATTTCTCCTTTCCCTGAGATGAAAGGATGGAATCCTAGATCCAGATTTATTCCGGGGTGGTTGTTTAGTACTGGTGCATGGCAATGGTCGGTTGAACCTGCTAGGAAAGGGATGGGTAAAAATCACCAGAAAAGCAAGGAGTGCTTTGATAGTGAACACAGTACCAAGCCTGTACATATTAGAGTTGGTGAGTGAGTTCATATAAAGAAACCTGGAAAGGTTACCAAAGGGGAAAGTCAATTTTGTGAACCAGAAGAGGTGGTGGAAGTATTGTGAGAGAGATCAAATTTTATTAATATATTAGGGGTATAGAAGTTAGCATATAGTGATTAATTATCCTACATTTAAAGGCCTAACAGAGAAAATAACACAAGTTGTAAAATGTGCATGTTTGAATGATGGTGGACCATGTAGCCACCATTCATATTAAACACTAAGTTTAACATGAGAGTTTTGCATTCATATTAAATGAAGCACTAATGTGAATTAATATTGAAGGTGTTATTGAAATATATTACATTACTATGAATTAAACATACTTATATTGAAAAAATGATTTTATTATTGCAAGCTACATAAGCTACATGTGTGCAGAAAAATAAATGCATGTTCAAATTAGTTTTACCATTTCATAAATAATGTTTGCAATTAAATAATTTGCTTTGCATATTTGATTTGAATTGTAAGATGTGCAATGGGTTTATTAATGTATTAAATGTATAAATGTGTATAAAAGCTTTCTTAGTTTGGTTAGGCCTAAAAAAATCATTTTGCAGCAGTAATGGAAATTCACTTGTTTATTCTGTTCCCTCTGACCTGAATTATTTTTCCTAGGCTGTTAATGTGATGTTAAATGTCCTATTGTATTGAAGGCAAGAAACGTGTTTTTGAATTAACATTGTTGCTTTATTCATTCTAGATGTCGAACAGGACAGGACATTTGTAGTTCTCATGTGAAATGTATTAGTTTAGTTAATTGTGTGTTGTGAGAAAGGATTTCAAGTAACAAATAACTAGAGAATATAATATTTTGTCAGAAATGTGTGAAATCATATAGATGACAATGCACTTTTGCTGAGAAGATTTGGAATAGTTGCAAATTCGATGGTGATATCTGCTGCCATTGGATGCTGAATCTGATGTTTAAGTGTGCCCACATGAAGGACCAATGGCTGGATCATGCATACTTTTAATTAGTGAGGAACTTTGAAATTGAACTCAGTTTCGAGTGAGTCTTGAGTTAGTTCTTGAGAGGGTAAGTCCTAGTTAGTGCGACTCCTGCCTCAAAGCTGTCCAGAATTCTTTTGGAGTCTGTCTATTCCTGTTTTAAGTTTGCTGTCACACTCTGTTACTTTAAGTTCTCAGATGAGTTTTCTCATCTTAGTCTTAGCTGCCCTATATTGTTATGGGGTTCAGTATGAATATGCCCAACTAATTATGAACTGCCCTATGTGCAGCCAGTGTTCTGCACTGTCCTGATGCTGCTGTCAGCTGATGCTGATAGAAGGTGACTGTCCTGTCTAATGACAATATTGCTGTCTGCTGTCCCATGAGGAGAGATATAACTAAATGTGGTTTCCTGTTTCCTTTTCAGTTAGATACTAACACCCTTGTAATTGTTATAGTGAGTTATTCTAGTTAGATGTTTTTCCAAATTTATTTTTGCTTTTGCCCGCATGAGTTAGCCCGTTCCCACACATGCAAGTCTAAATTCGTGTTAGTGGTAGGAATGGCCAACTCTGAAATCTGAAATTGAATAATAAACTGTATTTTGATGATTTACTGATGTCACCATCATCTGCTTTGAAATCTAACAATAATGTGCATATTGTGTTGTTGCTAATTTACATTATTCGTTTGGAGTTTTGATGTTTAGTAGGCTAAATCTTTTCAGATATTTCGGTCAGCCTATGGTTTTCACGTATGTTGATCATTTAGTTTTGCGCACCATATACATGACATTGATTTGGGACTGTAATAAAGCTTTGAAACTTTATTCAGTTTGGAGTTTGATTTAGTGTGAAATTGTTCATGGTGTTTAGAACTGTTTATGGTATAATTTCATTGATTTGTGATTGTTCTGACTACTACGCTCTTCACCAAGTCCAAAGATCTTGTCTACCTCTACAGGTAAGAATAGTGATGGTGTCTCACTTGCACGCTTGTGGTTTCTGAACCTGAGGCGGGGAGAAAATCTTCCCGGCGCCAGCAGTTTTGGTAGCAGAGTTATGGTTTTGTCTTGTGAGGACAAAAGTCAGAATTTGTCCACATTGTGAGTTCTTCTTGGTGTAATGTAGGGGTTGATGAAATTCCAGCGTTGTTTTTTAAGTGTATGGTATGTGTTTTGAGTAGGGTTTGCGCATGCAGTGCTTTGGCTGAATCATGATGAAGTGTGATGTATGAAGTGAGTAGGTAATTGAGTAGGGAGTTTGAATACTCCAAGTAAAAGAGTGGGGAGTTGGCGTACTCCAAGTGAACGTTGTGCTTTGTGCTAAAAAATAGCCCATGTGGTTGTTGATATTTTCGGGTCCTGCGAGGCCTTAGACTCTGGAGTATTAACAAGTGTATGGATACACTTGGTTAACTTATTGTCAGCAGGTGAGGTGTTGGTCGATTGAGCGCTTTGGACAATACCAGTAGTTATCCCTTGAGTGTTTGTGTGTTTGGTTGGTATTAGGTGAATGGTGATTGTACATGGAGGATCTGTACCAATCAGAGTGAGGTTTGCGGGTCAAAATAGTAATGGCAGGGTGCAGAACCTTAAATGTGTGGCTGTGGAGTCCTATGATGTATAGAAAAATGCTCCTTGGGCTTCACAGGATGATGACTTTGTTGGTTGTTTGATGATGTGGTTAAACCTCTGTTTTGTGGGGAACAGGAGGGTGATGGAGCGGAAGAATCAATTCCTCAGGTCGTTTCTGAGGTTGTTACCTCAGGATTGAGTGGTTCTGTCCCTTAAACCAGTGAAACTGCTTTTGAGCCCAGTGTTGTGTCGGGAAGTTCTGAGATTGAATCGGGTACAGTGTTGGATGATGGGGTGAAGGATCTAGTGGTGGATGAGTCTGAAGACACCACAGATATATTGACTAGTGGTTGAGAAATACATATAAGGTGAAGGTATATACACTATGTTCTTTATATATATATAATGGAAATGATTTTTTGTGTATATTAAGTTTTATTTTGTCATTTGTGTTACTCATTGTTATGGAGTTATTAATTGTTATATAAGAAGGGAGATGTGTTGTGTGTGTTTAGAGATTCTGAGGGAATTATCCTTGTCAATCTAATTTGGAATCTGTGGTGAGGCTGTTTGCATTCTAGGTGATGAGCAGAAGGCAGTTGGCTGAGGAGCTGGAAGGATATGAGGGCTGTATCTGCAGTGACCTGTAATCTCTAAACAAGAAAGTGCCTTATCTTTTCTGTGTGCATCCTGTGTGCCTGCACTACAGTCATGATTTTCCAAGCCATTTATGTAAGAGAAATTCATGCAGGAATATTAGATGTGCTTTCTATGTGAGTAATTACAATAATAACCATTTATATAGTGTTTTCTAATAGGTGCTTATTTTTATACAAAATAACCCTTTCATGGAACCCTAGAATAACAAAAGATTAATTAAAACGGTAGAGTTCTAAACTCATGCCTTGTAGTTTGCATGCAGCTCTTTGATGCCAGTTCATAACTCACTAAGGCCCTCATTACAACCCTGGCGGTAAATCCCGCTGACCGCCGTGCCGACGGCCGCCAACATATGGTGTCCGCAGCGGAAATCCGGAGCGGAAATCCGCAACGGGTATTATGACCCACACTGAGAATTCCGCCACTATACAGACACCCACACCAGTCCGTCACACCAAAGGTCAGTGATAAACTGGCAATAGCAAAACCCACACCGTTATGACAACAGGAATACGCCTACAGTATCACGACCCATGAATCAACGCGATGGTCATTCAACCGCGGTAATCCATTGGCGGTACATACCGCTGCACTCAAAATACACACACACTTACAAAACTACACAACATTGGACAATTAAAAATACACACACCTGACACACATACACACACCACACCTACACCCACACACCCACAACACTATAAAACACACACATTACTCACAACCCCTTACACTGAAATATTTTGAAGAAGCAGAGAGAGAGAAAAGCAAAGACCACACCAGCATCCAGAGGCACACAACACCATCACTCATACACCATCCACGCACATCACACCACACACCCCAACACATCACCCCACACATCACATCAACCATCACCTCACACATCATTCACGCCACATCATGGCACCTCAAAGACACCCCAGGTTTTCTGAGGAGGAGCTCAGGGTCATGGTGGAGGAAATCATCTGAGTAGAGCTACAGCTATTCGGATCACAGGTGCAGCAGACGTCCATTGCAAGGAAGATGGAGCTATGGCGGAGAATTGTCGACAGGGTCAATGCAGTGGGACAGCATCCAAGAACAAGGGATGACATCAGGAAGTGGTGGAACGACCTACGGGGGAAGGTGCGTTCCGTGGTATCCAGACACTATGTAGCCGTACAGAGGACTGGTGGTGGACCTCCACCTCCTACCCCACAACTAACAACATGAGAGGAGCAAGTCTTGGCGATAATGCATCCTGAGGGCCTCGCAGGAGTAGGAGGAGGACTGGAGTATGGTAAGTCAGATCTTTAATATTATATCCCCCCCACCCTACCTGCATGCCATCACATACTCCCACCCTCACCCTCACTCCCATGACTCCACAATTTCCCACACACCCCACCATCACGCCCCACCACTTCCACAACCAAGCCCTGCATGCAACAACAATTTATGGACACCCATCACAGACATGCATGGTCACCCATCACGAAAGCATGTCCAATAGAGAGACTCACCCAGGGCAAACAATCACCACTCACACAAGGGCCAAGGCGATAGTGCAAGCACAGTAATAGGGGAAAACACACCCATTGCACAAGATGGCACACACATATAAAATAACAATGCATTTACACCCCAACAACGTCTCCGGACAGGAGGTGCCAGCAATATCCAGTCCCCCCACAGAGGGACAAAGAGAGACAAAGAGGCCCACAGTGACAACAGCATCTCTGCACGCCTGGATCAAGATGACCAGCCTGGCCCATCAGGGACCTCTGGACAGTCGGTTCCCCTGCCACAGTCCCAAGCAACCACAGAACCTCCCTCATCAGGAAACACCACCACAGCACCCACCCAGCGGGCCCATGTCACTGTCCTCAGGACACGTCAATCAGCAGCGTGTCCACCACTACAGGGACCCCAGGCAACCCCACTAACACAGGACGATAAGGGAACAGGGGTCAGTGGCAGTGGGCACACATTTCAGTGGACAGAGACACATGACAACAGGGAAGCTGGGAGGACTGCTGTGCGACAGGGGGAGGACAGGCCCAGGGAACCGACCCTCCATGAGGCACTATCAAACATCATGGGAGCATACCACCATTCCCAAGAGACCATGGGCACGGTACTGGCCAAGTTTCAGGAGACCCAGCGGCTGCAGGAAGGACAATACATAGGGATCAGGGAGGACCTCACCAACATCTACACCATCCTGGTCACCGTAGCAGGGGTGCTGGCTGACATAGGCAAGACCATGAGGGAGGCAGTGGCACAACAAAGGGCCCCTGACACTAGCCAAGTCGAGGAACAGCCCTCCAACTCCACGGACGCTAGTGGACAGGAGGCCCTGCCACAGGAACAACCGCCCACCAGCACCCCACCCCCTGCAGAAGGAGAACCACCCCGCAAACGGTCCCTGTGGTCCAGGCAGAAGATAGAGAACATTGTCAAGACCCCCGCCAGGAAATAGGACCTTCCTGATTGTCACCATTCTGTCCCACTATGTCACCCTGTCCACCTTGACCTGCCATTACTCCCCTTCCTATGCCCCATTGGACAATGCACCTGTGATACCGAGAGACTGAACTCTACTATGGACCTTCCTCCACCATCACCCCAGCCCTTTCCACATAACCCTATACACATTAGCCCGTAAATAAACACCCTTGAATCACAAACCAATCTGGAGTCAGTCTGATCTTTCACAAATGTATTATTACAACATCACCAACAAATATCAATGTAAATGCTCATTTGCTCATACCAATGTATGACAGTTGTTGGGCAGCAGTACATATAGCAGAAGGCAGAATGAGGTACCCAGATCTGAAAAATTGAAAGCCAAAGTGAACTGTCAGTGTCCATAGACAGAGGTGAAGAGGCTGACTTATACAATGTCCTACAGTATTCAGAAATGTGAGGAGCAGTGACAGTCTCTTACCTGTGTGTCACTGGAAGTACTGCATGATGATGTTCGTTCGGTTGTCAATATCTTCTTCCTCTGCCTCCTCTTCCTCACTGTCCACAGGCTCCACCGCTGCCACAAGACCATCATCAGGCCCATCCTCCTGCAGAAAAGGCACCTGGCGTTGCAATGCCAGGTTGTGCAACATGCAGCATGCCACGATTATCTGGCACACCTTCTTCAGTGAGTAGTATAGGAATCCTCCTGTTAGATGGAGGCACCGTAATCTGGCCTTCAGGAGGCCGAATGTCCTCTCAATAATATGCCTAGTTCACCCATGAGCCTCATTGTAGCGTTCCTCTGCCCTTGTCCTAGCATTCCTCACTGGGGTCAGTAGCCATGAGAGGTTGGGTTAACCAGTCACCTGCAAATGTTGAGGGATAACTGTTAGACACACACTAACCCTTAGGGACTACCCCATACCCAGACACCTACTCATACTGTGTGGGGACCTTGGGCTCACCTATTAGCCACACACGGTACCTCTGGAGTTGGCCCATGACATAAGGGATACTGCTATTCCTCAAAATGTAGGCGTCATGCACAGTGCCAGGATACTTGGCATTCACATGAGAGATGTACTGGTTCGCCAAACATACCATCTGCACATTCATCGAATGGTAGCCTTTTCGATTTCTGTACACTTGTTCATTTCTGCGGGGGGGACAAATGCCACATGTGCACCATCAATGGCACCAATGATGTTGGAGATATGTCCCAGGGCATAAAAGTCAGCTTTCACTGTGGGCAAATCCTCCACCTGGGGAAACACGATGTAGCTGCGCATGTTTTTCAGCATTGCAGACAAAACTCTAGTCAACACGTTAGAAAACATTGGCTGAGACATCCCAGGTGCCATGGCCACTGTAGTTTGAAATGAGCCACTTGCCAGAAAATGGAGCACTGACAGGACCTGCACTAGAGGGGGGATTCCTGTGGGATGGTGGGTAGCTGACATCAGGTCTGGCTCCAGTTGGGCACACAGGTCTTGGATTGTGGCATGATCAAGTTTGTAGGTGATAATGATGTGTCTGTCTTCCATTGTCGACAGGTCCACCAGGGGTCTGTACACCGGAGGATGATGCCATCTCATCATCTGCCCCAGGGGATGTGCCCTATGGAGGAGAATGGTGAGCAGAGGGTCATGTACCACATAGTTTGCACAAGTGTGTTTGCAGTAATGTGAGTAAATCCGTGTGTGGCATAGTATGTCCGTATATCTGTCAAATTGCGCTGTGACACAGTTAGGTGCCATGCCATGTGCCCCCCTGAAATGGCGTCTGCCTGACTTCTGAGGAGGGACAAGGGGAAATGAGGTAACTGCGCTGGCGTTGTGCAGCGTGGCGGTAGGCGGTCAAAGACCGCCGTGCAATTCAGCATTGGTTATCATTGTGCCCTGTGGGTCCAGGAGCCAATGACGAAGTACACCGGTGGTGACGGTACGCACCGCCGCGGACGTGACTGCCATTTTCTATATGTTCACTCACTTGATACCTGACCTTCAATAGGACAGAACCTACACTGCAAGTGCTGCTGTGCCCTGAGTCTGGAAGCGACAATGGCTCGAGTGTCTGGGGAAAGGGTCCCTGCCTTCACCGCAGAGGAGTTGGACAAACTGGTAGATGGGGTCCTCCCCCAGTACACGCTACTCTACGGTCCTCCAGACAAACAGGTGAGTACACTGTGAGCATGATGCGTGGGCAATGCCTGTTTGGAGTGGTGTGGATGGAAGATACATGTGGGGGGGGTGAGGCCTGCATGTGAGGATGGTGAGTGTATGTGCATCAGGGCATGGGTGGGAACTGGTGGGCAATGAGTATGAGGGTCCGGACGGGTGAGTAATTTCCTTTCCTCCTGTACCTTTCCTCTAGGTCAGCGCCCACCAGAAGAAGGTTATTTGGGGTGCCATCGCCAAGGAAGTGCGGACCCTGGGGGTCTATCATAGACGGAGCACCAACTGCCGCAAGAGATGGGAGGACCTGCACCACTGGAGCAAGAAGACGGCGGAGGCCCAGCTGGGGCTGTCCTCCCAATGTGGAAGGGGTGCCCGTCGCACCATGACCCTCATGATGTTCCGGATCCTGGCTGTGGCATTTCCGAAGTTGGATGGGCGCTTGAGGCCATCACAGCAGCCACAAGGGGGTGAGTACAGTGTCATTAAGCTGACTCTGCGCGCTTTACGAAGTGTCTGGGTGGGGGTTGTGGGCTGTGGGTTCCCCTAGGCCAGGGTGAACTTGGTAGGGTAGGTCTCTTGTTTGGCAGGCTCTGAAGCACTCCAACCCCAATATTTTTAGTGGGCATCTACAACTGGGCAGGCTCCAGTGGGTTCCTGGTGTGCAGCAAATGGTATTAGGCATTGTACCCCATGGGCTGGTGAATTTCCTACTAACTGCTAGTGCATGGCCTAGTGCATAGGGCTGCTCCCTGTGTGTTGTGTCCACCAACAGTAGTGGTGTTGCTGGCATTGACCATGTGTGTTTTCTGTCTTTCCCCCACTTCTTGTTTTGTCATCCTGTCCTTGTGTGCATTAGCATCATCTGGCGGAGGAGCAGAGGCACCGGCGACGGAGGGAGCTACATCCCACATGGCCCTGGAGGGTGAATCCACAGAGGGTGAAGGCACCAGCGGGACGGAGGGCGAGGGGAGCTCCACGACGGGGACAGGAGGAGATACCAGCGACATCGACTCCTCCTCTGATGGAAGCTCCCTGGCAGTGGCAGACACCTCTGTGCCCACCCCAACAACAGGTACAGCCGCCACCCCCCCTACCAGCACCGCCCTCCCAACAGCCCCTCAGCATGTTTCCCGTGCCCGCTCACCCAGGAGGGTGGTCATCTCCTTCGCTCCAGGCACCTCAGGCCCTTCCCCAGTCAGCCCAGCTGCCCTCAGTAAGGAGGCTATTGACCTCCTGAGATCCCTCACTGTAGGGCAGTCAACCATTCTGAATGCCATCCAGGGTGTCGAGAGGCATTTGCAGCAAACAAATGCATACCTGGAGGGCATTCATTCTGGCGTGGCGGCCCAACAGAGAGCATTTCAGGCTCTGGCCTCAGCACTGATGGCAGCCATTGTCCCTGCGTCCAGCCTCCCCCCTCCAACTTCCACTACCCAGACCCAATCCCCTCTACCTCAGCCTATCACAGGCACACCATCAGACCAGACTGCACACACATCAACACACAAAAGTGGCTCAGGCAAACATAAGCACCACACATCCCACAGGCACTCACACAAGCACCATACCCATGCACACATACCAACATCCACTTCCTCCACTGTGTCCCCCTCCTCCATGTCCTCAACCTCCCTCCCAGTCTCGTCCCCACTCACACCTGCATGAACTACATCATTAGCCACTGCCTCCATCACTAGCACGCCCATCACTACACACCGCTCATGTGCAATCACCAACCCCATTCACACATCCCCTGTGTCCTCTCCCAGTGTTTCTGTAAGCCCTCCTCCCAAAGTACACAAACGCAGGCACACACCCACTCAACAGCCATCCACCTCACAACAGCCTCCAACCCATGTACCTTCACCCAAACTCAGCAGACGTACCGCTGCTACAACCACTACCTCTTCCTCCACTCCCACACCCCCTCCATCTTCCCGTCCCAGTGTGTCAAAAAAACTTTTCCTAGCTAACATTAACCTCTTCCCTACACCTTCCCCCGTCCTTCCCCTAGGGCCAGGATGTCTAGATCCCAGCCCAGCACCTCAGCCACCAAATCTGCATCCGCTGTGGTCCCGGCTACACCAGTACGGTTTAAGGGGGCACCCGTCAGAGCTGCCAGTGTGCCACCAACAGAAAAGAAGGAACACCCTATTCCACCACCTGCAAAGGTAAAAAAGGGGCCGGCTTCCAGCAGGGGACAGTCATACCACCCACCCAGCAAGGCCTCGCCCAGACACCGAGTGGACAGTGCCAAGGTCCCTGCAGCGACTGTCAAGATGGGGAAGGGCCACAAGCCAAAGGGCACATCACCTCTGGGCACGATGCCTCCTGGTGAGGGGCTGGTGACCACCATATCATCAGGGATGGCAGCCACATGCACCACAGTCACCTCTGCTGCTCCGACCGCCACCTGCACCGCCACCTGCACCGCCACTGCCACAAAGTCAGTCTGCAGCATTCTCTCCAAGGATCAGCCATCTGAGGCTGCCAGAGATGGTATGGTGTCTCCATCCACCACAACAGTCACTTGCACCACGGCCAGCACAGGCAGCATCTCTGCCGCAGACACCACCACCTGCACCACCATCAGCACCGCCACATGCACAGCCGATGCGTCTCTGTCGGACGTCAGCCCCATCCCCTGTGTGCAACTGTCAGAGTCTGCAGATGACGTCCTTGACCCTGGACATGCCACTTGAGACACCACCTCCAGCACTGACATGAACCAGCAATTGGCAGCATAAGTCGCAGCAGGATGGGGTGTGGCTCTGCCTCCATGGAGCATCATGCTAACTTTTCCAGGTACATTGCGTGGCTAAGACACCCAGGTGAGACAAAGTCAACTGCCACACCCCAGGTGCAGCATCACTGGGCACCATGCCCCCTCCAGAACCAGTGGAGAGATGCATCCACTCATCCAGTCCTTGGCAGGATGAAGCACTCTGGGCACCAAGCCCCCTCCAGAACCAGTGGAGAAAGGCATCCACTCACACAGTCCTTGGCAAGATGAAGCACTCTGGGCACAAAGCCCCCTCCAGAACCAGTGGAGAAAGGCATCCACTCACCCAGTCCTTGGCAGGATGAAGCACTCTGGGCACAAAGCCCCCTCCAGAGCCAGTGGAGAAAGGCATCCATTTGAGAGACTGTTGCTTTGCACTCCCCAGGACTAAGCAGTGGGCAGTGAACCCACTTGAGATACTTGAGAGACTGTGGCTTTGTACTCCCCAGGACCAAGCAGTGGGCAGTGAACCCACTTGAGATACTTGAGAGACTGTGGCTTTGCACTCCCCAGGACCAAGCAGTGGGCAAACCACCCACTTGAGAGACTCGAGAGACTGTGGCTTTGCACTCCCCAGGACCAAGCAGTGGGCAAACCACCCACTTGTGAGACTGTGGCTTTGCACTCCCCAGGACCTAGCAGTGGGCGGTGAACCCACTTGAGAGACTGTGGCTTTGCACTCCCCAGGAGCAAGCAGTGGGCAGCAAACCCACTTGAGAGACTTGCGAGACTGTGGCTTTGCACTCCCTAGGACCAAGCAGTGGGCAAACCACCCACTTGAGAGACTTGTGAGACTGTGGCTTTGCACTCCCCAGGCAGTGGGCATGGAGCCCCCTCGAGAAGCAGTGGCGTTGTACCATCATCCGGCTGAAGTGCCCCATCCTCCCCTTCCCCGAGGTGCCTGTTTTTTTTCCGACCTGATGCTCCTGCAGTGTTCTCTCCATTTTGAGCCAGGTGTCATGTGTGGGCTTCACCCATGCTTTTTGGGACCACTGGTCCACAGACATTTCATGGCGCAGTGTACGGACTTGTGTACTTGCTGTAAATATTTGTGTATACTGATTATTTGCTGTTCTCTTGATCTATCTGATTGTTCCAATATTACGCTAGTTAAACTAATTTCGTATGGTCCTTGCGTTCTTCCAGGGGGTGACGGGATGTATCTCTGATGTTATTGAATATGTGTGTGTGTATGTTGTTGTGGGTGGGGGTGTTGCATGTTGCATGTATGTGTCACTCTCTTTTCCCTTCTCCCCTCCCCTGTGTGCTAGGTGCAGTACTCACCGTTGTCGCTGCCTCCGCTGCCTTCTTTCCACTTTGTGGTCTATTAATAGATGCAACAACATGGGTAGGATCTGCAATTCGGGCTCCATGGCGTCCTAGTTCTTCATTGGGTGTCGAGAGGTGAGTGGTTTCCCTTCTGTGTACTGTTTCCGCAGTGCTTTTGATGGCGTTGGTACCACCCCGGAAAAGCTGGCGGATTGATGCCTTGTAATAGTGTGGGTGGTACATTGTCTTCCGCCTGGCTGTTGGCAGTGAACGCTGTGGTGTTTGTTGCTACTGCTGTGGCGGTCAGAGTGTTAAAGTGGCTGTCTGTGTTGGCGGTTTCCGCCATGGTCGTGATCCCATTTTTTTTTACCACCGGCCTGTTGCCGGTATTACCGCCACTTTAACACCGACCGCCAGGGCTGTAATGAGGGCCTAAGTGTACTAAGCTATATTACAAGGATTATAACTTTTGGTCTGCAGGTAACCAATTGATCTCTGAAACAAAAGCAGTAATCCATTCAGCTATCTACATAAGTGTTTGTCAATCTTTTGACTTCTGTGGACCCCCATTTTCATTACTGGATTTTTGGGATCCCCACAGAATCATGATTTGAAAACGAGGACCCCCTTATACACACACACACACACATGCAACAGAAACAAGCATTCCACCAAACACATACACGAATGATAACACTTTTTATTTAATTTACAAATAAAATAAAACTAAATGTAAATATGAAGATTGCAGCTTTTCTAAATTAAATTGAAACCACACATCCTCCATACTGTATTCTGTTTGATGGACCTGCACTGATACCACGAATCAATCTGAGGATACTAATTTAAATTTTAGCCTCCAATACAAATCTATCTTACACATGTTGTTTTCCAGGAAGCACATTAACCCTTAGTTGTATTTTTTGAGTTACAAATCAGTGGCGGAACGTCCTTTAGGGCGGAGGGGCCACCCCCCCACCTTTTGCCCCTCATGAAGAGTGTCTGTCAGGCTGAATAAAGGCCAGCCTGACAGACACTCTTCATTTTCAGCTCAGACAGCCAGGAGTGAGCCATGCGCGATTTGTGCAGAGTCCTGGCTGCCTGAGCTGAACTTTGCTGGGCTGAGGAGGTCACAGCTCCTATGGGCGTGACCTCCTCGGCTCAGCAAAGGTGCATCGAGACCCTCTCCTGGGTGACGATGAAAGCGTCACCCATTGACACTCGCCCTGGGCGCTTCATGTTTAAGCCCTGAAGCGCCCAGGGCGAGTGTCAATCAGTGACACTTCGTCACAGAGTCGGGTGGGGTCAGCAGTCTCACTGACCCCATCCCACTCTGTGACGAGGCTGGGACTGCTGTCTTCCCTCATTGGCTGACCTTAGGTCAGCCAATGAGGGAAGGCAGCAGTCCCAACCCTCCTGGAACCTGGAGGCTGAAAGTAAGTGTGTGTGTGTGATGTTTTAAATTGAATGTTTGGTGCGTGCGTGCATGTTTGAATGGTATGAGTGTTGTTGATGGATGTGCGTGTGTGTGTGTGAACGAATGAGTGTGTGTGATCTTTTAAAATGAATGTTTGGTGCATGCGTGCAAGTTTGAATGTTATGAGTGTTAATGGATGTGCGTGCGTGCGTGCTTGTGTGAAAGAATTAGTGTGTGTGATGTTTTAAAAGGAATGTTAGGTGCGTGCGTGCATGTTTGAATGGTATGAGTGTTGTTGATGGCTGTGCGTGCGTGTCTGTGTGTGAAAGAATGAGTGTGTGTGTGTGCTTCCCGTCCGCCCCCCTCCCTCCTAAAGCTACCGGCCGCCACTGTCACAAATGAGACAAGACCGCACACTCATCTCGCCAGCAAGTGGATTAACCACTAAAGTGATCTTACCTCGATTTTACCCAAAAGTTTCTGGGAGTACAAAGATGTTTACAGCAAGTGCCTTGCCCTTTTTTACATGTTTTTTAAATGCAGCCTGTTTGTCACCAAGTCAGAGCAGATTTAATATCATATTTGTCCTTGATTTCAATTTCTTTTAGAATTTAAAAAAAAGTTATCTGTGAGACTCCTCCCTTTTTTGCAGTCCAGATTACATTAAATTGTATTTATATAGCATATATTAAACAAGGCTAAGCTGTTTAAGGCATGGGGAGATTAAGTGATCTGCATAGAATAAAAATGTGTTCAACCGACGCCGAGACAAGGTACCCCAGTTCCAAGTTGGCAGCTCCTGCCGTCATGCCACATCTCCTGCCTTTCCTGGTGACACGCGTAGCGCCCAATTTATAGCCGGGTTATTTTTTATCTTTCAAAGTAACGGTGAAAACAACAATGTTGAGTAATAGTAAAGCTCGTAATTTCAGTGCACCTGTTTATGTCGTCACCCTCCAAAGCACCGCACTACAGAGCAACTATGATAAAGATGTCTTCTATTTTCACATCCATTGTGACATCTGTACAGTTAGCATCTCCCGTTACCTGAGCAACCCTCATCGTCAACACCGCCCATTCTATCCTGGTTCACCCAATGGCTGGTCCCTGCATCTCCCGTAACCAATCGTTGCCAATAGCATGCCTGCCTTAAATACCTGCATCTTTGCCTCTGGCTAATAATCTGTGACTTAATTGGTCATCAGCGACCTACGCTCCAATCATGCCTCAGCACCTCTGATGAAGGGGTAGATGCTGCTGTTTGTCTTCTCGGTCTGTTCGCCCCTCCGGCAATTTTAGACCAATGGGATCCGAGGAGTCACCCGGAGCTGCTTCCGGGAGGAGGAATCTACACCTGTAAAGTTTGGAAATAGAGGAAGGACTACTGCATATACAGTGGAAGAGTAATCATTACCTTTGTGTCGAGCCAAACCGCCCCAGCAGCGGCGGAGTGGGGAAGGATCCGGATAATGAAGCAGGTACAGGTGAGGAAACGTAGCTTCTAACTATCTGGGAAGGGGCGGTCTAACCCAGCGGGGTCTCATGGTCTCGCTGTCTTTTGCGCAGACTCCCGTGGATGATACCGAAGACGTGTCGCTTGACTTCGGTAATGAAGAAGAGCTGGCTCTAAGGAAAGCGCAGATCAGGTATTTATTTTCAGGGAGTGTTTTACCAGTCTTCTTGAATCTTTAATTGACTCACACCATCTCCCCATCTTCTTGACATTGATTAATCAGCATCCTTAATCATAGTCAAATCTCCCATCACTAACTGAACCGGCATGGCATAATTTAAGCCTGCCACCTTCCCATAGCCAGTCGGGGACTAATCCATCATTTTCGGTCCAAACTAGCTGGGTACTATAAGAGCTTTTTGCCACCTCACGGTGACAATCATGGATGGAATGATAGTAACAAACTCCATATCGGTTGATTTCCCCAACAGTTTCCCTACCACCCAGCCTATGCCTGCTCAGAACATAAACATTAAACAAAATATCGCAGATTGATCAGCTCAGTGCAATAAGCAGATAACTATGATTATACGAAATCAAAATAAGGGACCTGCAGAACAGTTCAAAGGTAGCAGTTGACTGAAAACCATAATCCGTGTACCGTATCTCACACTTCTTCATCCCACTGCTAAGTGCCATGTCTAATTGCACCACTGGTACTCACAAACATTTTCTCAGGGGCCAAAGAGTACTGTCTGGGATGTGCCCAAGAGCCTCATCGATAGCACGTGTGGGGTGAGGAACTGTGGGGACAAAATGTTTTCTTTCAAATCTTTTTTCACATTTTGCAGCACCCTATCTTAAACTATGTGTAATCTATACAATTATAAAATGTTGTAACCTGTGTTATACCACTTGTGAAGAAAAAATATGAACATATCACTTACATATTCATAGTTCTTACTGACACAAGATGCCATCCAGTAGCATTATAAATATGCATCGTTTTCCCCCAGTGCACCAACTAGGATTTAAGTCAGTGACCCTCCCATTACACACAGATATATGAAGTTTGTAGTGATATAAGAGTCTATAAGAGCTGAGATGGGTTGGCCGTTGATCTCAATGCTGCAAATGGGCTGTGGACTCTTGGTTGCTTTACCTTTTGCCGTTTCATCATCTCCCTGTGCATTATGTAGAGTCTAGTCTCTCTCCAGGTAGTGATTTCCCCACCTTTCTCCCAATCTGAGCTCTCCAACGAGGGCACGTGCATCACTCTGTTATCACCATGTCTGCATCTGGTTCCACTTCGGCACACTCCGTGAAGTGGTTCGTCCTCCTACAGGATGATGCAGGGTATCACACAATACTTGAGCGTGGACCTCTTCTTGTGGGTCGTCGTGTACAGGTGCTCCCCATCTCTCACGGTTGCACATAGGACCTCTCCAGTCCATGCAGTGACACATAACACAAACCCAAGGCCTGCTGAGGTGTGGGGTGCAGTGAGGCCTCCCCAGTCCATGCTGTGATGCATAACACAAACCCAAGGCCTGCTGTGGTGTGAGGTGCAGTGAGGCCTCTCCAGTCCATGCTGTGACGCATAACACAAACCTAGCTCCTAGTTTTTGGGTTGTTATACTAGATATCTATGAATTCCTGCTCTCATCTTATCACACTTATCTACTCATCACTCTTATGTCATGTCTCTATCAAACTATCCTCCATTCTCACTCTGACTCATCCCAAATCCCTTCTACCACTTTCACCTCCTAAATATCTCTGCCTAAGCTCTTCCCTCCACCTCCAAATCTAACTCACCAAACCTCACTCTACCTCTGCGACCTCCTACACAACCCTACTAAATTCTCCTGCATTCATCTCACCCTGCTACTATGCTCTCCCTAACCTTTCCACATACTCTTCACCCTCCGCCCCCCTTTATTCATCCCAAGCCTTTGGGTTGAGTAAATGAAGGATATCCTCCCAATTAACACTTCTGGATTTCTTTCCTCCTCCACCCCTCCATTACTCCAGTCAATCTAACTAACAAACTCTCATATCCGCGGCTCAAATTAACTCATAATAATACTAAAACTGTACTCATTATTAAACGATACTAATCCATCACTAATTCATGTTGGGTTCCGGAGTAGCGTGCTACTCATCGAAAAGCGCTTCAACGCCTCGTCAGGGGTAGTAAGCGCTATATAAATACGATTACAATACAATACAATAAAAGTGAGCTTTGCCACCAAATCCATGCATTTCCACATATTAAGGGCTGCCAGGGTTTCAACCTCCTTGTGTGTGACATTTCCTTGTTTGCATTGTGCCTACATGTGACATTTTCATATTTTCAGTGTGACAACCCGAGTGACAATTCGTCATAAAATATATTGACCTGAAGCAGAGAAACAGCCATAATGGTAAAATTATTATCTTCAGTAGTATAATCAGTTACATTCAAGCATTATAATTGCTCTCTTCAGTACCCATATATGCAAATAGACCCAGGGGCGGCTTCTCCATTAGGGTGGAGGAGTTTCCCCCCGCCAGCAGCAGCAGGAGCTGCAGCCTTTAGAAACAAAACAACAATAAACGCTGCTTATTGTAGTTTTGTTTCTAAAGGGGCAGGGCCATAGGGGTGACGAGCATGGAGGGGAGTGCACAGAGCACTCCGCTCAGTGCGCATGTGTGTTTGGCCGGCCGTCTCGTCCGGCCAAACACACATGCGCACAACGGCTCTCTCCAACCCGGCACTGTGTTGCTGAGCCAGAGAGAGAGCCTGCCCAGGCTCCCAGGGTGCTTGAGACAATGATAACGCTGCTCTTAGCAGCGTCATGATTGGCACAGGGTAGGCTGGGAGCCTGTGACTGGAGTGTGACGGTGGCGACGTGGGAGCACCGTGGCTACGAGGTAAGTAGATTAAAAAAAAAAAAAATTATATATATAATTTGTTTGCCCGCCATGCCGAGTCGCCAGCCACGACTGAATAGACCTGATTCAGGTGGGAGACTCACAATTTTTTAAAGTAAAAAATGACTTCATTTTGGCTGTCTCCTGCCTGAAATTGCCTTTCCCTCAATATATGCTCCTGATTAAAAAAAGAAATTATCCCCCACTTCTCTCTTTTATAGTGTTAGCACGTGTGGTAGTACCAGCAACATACCCAGTAGTAAAATGATGCTAGAGAGGTTACATGAAGCTAACTGACTACTCGAAAACTCTCAGGTTTACCATTTCAGTGTGTGAAGAGCTACCCACAACAGAACATTTCTTTGCACTCTCTTGCCTGTACTTCTGTATTTATAATGAAAGAAAAATGATTGCAGGTACCAACGTGCAAGTGAAAAACCTGTACTATATCTCTTCATACTCACACACCCAACTCTGTTACACTCCTGTTCTGTTCCCAGACTTTCTTTATGCCCTTCTGCAGTCCACTCAACTCAACTTTCACCAGGCCTTGCTTGATGACAGTGCAAGCTTAACTGCCTTTAGAAACAAAACCCACAACTAAAAGTACACACATATGTACGCATGCAACATAATTTTCTTAGTTTTCTGTTTCTTAGCCTTGTTTCTACAGTCATTTCAGCTTGTTCTGTGAGCAGAAAACAATAAAACCTGCTCATAAAACAAGCTGAACTGACTATTGAAAAAAAAGCATAATTAAAAACAAAATGTTGCCTACCAACAGGAAAACCAAGCATTGACAAAGCCAATAGGTTTCACCTATGTAAAATCTGTTGGCTTTGTAATTTTATTTCTACATGTTGCACAGCACTTGAGCTTCTGTGCAACATGGCTTAAAATAAAAAAAAGTGATATGATGCAGTCAGTGCTGGTTACATCATAGCACTTTAAGCCACGTTTCACAGAAGCTCAACTGATGTGAAACATGTAAAAACATTGACAAAGCCAAATAGATTTTGCATAGGCAAAACCTACTTACTTTGCCAATGATCGTTCATTTGCATGTTTTCTCTCTTCTGCACCCTCTGTAATTTGAGCTGTGTTTCTGCCTCTCCCCAGCCCCCGCCTTTGGCTGCAAAATGAAAAGAAGAAAAAAAAATGTTACCATGGCGACGAAAAAGAGAGACCCCATGCATGGGGTTGAGATGGGGACTCGCTCTGTAGCGTCTATCACAGAATTATACCCTGTAGACTCCTCCCCCGTCCCGCAGTCTCATACATACATTAGCAATTCTGGCTGTGCCGGAGACGCCCTCACCTCCCAGTGCTACAATGTATGTAGTTGTAACGGGACAAAAGTATAGCTCGAGATAGTTGGGCGCTATACAGTTAGGCATGACAGATCCTGTGAGGAGTGGATGGACAAAGAGCGGATGGACAAAGAGTGGAAAGACAGAGAGCTTGTTAAAAAGAGATGAACAGGATGATGAAACGAGAGACCAAGCTCGCTATGAAGAGAAGGAGGAAAAGACATGAGGTGATGAAAAGAGGGACAGGGAAACGAGAAACTGCCTGGAAGGAAGAGTATGATTGACAGAGCATGTGATGAAAGGAGGGACGGGCCATCACTTTGGCAGTGCTTTCCCTGTTTTAGGAATGTTGAGCAGCTATTGGGTCCCTTGATTTCTTCTTCCTGGAACAAGTAATGTAGGGATCATTTTACAAACAGAGGAGGTGATACCAGCAAAGGAGATGTCTGAACCTACATGAGGGTTGTAGGTGGACATCATCATCAAGAAATGCTGATTAAAACCAGAAAAGCCTTTAGCACGAGCCAAACCACTGGGGCGTGGCTCAAAACACAACGCTAAGTGGGAGACTGGAAGGAGTGCAAGGCTGAAGATGAGACTGCAGACACATGCATGTGCAAAAGTAAATAATAAAAACAAAAGAGTACCTGCTTGCCAGTGAAAGGACACTGGCCACCAGAAACAATACTTGGTCCAAACTCCACAGCTTGGACGAAGAGTTGAAGAATCCAAAGAATAGGAGGAAGCCGAGACCAGCAGGAGCTGCTGACCTATAGGAAGCAAGGAAATGAGACCCACTTGGGAGCCAGCCAGCGGTAAGTAGAGGTAAGTAATGGCCTTTTTAAAGATTTTTTTATTTTAATACAGTCGATTTCGCAAGCGCTGCACAGGTGAAAACTAAGAACGGAATATGAGCAACATTATTTCTTTGCTGCTGTTTACAGATTCCTTTGGAAGGTCTGCAGGCCACAAGGAAAGGTCTGCAGTTCTGCCACCGGCCTGGCGTTGTCCAATGAGTACCACAGAATTACACAATAACTGCACGTCAGTGGTTATCACGTACAACATGTAATCACTTCCCACTTGAGATTCAAAACAGTGACAACTCAATTACAGTCAAACACCCTAGACAGTGTAGTTTTCTATCAATGTAGGCAAGCACTAGAGCGCCCTGCATAGGGGTGGTAAGCATTATATCAATTAGCATTTATATAGCTCTATGGCACCTGGGAGTTATTTGTGCCCTTTGTAAAGACCATGTAACAATTGAATGATATACAAAGATAGTAATTCGAGATTGTTCTGCCTGTTGAGTCAGAGGTTACTCAACCTCATTTGTAACAATATAAAATTGTGTACCTCTGGTGAACTAATGGTAATGGACTCCACAGAATACTCTCAATTACAACTTGTATCTCTTTGGGTAGTGAGGTTGATGACCCAAAGAGGTGGTGCAAGTTTAGACACTCAGAATTCAATTTACACAACAGTGAAAATTTTAAAGTCAGTGTCCTGTCAGTTCCTTAATTTGAATGAGAAAATGACTCTATGACACACAAACATAAAACACTGCATGCGAAACGAGGATATGAAATGAAAAAACAGACGTCTCCAGCGCTTTCCTGGTCGGTGATCTGGCGCCATATGGCAATAAAGCTCTTAACATGTGGTGCCAAGGCAAAATTGGAGAGTAGGTTAGCTAGACTAGGGTTCCAGTGTTATCTCTGGAATCACTTAGGCTAGAATGATCATTTAAATGGTTCCAGAATCAGGGGAACTTCCTCTAAATTTCCCAGACGTCTACTCAGGCCAGTATGTTAAGCATACGTCAAGACCTTGAGATCGAGTAAAGAAGAATATAAGGCTTTCCAGGACACGCAGAGGACCAAGGACAAAGCTGACTGAGCGTCAACTTTATTTGAAGTCGATAAGATTCTCTTTGTTTAGGATATCGTTCTGCTGTGGGTCTTGCTTCTTAATCAGCTGGCTACAGTGTCCTGTTCTCTATGGCACACACAATCCTTTGGAGGGCACCACACAGGTCCTTCAAGACGACCTGGGCTTTGTTCCTTGCTGATGGCTGGTGACGCCTTGCTTTTATAATCAGGTAGCACCCACGGACAGGCACATCTTTCGTTCTACGTCCAGCAACAAGACTTCTTTCAAGGTCTTGCTTGGACTTAGCCCCAATCTGGTTAAAGGGGTGCAGCAACTGGCACCGGTTCAGCTACAGTATTGCCTGTTCTTCTTGACTACACTGGTCCGTTTCTCCTTGTTGGGTGTAGAGAAAACAGTGAACACTGTACCAGTTGTGTCCTGGCCAGTACCTGTCATCCTCTGATAACCAGGTTTGGTCATGCAGGTGATCTGCACTATTCAAAGTGTGGGGATGCTCTGTCAATCCTGCTGCTTCGTGACCTCACCATGCTTTATTCTTGGGCACATGGGACCATGTCACTCAATTAGAATAAATGATACTGCCACTTTCGGCCTCTCCTTCTCTGACTAGATGGAAGAGTGGGCACACTCAATTAGACAGGAGTGCACTATGGGTGCACCCTTGACATCATAGCACAGCTCTGAAATCTCACAATAACAGGCATTTCCTCAGAAGGCATGCCTGATTGTTGGGCTCACTGAGGGAAAAACCTGCTCAGGGCTGTCTAGAACATACAAGGGCAGGATGGTGCAGCTTTCCAAAGCAATGCAGAAGACTTCCGTTGCAACAGCATATTGCATGAACATTAGATACAGTTCAGGTAGAACTGAAAGATTTGTTTTTAAAAGGTTTCCAGTTACAGGGAAAGTTGAGTGGAGATAGCATCTTGGCTGCAAGTGAATTCCACTGTGCCTTTGAGTGACTATTTTCATGCTTGTGTGGCTTTGAATCTTATTGTTCTAATTGCAGAGAGTTCTTCATAGGACACTAGGCAGCCTGAGATGTTTAACACATTGGTGAGATATGTTGGCTTTTCAGGTGAATTGCTTTATATGTGAGGCAGTAAATGTTAAATGTGATTCTCAACACAAAGAGACGCCAGTGCAGCTGAATGGAGAACAGCTTTGAAAGAAGCAAGGTATGAATTCAGCATTGCTATTCTAATGGGAATACTTAAGTCCAAACGCAAGATGGTTACAGCATGGGCTGCTGCTTCAGTTGTGTGGAGTTTAAAAAGTGTTTGGTTTTCTTTAGAGAGTGGAGGTGAACATTAGCAGATTGAATAGCTCTGTAGATGTGAGAGTAGTGAGCCCATTATCATTGATCACATCACCCCAACTGATATTGAGCACCTCTCTCCAGTTAACCTTTTATATTGCTTATACTCATTCTATGATAGTTTTCTTTTCATTGATCTATTTCCCCATATTGGTGATTCACCTGGATGATCAAAATGCTTTCTCAGCATTGATTATTTGTCTCAACTCTCATGCTTACCACTCTGATGACCTTTCTACATAGCATCTCACTTTTCTCACTCATCTCCACCACAGAACTGATACTGCTCCACCCTTGCATTAACAACAGTTCCTATCATGGTCATTCCCTATCACACAATACGTACATCGTTATTCCAAAGTGCAACTCTGCCCGTCACACAACCTGAATCACAAAAGGTTTTCCCCCATGCATAGGCATGACTTACTCCTGGTTATTTCAGAAAGGTCCCACTCATAGAAAATGTTTTTGAACCACTTTGATAACTTTCTCACAACATTTTCACATAGATTACACTTTCATCGATCACTTTGATTGTATAGATTTTCACACTGATGATTAGTCTCCACATGGAGCACTTTGCCCATAAACCATGGTCCTCCTACTTCATAGATTTTTTTTCTCAGCAACATTCATTGACCACCACTCTTTTTTTTTTTTGTACTGATTGCACTCTCTAAATTATTGATTTCTTGCACTTCTCCCATTCATGGCTCTCAACCCACATTCATCACATTTTCCGAATGATCACTGAACTTACACAGCTTCTCACAAAGCCCAGTTCGCATTCATCCCTTTAACTCACTAACTGCACATTCCAAATGCTAACTCTCACATTCCCCAACTGCTCAGACTCTCACTGCTCTTGCACAAGGCCCATCATTAGTCACTTGGACAGTCACCAGCATTTATCCCTCTCCCTGTCTCTTTACATTGATTTATATATGCCCCAATTGACAACATTTCAGCAATAATCACACCCTTCGTTGATCACCCTCCCATTCTACATTGATCAGCTTTCACCTCCCATTGATCGCCATCAACCTCTCCTTATCCTCATGGTTCTCTCATCGCCCCATTACTCACCCATTGACATGCCTCACCCATTGATTCCTCTCAGCCAGGATTGATTTCTGTCTCTCATTCATTTACCACTCTTTGTCTATGACACTGATTACAATTCTCCCACACATTGATTGCACCCAACTTTCAGTTGCAACACTTCCCCTTACTGTTTATTTCTATACCTGGGACTAGAAAATTTTAACATTGCTTATAGCTCGTATATCTAGATATTGATTATTGCATATGAGGTTTGGTGGGCCATAAAGCCAGTATTTATTGAGGGTTATTTTTGTCCATGTTATGTTAAGGATCTTTTAAAAGTATTATTTGCAGGCCTGGTGAAAAAGCTATCTAATAGAGGGGTGCTAACATATACAGGGGTCTTTGGATCTGGATTCCACTCATGGTGGCTTTGAAGTGACCAGGAGATGCTTTGTTGGTGAGCATAAGGAATGGCTAGCAGTTGAAAATGAAATGTGGATTAACACCTTGATTGCTGCTTAGAAGATGACAGTGAGAAATTTGAAGAAGGCCCAGTTGTACACTGGGAGCTAGTGCCCATAGTGGCAGTGCTAAAAAGCGTTTTTTGCTTAGGGCAGGTTGAACAGGATGTGTGTGGTGAAGTTGAGGACCTTGTCCAAGGAGGAATAAGGTGGCAGGTCTATGAGGCTGCTACAGTAGTTACATTTGCTGAAGACCAGGTTCTTGATCAGGGTGTTAGCTGCATAGAAAAGGAGCTAAGGGTTGGATCATGGGGATGTTCAGTAGCTGGAGTGGGCCACTGAGACAGTGGAAATGAGGAAGCAGGACAGGGTAATGAAGTGTCAGATTGGACACAGAGGTTATAATCTAAGGTAAGATGTTTAGAATGTCTACGGAAAGGAAAATTGGAAGTCGGAAGGTTTTGGAAACTTAACTTTCTAGTGGAGTTCAGCATGATACAAAGAATTATTAACTTTTCATTGGTAGGTAGATATGAAGCTGTCCTTCGTGCAGATTAAACGTTATTTGAGCAATTCTGTAGTCACTGGGTAGCTTTAGACTTTTGCTGCTAGGCCTTTCTCTCCCCCCCCCCCCCCCCCCAACCCCCAACCCCAATGCTAATTTTTTTTTGGCTATTTGGGGTAGTTTGCACTTAGCTTCCATAACATTTTGACCATATAAGCTCCAAATTTGCGTCCTTTTTTAGGTCTCGGCTCTAGACAGTGCACGTGCTGTCTCGAAGAGAGACATGTTGCATATACTTTGTGAGCTTCAGCCCGCCCACACACTTCTTATTTTCTGGCTCCATTGTCGCTCTTCTAATCTTTCACCTCATTTGTGATGACATGCATGCGTCATGCCTCTTCATGTCTTTACCCCTCCCCTGAGAGCAGGGACAAATTTCTACTATTCATCTACTCCTCCCATTTTATATAGTGTTTAGGGATTACTTTTGTAGCTTGTTTTCAGCACTTAACACAAGCGCTTGTGTTTTCAGCTGCTCCATGCTCCGACGCACATTTTATTTTGTTCATTTTCAGAGCTTAACACGAGCGCTTGTTTTTTTCAGTCTCTTCACGCTCCGCCGTGCATTTTATGGGCATATGCAATCTAGAAAGGTATAAAGCAGCACTCTCATTGCGACCGCTATCTTTAGTTTGCATGTTTACTTTGTCAACATTTGGAAATAAAGTGCCAGTCAAAGAGTGCACCTGACGGATTGAAATGTCACTCATTTGGAAAACATAGAAAACAAACTTATTTGCATACTAAAAACATACGTAAGACAAAGCGGCTGAACTGCACACTTCAAGAATTTCTTTTCGAAGGACATTGTGCGAACTCGGTCTAATCTATTTAGTATTTTCGCCCCATAATAAGATGTGTTTGGCCAAGCCAGGAATGCTTAGGAAACCACCACGCACCCTGTTATCCGTGGTCGCCCTCTGATGACGCACTGATTGTAATTGGTGCTGAGGTCGCTGATGGATACTGTAGTCGTGCACGCAGGTCTGGCGTGAGCATTTTGACAGACGGAGAAGGGACCACACTCTTTAGACGAGGTAAAGTACAGATTAAGCAGTCTCTAACAACAATCTTACCCCATTGTTGGTCCTCTAACCTGAGTGCGCGTCACTGCTGCCACATGTGCTGTTTTCGGAGCACCTCACTGCAATTCTGCTATTGCAGAATTACCTGATAATTCCTGTGTCAGTAAGAAGACCCTGTTATTATAATCAAATTTTTTAGGAAACCCTGTTAATCGACTAGTCACTTTAGCACAGTTTGTCTAATTTACATGAGCCAGGACACATCTGTTGAGATCCAGTAGGTTGGTAAAGTTTAATGCTGGTGGGTGACATTGGCTTTCAAGCACCCTACTGCACTTGTCCCTGCTTTAAGATCTTTCTGTGTTAGCATATATTTATTACCTAACCCATTGCAGGCCTTTTCTTTAGTTGAAGTTTTCCCTGGTTGCTCATGATGCTGGTGTGTCAACTCTGTCTACGCTCCCACTTCGGTTCCAACCAGCTCACAGCAGGTAGGAGTATACTGTACAATCACCAACCATAGCCAATAGGTCTCAGCAATCTAAAAGCTATAGGCATTGACAATGTTAACGCTTTGTGTATATCAATAAAACCAGCCCCAGAGCCATACACAAATGTATTAAAATTGCCAATGCCTATAGCTCTCGTATTGCTGCAACCTACTGGCATTGCCAATGTTTGTTTCTAACATCCTGCGAATTCGAAAGGTACCCAGTTTGTTTTTTTTGACGGGAAAATGGGGGTTGGGGAAGTGGGGATGCTGCAGAAGGAAGTGCCTGTTTTTTCCTCTGTAGATGGCATCAACGAAAGGTTTGCCGTGCTAAGATCACCATCTTCCCAGCTTTCAGGAACAGGCAGACTTGATTCAGAAAACCACATCTCTTAACACAGTTTAGGCATTTTACTGGGAGCTAATCCATTTTCCCTATTTCTTTTGTGCTTTCGACCTCCTTCCAGTTTGTGATGGAAACTGGTGTGAAATCCATGGTGGATCCTAGAAGGCTATACAGTTCTGAAAACTAGAAAACATTCTGAATAAAGTAAGGGGTCATTTGTGTAGATCCGTCAAGGTTTTCCTAAAGAAACTAGGGGCCTGATTTAGATTTTGGCAGAGGCAGTTACTCCGTCACAATCGTGAAGGATATCCCTTCCGTCATATTACAATCCTATTCTAGCCTATGGAGATTGTAATATGGTGGATGGAATATCAGTCACGTTTGTGATGCAGTAACCTGTCTGCCAAACTCTAAATCGGGCCCTAAGTGTTGCAATGAAAAATATTTTGAAAATTAGTAGGAAAAAACAGCCATTTGCCACAATGTTTTCATTTGTGACTTCTCATGATGGCTGATTTACTACAGTAATATGCCATTAGAAATGCTAGACCTTTTTGGTTGCGGGGATATACAGGGTTTATGGGTTTTCCAAGAACTTGAGGGACCCAGAGCCAGTAACTGAGCTGCACCTTCCAATGGGTTTTCATTGTGTACCGGATGTAGTGCAATTCATATGGTGAAATATAAAGAGTGAAAACCAGGTATCAAGGTAACCTATGCATTTCCGAAATGGGCACAAGATACGGAGTTTAGAAACAGTGGTTATTTACACATCTCTGAATTTGTGGGTACCCTTACTAGTATGTGAATTAGAGGGCATTTCTCAACATGTCTTCTTTCTTCCACACTGGCTTACATTTGTAAGGCACAAATGCAGAGAAATACAATTGGTAATAACACTTGTTCTACAATTCTGTGCTCCTCTAAGTCTCCCAATACAAATAGTACCACACTTGTGTGGATAGGGCTAGTACCCGCGGCAGGAAAGGCCTCAAAACGCAACACCAGCTTTTTTTTTTTTTTTTTTTTTTTCACCCAGAATCCCCTGCAACCCTCAAACTTTGACTAAACAAACACATTTTCCTCACATTTCTGGGAAGAAAATTGACTATGCTGAGAGCACAGACAGCCTTCCATCAAGCATTCCCTTAAGTCTTCTGTAAAAATTATACCTCACTTGTGTGGGTAGGCCTAGTGTCTGCAATAGAAAACAGCCAAAACGCAACATGGATACTTCACATTTTTCCCCCTCAAAACTTACCCTTTTTTTTTTTTTTTTTTTTTTTGCAGTGTGCCTACCTGTGGATTTTGGACCTTTGCTCAGCCGGCACCTGGGGAAACTTAGCAAACCTTTACATTTTTGAAAACTAGACTCTTGGGGGTATCCAGGATGGGGTGACTTGCATGGCTCCCACCAGGTTTTGTTTTACCCAGAATCCTTTGCAATCCTCAAACTTTGACAAACAAAGTACATTTTCCTCACGTTTCTGTGATGGAAAATTCTGGAATCTGCAGGGAGCCATAAACTTCCTTCTGCCCAGCTTTACCCTAAGTCTTCTGATAAAAATGGTACCTCACTTGTGTGGGTGGACCATGTGGCCGAGACTGGGAAGGGTCCAAAACGTATTGTGGTGATAATGAAAACTGTGGTAGTTGTACTAATTAGTCCTGGGTCAGCAACCAGGTAGCGAAACCTATCAAACCCAGATATTCCTGAAACCTAGACACCCGGGGAAGTACAGGGAGGTGTCGCTTGTATGGATCCCCAACATTTTTTTTTTTATTCACCCAGAATACCGTTCAAAGCTGAAAGGTTGAATAAAAACACAAAATTTCCTTTAATTTCTGTGACATAAACTACAGGAATGTGCAGGGATCCACAAACTTCATACCATCCAACGTTTCTCCGCTTGTCCTGATCAAAACGCTACCCCACTTGTGTGCCTGGGCCTACAGCCTGAAACAGGAATGGATCACACGAGGGTCAACGGTAGACCTTGAATGAGTTTCTTCGTTACCTAGAGAAACAAGTGCAACTTTCCTCCTCTGCACCTAACAACAACCACCTTATTTTCAATTTAATGCTCCTAGACATATCTTCAGTGCTTGACACAGTTTGGTACTTAACCTTGCTTGAGACCCTACCCTCATAGAACAATAGTGGCAACACGTTGGAATGGCTCTCGTCCCATCCCATTAACAATACATTTGCAATCTTCTTGTCTTCTTGGCTGTTACCACTGACACCTCTGATAGTCCGCTTTCTCTAAAGCGTTGTCCTAGCCCCTCCTTTTTTTCCTTGCACTACCCCCTCCCTCACTGACACTGTCTGCTCTTTAGTGCTCTCACACCCTCAGTGCGCAAGTGACCCACAGATGTTTCTTCTTCTTCCATCCACAGATGTTTCTTCTTTTTCCATCTCTCAATTCCACAAACTAAAATCTCTGCCATCGGGTAATGGATGGTTCTCACTCCCTAATGATCAACTTTTGTAAGACCAACTTTATTACTTACTTGCCCCATGAGCACATTGGGTTATCTCCTTCCCTCTTGCCTTCCTTCTAGACACATTGTTATCCCTCATGGCCTCTCTGGGAGCAATCTAGGAATTGCATTCAACCCCAGCATACAACTAGAATCACCACAGTGGTTCGGCTTTAGCATTTGATTATGAGACAAATCTGGTAACATACCTCTTTCACAACAACAGCTAGTTCCCTCCTCTACACACTGGCCAGTAAACTGGACTATCATATTAATTGACTGGTGGGATCAGGAGGCTCTGTATGTGTTTCCCACTTTGACAAAAGCATTCATTTTGAAAGTGCACACTTTACAACTTCTTCCACCCGCACTTTACCAGCACCCTGTGTTGTGTTTTTCCCCAATACTTTGATCAGTACAAGCTACTCACCCTAGTTTTCAAACTCATCTATGGTACAGCATCCCTTTTACTCTTTAATTGTTTCATGCCCCACCTCAGCCTGCACACAATGACCATCTGTTCTCTGCCTCTGTACCAGATCCCCCAATTTTCTAGCACACCCTTCCTAATGAATTAAGGGCTTCCACTGAAACTTCAGAAGGGCCCATAAACCCATATTTTCACCCCCTGAAAAATAACAGGTGACATCCAGAAAATCTGCCCACTGTGTCCTATCTTCCTTTCTCCTACCTGAACGAAACTCGTTTTGAAGTACATATTATTGTATATATTCATTCACACATCATTTGTCATAAACTATTCTCTTTTTAACTATCCTTACCCTTGCGCTGCTTGTATTTTCTTCTTTATGGTTTGTACTTTATTTCTGTTGGAAGGGCTGCCTAGTTTGAATACAGAAAACAGGCATCACACACAAAATAGCTAATCTTAAAATAGTTTCTGAATTACAGCTCAAACAAAATAATCAGTGCACAGGCTAGTGACTAATCAAAATGGATTCTCTCCAGAACTGTTAAGGCATACAAAATCACAGTTTTTTAAAGAGTGCTTATGGATACTTTCTACCATCTCCTACATTCATCCTCCCCATATTTCCTTTTACTAAACAAAGAATCAACCCACCCCTCCTAGTTATTATTTCATGTGATAATATTAACAAAACTAAGGGCCGATTTATATCTTGTCAGTAAGGATACTCCCTCGCAATGGTGACAGACTAGCCTTACCGGCAAGATAATGGCCCGCTTGCCGGTTTATATGTGGGTGGACCATTGATTTAATCATGGAGGAGACTACTTCATCGCTGCCATGATTAAACCTCTCAGATGAGGGAGTAAGGGCTATCAGAGGTTGACAGAGGGTGGAATTAGAGGTCAGTTTTCACTGCTCCTTACCACCAAGAGAACCCTGGCGGTATGGGACAAATGAAAACTGGTAACTGCTCCCTTGCCATGGGAGATATCTCCATGGCGATGGGGCATTTTCTTATTTTCAAAAAGAAAATTCCACTTCTAGATTCTCTTTTTGAAAATAAGAAACAAATAAGTTTGATGGATAGCTCTGTCTTGTTTATAGAGCTGTACACCAAAGTTTAAACAACATTGAAAGGAACCGCCATGATGGCAGTTCCTGCCATTCCTTTAGAAATGACCGCCAGCTTGGTGGTTATGTTTAATTTTGGGGGACGAAGTAGTTTCAGCCTGGTGTACATTGAGCCCTCTGCCATGCCAACAAAGATTACTCCGCCCACTCAAAAAAATCGAGTCCTCAGGCTTCTAAACTGGGGAGACGCACTGACCACGTAAACCCTTTATAACTCACCCATACTTTTCACTACATAAACCCTTCATTTCTCCCCATACTTCAGTAAACTGGGGATAAGGGCATTTCCATAGAAAAGAGTCCAAACAAGAAAGTGCATTTTACTGGTCAAAGTGCAATTAGTTTGCTAATACCTGGCATGGAAGCCAATAACTGCTGCACTGAGCACAAGCACTAACATCCTCTGCAAGATTTTTCTCTCATGGGTCAAGGGTGAGGAGGCTGCCGCTGCTCCTTATTTCCACTCTGTCACAGTTACAAGAGATGATCAATAATGCCATAGCTGCAGCTTTTCTTTCTAAAGAAATTCCTTCTTTAGGAAAGCAGCCTGGATGGCAAGCTGCTCCTGATATAGATGGGCCAGAGGAGGAGCAGGTGGTGAGAGGCAGACCTGGATAAGGTTTTGTCACATATCAGAAAAAAACTGGCTTTCCCAGAAATCTTTCCTGATGAAGACCAGAAAGTTTTGTTTTCAGGAATGTCAGTTTTCAGAATTAGACAAGCTTACCCTTTACAGCGCTGTTCAAATGGTATTTAGGAAGTGGGAGTAAACTTGGCTTTCCTAGATTCTTTGCTGAAAAATTGGTGTTCAGCAGAGTTCAACTTGGTGTTGAAAATGGGCTCTTTTATGACTGAAACACCTACACAGGGATCAACAATTTTGGAGGATATTCCTCCCTATGTTGGGGTAGGAAAAGGCTGAAGTGGTAGGCAGAAGGTCATGCTCCACTTGCAGTTTATCTGGTCACCCCAACACCTGTGTCACATTATCCAGTCTATTCTTCGAAATTCCCAATCCCTCACAAAGGATATGTAGTAAGGTCTTGAATGTAAGTCAGTAATGTTGATTATTGAAAAACAAGTTGGGTTTCTTTTGGATGGTACCTTTGACTCCCTTTATGCATCAGCTGCCCTCATCTGGATCATCTGTGTCTGCTGTTGGACAGTCGTGGATGTGTTCCTGGAAGGCAGACAGCTCTCAAAAGGCCCTTCTCATGTACCTAACCTTCACAGTTGGAGGAGCTGGTAAAAAGATTGACAGAGGGCTGTAAATTGATGACAATCCATCAGGCCATTCTGCACATGGGGAGTAAGATAGATTTTGGCCCTCCTCCCGTAACTAGATCTCAGTATCAGCCCCTTCTCAGGAGGGGTCAAGGCTCATTTGAGTGGGCCCTCTTTCATAAAAGGCCCAGATACAGTCCTTCACTACTTTTCTTCCTTCAAGGTCATTTTTATTCATAGGTGGTGTGTTAAGAAAAAGGCCTGTGTGTGGTTATCTACACAATTATGCTACATTATAGAACTGGGCAGTAGCACTCTCCTGGATTCTTCGTACAAGTCTGCAAAATTGACTTCTCCGAGGAACTTCTAGGATGAGTTATGGCTATCCTCTTACCTTACTGTCGGTTACACTGGCAGGCTTTTCTGCAAGGAGTACAGGATCTACTTTCCAAGAAACCTATCTCTCCATTCCCAAAGATAAAGTGAAAGCAAGGATGCCATATCATCCTTTTCCATATTCAAATGCAGGTATGGGGAATTTTGTCCAGTCCTGGATTTGAAAGGAGTCATTGTCTACATTGCTCGCATCTTGACAGCTGTTCACCCTGCCCTTGATCAGTACTGTGCACTATTTAGCTTATTTAGACCGAAAGGTGAAAGTGAAGTCTCTGTCAGCCAACATGCAGTTTTTGGTTGCTATTGTTTCAGTTTGAAGAATAGGAGAGTTGGGAACTTCCTCTGTGAGGAACCATTTGTCTTATTTTTTTTCTTACTTCCAGTTCACTTGTTCTGCCTAAAATGTAATTGTCATTCCATTGTTCTCCACACCTACTGCTTTTATCTCTCTATCTCAGGGGTCTTCAGACTGGTGGGCGGGCCCCCTAGAGGGGGCCTCAGATGATGTTTAAATAAGTGTAGACATTTTTACATTTTGCCAATTTTAATAGCTTCATTGTGAAATATTTGGATGGAGGGGTGAATGTTTTCTTTTTACCGCCGAGGGGTGGGGGGGGAGGGACATTAAAAAGTATGAAGACCACTGGTCTATCTTCATCCAGCCACTGAGGTGAAGTACCTTCATCTCCGTGCTGTTCGTAGAGCGTTGCATATTTACCTTTAGTAAAATGCTCCTTTATGTAAAACGAATTTTCTTCTAGTTACTTTTTTGACAGGGGAATTGTCTGCCTACCTTTACTATAAATAAATGGATTTGCTTGCCATCTCCACAGGTTATGACTGAATGGTATTCCTTTTAATGTGTAGGATCTCTCAACTAGGGGCATTTCTGCTTTCTGGACCTGTTTCAAATATGCCTCTCTCAAAGATATTTGCATTGCAGTCTTTTGGTACTCTCCTCACACATTACATTTTATTATTTACTTTCATTAAAGAAGAATCTGAGTAGTGTTTATTTGTCACAAATGTATTTTAAGACCTTGTGGTAACCTGTTTCTCACTTGGGCATTGTATAAATCTGTTTTCACTAGCGCAGGGATGACTGACCAAGAGTTCATGGCCTGTTTACTTACCACTAATATTCATTACCCGGAGTTCTAGTGTGTTATTGTGGTGTTTACATTACGCGATTCTCTGGACTGGACATTAGTGTGATTTGATGTTGTTTATTTAGTATTTCTGTTATGTGTAATTTATTTGCCCATTTCCCACATGCATTCACCTTTCCCTTCTAACCCCAAAATTCTACTCATGAATTCCTTTGATTGTGAAGATTCAAATTTGTTTAACCCCTGGCAGTTCTTCCTTCACCATCTCTGGTGTGGGCTCAATAATAAAGATGTTCTTCAATTAAATGTGGGTGTTTTATTACAAGACCCAGCCTTCCTAGTTACTGTCCTATGTTTCCCATCCCTCCTATACTTTGTGTGTTTTAAACAGCAAATGTGAGTGCATTGAGGTGTCTTTAGTTCCGGTGTAAGGGGTGGAACTAGGGTTAGGCAGCATATGGATGTTACCTTTTTTTGCAATCTGTTTATCATACAGTAGGCTAGGTAAAAAAAAACTGTCTGTCACCTGGGAGGACCTTAACCTTTTAGAACTGGAAGGAGGGAGACTAGTACTCCAGGTAATGAAGATTAGCAGTAAGTAACAGGGCCATAAATGGAGACTAACCTGTAATGCAGCTTTATTGGTGTTGAGAACTATTAAAAACCAAGCAATTGTGTTGTGTTAATTCTTGAACATTACAAGCAAATGAGTCAGGACTGGAACTCTCTTAAACTTGGTAATCGTGTTCTAATGTTAAGTGTTACTGAAATAAGGAGTTTTACATGTATCTGTTAACATACTCTTCCTTTGCAACTTTTATGTGTTTTCTATTTTCAGGCACCCATTGGCTACCTTTTTCCACCTGTTTTTCCGAGTGAGCGCTATTGTTACATACTTGTGCTGTGACTGGTTCAGCAAAAGCTTTGTGGCCTGTTTTGTTACTATTCTTCTTCTTCTATCCCTTGACTTTTGGTCTGTCAAGGTAAGACTATGTTTCTAGCAGCTAGTTAAGTTTGTTCTTAGACTACTTATGTTTCCCTGTCCTTTCATAAAATTCTTAAGGTTTTTTTTATAAATTGTTTGTGCTTGTGAAAATGCAGCACTACATATGTTTAGAGGCTCCTTTCACAGCAGTGCTAGCGGATGGATTTGCAAAATATATACTACTAGCATAAGGGACTAGAAGAAATCATTCTCAGTGCTGGTGGGTGTGTTTTTACCTAGCATGATATGTATTGTATGCTTAATGTAGCCAGCATCTTAATAATACCTGAAATTCGAATTACTTTTCACCACTGCTCGGTTTGCCTGATTTTGTTTCATGTAGGCAGACTTACATGCCAACAAGGAGTGCTACACTTGGTACTTCTTGTTCTAAGAAATGCTGCCCAAGAGGAGTTCCTGTACCTAGGGTTTAATCTTTCTTCCACCATCCTACATTTCCTGCCTCCTTATCTAAATCCTGCTGGTTCTTTTTCATCAGTGGTTTCTCCCGGTGCCACTGTTTTCTCATCTTTCTCTTCCTCCTTCTTTCTCACTTTTCTGCCTTTCTCTCTCTTGTTCTGTGTCAGTCTGTTGACGAAAAATAAGTTCTGGTCCCCATAAATAAGTGCTGTGGCCACCACGACCAATGGCTTCACAAATTAATCACGAAGTCTTTCTGTTGTTACCTTACCACTAGACTGTCTAAATAAGCTAGCGGTCCTTCTTGACAGACGTAGAATAAAAAAAGTACTTATAACTGGCATTGAAAGAAAATTATAATTACCAGCCCAATATTAGTGTTTCTCTAATGAACCTCAGAAAACAGATTTGCGGTCTAAACCTATAGTGGTCAAGGTTTCCTTTCCTAATTCAAAAGCAACACAACAACTTTATCACAGTTGTTTGAATTTAGTTTCCAAGATAATGTCTTCATAACACAGGTACACTGGATACCCTGCTGCTATGGATACCAAGTGCATAATGACATGCTTAAGGTTCTTAATGCTACCCACTCACATCTCATGAACAAATGTTGAAACAGCCGTAAGAAACTATTACAAATCATAATGAGTTTAAGGGAAATAATACCATGCGCAATACTTGGTGCCTTTAAACAATTTTAGGGGTCCATCTGGCTGTATAAGAACAAAGCCATTGTTGCCGGTTACAAGTGCGAATAGCAGCACATTTTCACTCAGGAATGTTGTATGGTAACTAATGCTCAGTAATGGAAATCAGATTAACTTCATCCATGTGAACATCTGCTCCAACTGTCTATTGTAACTTAATCATTGACAGTGTTTTTTGTAACTTTTTTCCCATATGAACTTTTGTTATGATGTGATGTAAATCACAGATTCTCCTCATAAATAGCAGACCAACAGTTATGCTTAACATTTAAAATCCACCAAACCACTGCTACAATCATTAGTTCTAGATAAAACTACTTTGTAAATAAACGAGGTATACCTAGCTAACTAAATTACAGTGTGAGTACAATTAAAACCGATGACCTGAAAGTGATGGAGAAAAAAGATAGATGTGGTGCATTCACAATAGACCATGAGGTAAGGGCCCCATATTTTAACAAATAGATCTTTATTTACTGAAAATTTTTGATTTTGTTTTTAAAGGAGAAAGAGTCATGATAATGTGAACTTCTCCTATGTCACGGGTCAGAGAAATGTTTTAGCCAGGGAGCTGATATTATGTAACAACAGAGCTTAATTTGAGCTGGTGGTTGCAGGTGGGGCCCACCTGCTCTCATTTTTTGGGACTTGGACTGGCACATATTTTGCCACACAAGACTTTGACCCAGTACAAGAGAGTGAAAAATACAAGAGGGAAAACGGAGGGAAAGAGAATTGGGAAAATGTGACAAAGGGAGAAAGGAGGAACCTGCAAAAGTGAGATACTTCATCATGGAGTACCTAGTAGTGGACTAAAAAGGCATGAGGTGGAATCAAGGCCCACAAAGCCTTGCTATTGGGCCCATTAACATTCTACAGCGCCAGGCTGCGACCTTCTGAACAGAACTTTGAGCCTTGGCACTTATTTTACAAATTAAGTCCTGCACAACACTTTCTTTTGGTCTAGCTACAGATTCAGCTGTGTACCAGAACTCTTGTAATCACAAAAAAAGAACATTAAAAAAAGCAGAGTAGATGGAGGAGAAGGACTTTGGATCCGACCCCATGTTGATTTTCCTCTTTATGGCAGATCGCCATTTCATTGGAGGGCAGGCAGTTAATCATCTTAGATGGTAGTTCTTTCTTTCCACTGCATGGATGGTGAAGTATCCTTACTCGACATGCATCTTAGGTCATAGCAAAGGACAGCATATATAGTGTTGGGCAATCACTGGGAACAAACAAAGCGATGCTTAGGTAGTTCCTGGTCTCAGTGAGGCACCAGTAATGGCAGTGCACCAAACACTAAGGACTAACTACACATTTATCAAGAAATCTAAAGGTCTTACATCCATTGTGGTTGTAAAATATAACCTAAACGTTGTTCAAAGAAACCCACACTCCTGGGTACACATACAGATATTTATTTTCATAAAGAAAGCCATGGAGCAGCACCCAGTAACTACGATCAGGAAAGTGTTTCAGCTTTATCCGAGGGAGTCTGTGTCTTGGATTTACCTTGATGAACGCTTTCAGAATTTCTTTCAGCTCTTCTGAAGGGCCAGAAGCGTTGTTGAGAGGCCACTTGCTCTGCCTTGAGGTAATTTCATATATAATTTCAGTCACAACGGACCACACACAGTTAAACAGGAAGAGCTCCCAAGCAAACAGGCAATCTCCCCAGGGGATTTATTTAAAAGGCTTGATCCACACAACTATAGATTGGATCCCACCAACCAGCAGTCATGTCGTTGCTTGGGAGTAGGGATGGTAATCACTCATAATAAAAGAAGTACCACTCTGGGTGTACCTTTTCTGACCAAGAGTCTTGAGTTCTCTTGGTCAACAGGAAGAAATGTAAAACACCTAGGGTGACTCAGAACATCATTCTACTGCCAAAAAGACAAAACTCTTTGATCAGAATAATGAATTGAGGCGCAGTATGGCACAAAGCAGGGCTTCTCAACTGCTGTGCTCATGTTGCTTACAAAACATATACCATAGCACTTCTGTGGACCCCCTGGCTTACTTTTTCATGGCTAGACTTAAATGAGTCAATCGCCTGCATACCTGGTTCAAGTATTTGAATAAGGGTAGTCACTATATCATATATAATTTTGGGTACAGACCTAAGGGGCTGATGTGACCTTTATTAAGTCCTTATATATTTGTGTTACAAAATTTGCAGAAGTACAGGTTTTTACCATAGACTGAAGTGCTGAATGTGAACTTTCATTGAACAACATGATTCATACGCCACAGCGCAGAGCAGATTGTACCTAAAACACATATATGGAGCTGCGTGGTTGCCTTTCAACTGTCCCTCGTTTTTTTTTTTCTGCTCTCCTCTCAGTAGAACATGCCCAGCGAGTTCCAGATTGCAGCCCACAAACGGGTGCTCACCCAAGACCGGTCTTATAACTGCACTACAGAGACAGAGATTTTAATTTGCACGAGGCACACGAACTACATGAGATTGTGGTGAATAACGCAAAGGACCGCTTTTCCCGCACTACACTGTCACTGTATAGAAACAACGCAGTTCCTTTCTCACAATCAAATGTCGATTTCGTGAACTTGGCATCAGATGTGCTCTCCTATTTCTGCCGCGACTGCGGATTGTGGCAGGGGGTAAGACACACTTCACCACACCTGAAGACGCATGGACTGGTTGGAGGCAATGGGACATACAGCTGCTGACCGTACTGCGAGACCTAACAGAGACACAAATGAGAGCACTTCTGGGACGACGAAGCAAATGATCCTGACCGCGAGACACTATACGGTTGAGAGACGCATCCGACCTGGAGCAGGTCATCTGTGAAAGACAGCAACCTTTGCAGAGTACTGCAGTGATAGGTGAACAAGACCGGGTCTCTGAATTAGAAGGTGGACCGGATCAATCCAGCAGCGAGGACACTCTTCACCACGTGGCCCTGTAAAGCAAACTCATCAATGCTACCTGAATTCACGCCGCAAGATCTGATGAGCTTATCTAAAGACTGTAGTGCTTAACTGCTGAATCCTGCCATTCCTGGCATGGCAGCAGGAGCATGCAAGGCTGTACATCTCTCTTGTATTGTGCAATTCAACTGCTTATTTTCTCTAGCAGAGGTGGGGGACAGCGAGGGGGGGGCAGACCCCAGACCAGATGGCAGGTAATTACTCTAGCTCTCACAAACACTCTGGCAGACCGACGTCATAGGGCGTGCCACTTGCATGGGCTACTGTAAGTAACTCATAGACAACGCAGGGTGCTCCGTCATTAACTGCCTAGCCTAACCCAATCAGTCACACGACTGGTTAACTCTTGGTGAGTTGAATTTATCAATTGGTTTGGTTATTGAAAGTTTCTCTGTTTTTAGTTATGACCCATGAGTCTCCCCTGGCCCGGATCTCCAGTTATGGTGCTTCGTGTACACAATGCACACAGCCACACTTCAGCTGCCATGGGAAAAGCGCCCAGAGAGGGGCTAGTGCTTCGCATTACACATGACCCATTTTAATATTCTCCATGGAAAGGAGGGGCATGTATACGCCATCACGCCGGTAAGCAGTTTATTCCTACATGAAATGCAGCTCCACACGTATTGCACTATTACAAGAGATGAATCTTATTCATACCGAAAGCTCCAAACTACAAGGGCACAGGCAGGTGTTTGCAACCAACTACTCCACCTGTACCCGGGGGGTGCTAATATGGGTTAGACACGCTATAGCGATGGAGTGACCTGCAGTGGCATCTAGCAGGGGACCTTAACAGTGTATTAGACACCATGCTTGATCGCTCCTTCCCTTCCACACCTCCAATGCGCAAATGTTGACAGGTTGGCTTTAGTGTTGGCAAATGGTTGACATGTTTGTGGTTTTGTAACCCACACACACAAGTATATTCTTTCTACTCCGCACCTCACAAATTACATGTCTGTAGACAGACTGGTGGGTACATATCCGCTAGTCCTGTCTATGAAACCGGTGGAGTACATGGGGCGCACGCATTCTGATCATAATTCCCAAATCTTACAACTACAGTGGGTGAGCGACTCACCCACTATTCCTCTCTGGTGCCTACAGCCAGCACTCAGAGCCTCCATTGTGGCTGCGACCACCGACTACTTTTAAGATAATACTGGTACAGCTTCAGATAAATTGATAAAATGGGATGCGTTTAAGGTGACTTTGCAGGGACACTGCCTGTGGGTAGAAGGAAACACGAGGCAACTCATTACCGGAGACATATCTAGGGTAGAACACAGACACTATTGGACCTGGAAACTCAGGCAGCTGGGGACCCCAGTGTTGTAGACGGGCAGGCACAGGCACGGAGAGAACACGCTGCACTGCTAGAAAGGCTGCGATGTCTAAGTTATGCTGCGCACTCAGGCCACAGTAGACAAAGGGGGGACGACTTTCGGCGTGGTTTATTCACCAGGAACAGCCTTAATGGCCTATAGCAGAAATGCGTTCTGTAGCGGGTTCACTCCTTTACATGCAACATGCTATACACAACAAACTTACACACCATTATACACATGTGTATCAGTCATCAGCAAACACAAGCTCTGGTGTCTGCGATTCCTTTCTTGCTAACCTGACATTGCCTTGTATTACCATGGACCAGCATGACGCACTAGATGGCCCTACTATGTTGGTAGAAATTAAAGATGCAATTAAGGCTTTGGCTTCCGGTAGGTCTCCAAAACCTCATGTTCTGCCGGTGGAGCTGTACAAAACTTACACATCACACTTGGCCCCACACTTGTTGGCAGTGTACAAAGAGGCCCTCACTATCGGCCTCCCACAGGGAAGCGATAATCATCTTTTTACCTAAACCCAACAAATACCCCAGTACTTGCTAGCTCCCACAAGCCTTTAGCATTACTCAACCCTCACTATAAAGTTCTGGCCAAGATACTTGCAGATTGATAGGCACCTCTGGTCCCATCCCTGGTTCACACATCAGAATGGGTTTTTCCCCCACAAGTAATACCTCCCTGAATTTATGCAGAGTCATGACTTATGTCCTTCAAGCATGACCTGTTGCGTGGCCTTAGACTTGATTCATTGGAATGGAGGTATCTTTTTACTGTGCTGTTCTGATATGGCATAAGCCACAGTTTCCCCTGACTAGTAAAACTCTTTTACATCGATCCCCTGATCAGGGTCCCCTCTTCTCAGATACTGTAGGCGTACATAGAGGAACAAGACAGGGCTGCCCGTTATCACCCGTAATGTTTTGGCTGGCAATTGAAGTGCTAGTGCTGGCAATGCGTCAAGACCGGGACAAGCCTACGTTATCCTTTTGGGTGATCGAATACATGTTAACTATTTATATGCAAGTGACCTGCTACTATATATCAACTACACACACGACCTTCCTACTGCGATGGCTGCAGCACTGGCTGATTTGGCATCCATTTACGGATTGCGTGTAAACTGGACAAAGTCATGTCTATTCCCCTTTGCCCCTGATGTCCCCAATACATGGTTCATTTTAGAAGGGACAAAATTGAAATGGCAAAGACATACATTCCGATATTTGGGGGTGCAAGTTTTCCACTCTATAACAGATCTATTTGAGGGCAATGTCAATCATTCAATGACATCTCTACAAGCCCACATGGCATTTTGGCGCACGCTGTCACTGGTAGGGAGAGTGGCATTGTCAAGATAGTGGTCTTACCCCACCTTTTATATCTCTTCACCAACCAACCAACATTTACATACCTGATGCATATTTCCACATGTTCGACCAACAGGTCCGAGAATTTCTCTGGAATAAAATAAGATGCAGGGTAGCATTGACAAAACTCTATTCGCCTACAGACAGTTGAGGTCTAGGTGCTCCTCATTTTGAGCAATACTACCTTGCGGCAGAAATCCAATGGCTTGATAAATGGCTGGTGGGCCTCCATCTGTCAGACACAGCCACATGCTCTCTGAGTTGGAACTTGCCCGCCATTCTACATCTGTTTCAACGTTGCATGAGGGAGCCCGAATCACTGTTACTGGGGGTGGTGTATCGAGGTTATCATAGATGTCTACTCATTACTAAACACGTGCTTCTCTATACACAGGGGCTAGGACTGTTGGGCATGCTTAGGACTGGGAACCCCCACATCATTTGCGGAATCGATGTCGTGGCATGCTGTGGGTCTACATACACAGGGGAGACCTGTATAGAGAAGGCATATTAGTCACATGAGATGTTAATGGATGAGGACCATAGATCTTACATTCCAGTACTTACATGTGATGGGCATGGGCAGTCACCTCATACATTGATTTGCAGATTTGCTGTGCTCTCTCACTGCCCAACATCTTCTCAGTCTCTGACAGCACTGGAAAGCAAATTTAACGCGTTCTTGCACTGAGAAGGAATGGGCCGCCTTACTAGAAGTCCCAAAACATGTGCCACGCAATGCCCAATTTAAATGTATTCACCTTTATATAATTCATAGGGCTTATCTTACGCCGGCTAACATCAGTAGATTCTATAATAGAGAAGATGCAGCCTGTCCCCAATGCAAACAGGCAGATCCTGGTTTACTACACATGCTTTGGTCTTGCCCACATTTGCATACATATTGGTCTGGTATCACAGGAAGCTTAACTGCCTGTACTGAATGCCCAGATTTGTATAAGTGGGACGTATGCCTCCTAGGATTGTACCGTAGGAGCTCGAAACTTTGTTACTTTTCGCTTTCTGGATTTGCGTTTCCTAGTAGCTAAACGTCTCATTACCTGCAGATAAAATCCACTGGTTACCCCGTAGGGATCAATTGGGCACAAGCGGAACGTGTGACTTTACACAGGGAAGACACTTTTGGGCTGCGGGAATACCCCATTGATAATCACTGGGATACCATTTTGTCTGACTTACAGTCCACTCCATTACAGGAGACAGATGGTATTGCTGAGACGGAAGAGTGAGTCCAGAACACACAGGCTGAAGCAACGGGCCATAACCATTAATTTTGATAACTATGTTGCGCCTTTGTGTATAGCATGCTTGAGGTTACTAGCATTTGGTGCTGTAAGCGGTACCACACTGGGAAGTGGAATGAAGGGGAGGGGTGGAGGGTTGTTATAAAGCCGGTTCGATTAAGTTGTGTTATCACGTAATTATGGTTATATGTTCATCAAAGAGAACAGATCTGTTACCATAGTAAGCGCTAGCCTCACCAGTGTACAGCCTTATCCTAAGTCCCAAAACTAACCTCATGTATTGTAGGAGTTGCCAAAGTGTAATATTACTTACCATGCCACTAAGTAAACTTAAAAATGTGACCTAATTAGAACTAAGCTCCAAAGGTTACAATGGGTTTATCGGTGTAGGCTGAACTATGTACATCAACGTACTGACGGAATAATATACCTGCAACAATATCTATTTTGAGCCACGTGTCATGTTTCTTTGCACCAAAGAAGTATATTGCTTGTTTCCCATAGTCTAATTGTATTGTATAATTACAAAACACTAATAAAAAGAGACTCAAACAAAAATGTAGTGTCTGATACTTACCAAATGAGGAGCCGGATATAAAGGAGACTTTTTCTGAGCTGAGCTAAGAGACAGCTTGCCAGTCTGGACCGCAGTTTCCTGAAGTCTCGAAGGACTACATGATTTAGAATGCTGCACAGGAGGAATGACCACTTGGAGAAGCAGTGCTTTCCGTAAGGGCATCCAGCTATCTCTCATTGTGAAAGACAGTCAGCAGCACAACATGGTTTGGAAATCAAATGTAGAGGAACCCTCCTGGTGAGGAAAATGTATAAAAGAGGCAAGGCTCGCTCAACTGAGTCTCCAAAATGCAAGCTAGGCATGTGGGACTGTTACCACATGACAGAAAGCTTGCGGTCAACCAGGCCTCAGATACGGGAGCTAAGGCTCAGCTGCGTTCACTTTGTACCTCCAATGGCTTGGCCAAGTGTGACATTGTAGCACTGTGGGTAAGAAACTAGTACAGGGTAGTTCCAAGCAGGTCCCTGACAGACGAGGAAGAGGACCCACCAGAGGAATTTTTAGAAGATGAATAAATACAATGAAACTGTGATTTCAAGAACACAAAATTCCTCAACCTCAGTGATTAAGTGAACTAGGTCTGGTGCCTAAAAATGCGAAGTGCAGCTGATTTGTTATGCAGTGATCCAAAAAATCCCACCTGCAAATTAATACGATTTTTTAAATTTTAAGTTCCTATCTAACAAATTGATGGGGGAAAGTGCTTATATAGAGGACTTATAGGGTTCCCATGACCCCAGATTACAGGAGACTTGACTATACCCCATATTTGAAGTTGTTTTTTAATGTTTGCAGCTGTTTTAGCTAGGCAGGATACTTTTTCTCAGGATGCTGAATGCTCAGTGCACAGCGTCTAAAGCATTTACACAGTCTACCCATGACTGTAAGCTAAATCTTTATTTGTCTGTACATGGGCAGCTGCATTTGTGGAGATTAACATATGTATTTTATAAAATCATTGAAGAGTTGTGTCTCGGATTGGGTTGTGCAAAGGCGAAGATTGATTCCTTCTGCATAAGAATGGGAAATTATGTAAAATACATTTGTTTGCTGGGCCCTGTGGACATTATCATTATAATATATATAAACGTTTAAATGATAACTATCAGATGTCAAAAAACAATTTTGTCAGATAACTGTAATTTTTTTAAGCAAGCAAGCAATCTTAGTGCTATGCAAGAAAATTAAAATAAGGTAAACTCCTTCAAAAGTAGACCGCCTGTTTCCAGTAGTTCGTCACATTTATCCAAATTTTAAAACAGGCAACTATAGAATGAGGACAGTTTTTGAAATAGACCACTTTTAGATGTTTCTCCCAAGTTAAGCAGTTTATGAATGTGCTGTGCACAACATTTTCTTGAGAGATATTTAAGAAACGCGTTTGAAATTTGGCATACCAGTGTCTGGGGCATTTTTGCTCTTCTTTAACTGGATATTGTTAACGTGTTATAAACCATTTACATTTGTTAAGATTTTTTAGCAATTTTAATTTATTTTCTTACCATAATTGTATTCACAATTTTAATGCAGCATTGTTTTGTGGACCTATACTTTTAATTGAAATAAATAATTACTAATAGTCATAACCTAGGAGTTGCAAGGAAATGTGTTCCAACATGAAAGAAATGACTGTAAGCACAGGGGTTAACAGTTCTTGTTAATCTTTTCTCTAGCTGGTGTAAGTACCCATCAGGAATAGCTTCTACCTTTTGTGCTGCTTATGAAGTGTTATTCATATGATTGGGTGGCTAACTAGAGCTCACAAATAAACAATTTTCCCGGTAGTACTGTGATATCACCAAGCAATCCTTTTATCTGGCAGCCTGTGCAAACCCCGTGGCCATAATGTAGGCTAAAGGTTCTTGACTGACTGATCAGTCCCATGCTTCAACAGGGGGCATGGACAGAAATTAAAGTAACCTAGCAAGGAAAAGATAAGAACATTTGCAGGACTGCCAGTGGTGCCAAATCACACACATGCAACATTTGCTTACTAAGGGCTTCCCGTGTGCTACATTTTGGATTAGGAAGGTTACCTGCAGCAAGCCTGTAGGAACATAACCTCATGAATCATTCCGAGACAATCCCCATCTCTCTAGAAAAAACAATTAATTTGCAAAGAGGTGCCTAAAATGACAAAACATTGTGCTAAAATGCAGCACTAGACTGCTTATAATTCCCGCTGTGTTTACACATACATTGAAAGGATTGAAGGACAGGCATAAGACACAGCCCATACGACCCATAGGGATCCGATATCGGATACACCTTCCAGCCTTTAAAATATACATTGACAAATCTAATACGTCTGGGTTTTTAATAGTGAATATCAACAGACATGCAACTTGTGCACAGATGCAGGCACAAAGCAAGATACCCACATCCACCCAGACACATATATTTACAAAGAGACCTAAAGAGACACATACACACTGGGCACCAAAAACGGATCCACTCAGAGACGATGCTACTCACATGTGGATGCATGGGTGCAAGTGTATGGGTATGTCTGTGTCTGGAAATGGGCAGCTCAGTGGGTATGGGTGGAGACATAGATGAACATGGGTGAACCCATGGACTGTATATCCTGCATGTACATACAACAGTTGGTGGACAGGTAAATGAATGGGAACAAGTGGATGAATGAAAGGGTGTTTGTTGAATGCCAGATTAATTCATAGGTTTTTTTGAATGGATATAATGCGTGTGTTTGTGGATAGCTTAATGGATGGGTGTGGGTGAGTGGATGGAGTGATGTATGTTCCGATGGATGGACTGATTAGTGGATGCATTTGTACAAGTGAGATGGTCACATTCAAGCATGTATGGAGAAGCGAATTAATAGGAGGGGATGTGTGGGGGGATAAATGGTGGTTATTTAGGGATGGGTGAGTGCTTGAGAGTGGATGAAGGAGTATGTGAATGATTGGATAAATAGATGAATGATGCACAGTCGCTCTGAACCACAGATGTCCCGTACTCCAAGCTCACCATCTGTCCCTCACACAGATGTCAGCTATGCATTCCAGTAGACAGCGAAGTCAGGACATCCTGGTGGTGCTGCCAACTTTTATGAAGGGGCACTAGCATGAGCTTCTGCTGCTGTGGCTCAGCGTGACAGGGCTATTGGTGTCTGTGGACAACTCCTTGCATGGAGGCAAGAGTAAGGATGTTGACTTCATTAAGAGCGGGAGTAGGAGTGGTCTAGGCAGTTCATGAGCATCTGGGGGTCTCTGTGATACACACTCAGAATCACGTCTTAGCACTAATTGATGTAGTGAGACTGTAACAGAGATACAATGGGATGAAAGTAACAGGAAAGCTCTTGGCATAAAAGAACTAACATTAGAATGGAAAAGAACAAGTAGTTAAGGGGCTTTTGCAAGAGTTAATGAAGGGGAATTGGGTGAAATAGTTGAGATGTGCCAGGAAGCAATAGCAGAACCCTTCATCTGCTGACCGCAACGGCTCTAACTTGCAGTCCACCTTGATGGAAGAAGCGTGAAGGCATTCTGAGTCTAGTCATAAGTGAGGGATTAAGGTCCTGGTTGTAAAAGAAATACTGCACCATACCGAACCAGTGAATATGGTTGCTATCATTTAGAAAATAGATTTTTGCAAATAAAACAAAATCCACCTGACTGTTATGAGCAGAATACTTTACTGAAGAGAAGCAGAAATAAGCAAATCTCTGCAGCAAAATCTTGCATATCATGATTTTCACATGCCTCCAACTACACTTTGTAATGACAAGAGCTCTACAAGATTTTGTAGGATTTTGCTAGCTGTACCTCAGCCCATGTATAGTATTGCAGGGTAGTCTCTTGAGCCCATTGCCTTCCTTCCCACCCTGAGTGCCGGTTTGTGGCTATTTGCATATACCCATTCATTGATAACTTTGAGTTGTGAGGCCCAAGACAAGGATGTCATACACATTCAGTATTAGGAACTCTGTGGCATCTTGTGTGACATATATGCCCAAATAGGTAAAGCCCTCGAGATCCACTGGTATTGCATTTCCTAGTAGCAGTACTGGTGCCCCACCCACCAAAGGATCAGGCATGATTTGTCCCAGTTAATATGATAACCAGAGTGATTGCCAAAGATGCAAAACACCTGTAGCACCCTACCAATTTACATTATTGGTTTGATGAAGTATAGCAGCGCATCATCAGCATATAGGGAAATGCGCTGTTCCCAATCTCCTGTGATGATTATTCCCCGAATGAGAGGACTGGCAGGCGCCATTGGCTCCAGAGCTAGTGCAAAAATCATTGGGGACACCGGACAACCCTGTCTAATACCTTTACCCAAGCTGAAAGTCCCAGGCAGCTTGCCATTGACTCTAACCCTTGTCACCAGCTTCATATAAAGAAGACTGACCTGGGCACAGAACTTAGGACCAAAGCACAGGCGATGCAGAACGGCAAAGATGTAATTCCACTCAATACTATTGAACACCATTCTAGCAAGAACTAAAAAAAATAATTACAAAACATTCACTAACGGCTCAAGAGAGGCATTGTGGTATATGTTCATAGTATCTAGCTTTGCATGCATACCTTTTAGGGTGATTTGAAAGAACAGACCCTTACCTAAATGTCCTGCAATATTTTTGTATTACAGGATACTGGTTAATTGATGCCCTCAATCTTTAAATCTGAGAGTTCAGTTACCAACCCATAGGGGAAGCAATGGTGAACCAAGCCCTAATCATTACAAACAAAATAATACCTTTGATGCTAGCTTATTATCTGCTCAAGGATGATATAGCTGTCTTAAATCAGAGCCGGTTGTGCATCAGTTTACTTCCAACAAACATAAATTATGAACTAGCAAACATAGGAACCATGTCAGTTTTACATCGAGGATGATAAGAATCTCAAACATTGAAAAATGGCTCAGGATCTTAGGGCTGAATTGTAGATTTCAAATCTTTCTATACTGTAATTAAAAATAAAAAGTTGACATTCTTGTGCATTTATAACAATAACACAATAGTAGAATGTAAGGTTTTTGAATATCTGTATGGAAGATCTGTATATCATTTAGCAAGGATTCACTGCAAACTGTGACGGATGGCAAATGCTAAAATTATTTTCAGGCAAAACCTCAACAGTCGGAAAATCTATACTAGAAGCTCAATATTCACAAATATTAGTATTGTGAGTGGGGAGCTGTGTGACAAAAGTCCTTCAGTTGTGACCTTAGTGATTGCTTAACAGGATATCACAGTTGTAAATATGTGTGAATCACAAGAAACTTGCTTAACTTTCATCCTTCCATGTTAGATCTTATAATTCCACATATATTGGATAACAAACTTGTAAGACGTGTTTCTAAAGTGTAGTACTCTCCAGATGGATATCATTAAATTAATATTTTAGTACTTCTGAGATTTAACCTCAAATTGTCTTGATGTAGTCCTAAAACCACTCTTGACATAGTTTTTGTGGTGTCTTATGCAGATAGAGGTTCATCATACCTCTCTAAGTGCTAGGTAAGTGTACGCTAAGCCTCAAATCCCTCTGATAGTCAGGCACCACTAACATTCACAATTTTTCCGCCCATTATGCATCTTTCCAACATAAGAATTAGTCTGACAGTATATCTTGATTAGGGCATGTAAAGAGTTTATGTTGGCTTCTATCAGACTTATAAACCTATAAAACACTGTAACCTTGATGTAATTCACTCCACTAAAATCGTGACTGAAGCATTTTTCTCTTTAGAACATCACTGGAAGACTCCTGGTCGGTTTACGCTGGTGGAACCAGATTGATGAGGATGGAAAAAGCCACTGGGTATTTGAAGCTAAAAAGGTACTTGTAATGAGCTGTTTAATAGTGTTTGTGTATTTTTGTACTCTCCCAAACACTTCGGCCCAACATTAGCAACTTTACAACTACCATGGTTAATGTTAAGCATTCCATGGACGGTTTCCGATTTCTTAATCGGAACATGCATAATTGTGATTTCTCTGTACCTCAGCAGGCATAAAATGTCTGTTAGCACACATTTCTTAGTTATAGAACATTATTTTTGCATGAAGGGTTTCCCTTTTGATCAAGCAAATAGTATACGGACAAACTGATTGCAGAGCCTTGTGGGACAACTATCCGAGAAGTCTATGGCTTCAATCTGTACAGCGGAAATGTGAGCACATGGACTCCTTCAGTGAAGTAGTCTATTCTCCAGTTGAGGACTATGCCCTGGATTGTGTTACTAGGTCTGGTTTAGAGAGGACTTAACCTATTTCGCCAGCCTCGTGGAATCAAAATGAGTTATAAATGAACAATACATTAATATATAAATACATTGTTTCTGTCCAGCACAAAATACAAAATGAGGAAAGTGTCAATCCACTTCAGAATTTGGTTCTCTTGCACTTACTAAAAATATTTTGTCTGATCACATAGGACCATCTGCCCAAAAAGAAGTGTAGTTCGGTTCCTTGTCTGTTTTTTTTAGTCACCTTTATGTCTTTAAACTATGCCTTCCGGTTACAGTTGTTTAAAGGCAATAGTATATTTTCTTTGTGCTGCTGAGAATTTTATTTTCCTTTGATGTGAATTATTAGTCTGACTCCACTACCTGTAATAAGTGCAGCTGCTTGCTAGAAAGCACTTTAATTTAATTTTAAAATTATTTGCAATGGCTAATTTAGATTTGAATTTAACCTTTTTATTGCAAGCATAAAAGCCTCGTTAGGCAGTGTCATTTTGTTTGTTTTCTTTTTCTTTTTGTGGCCTATGCTTGCAAATAAAACCTTTGTGTTAGCTTACCTAGGACAGATCAGTTGGCGATACCTTATTCTTGTTTAGCCTTTGGACCAGGAGTCGCTAGTCTACATGGCCAAATGTTGACAATAGGCTACGTAAGAGCAATGCTGTGACTCTATTAGAATTTACTGAGACTTAAATCCATTGAAATCTACTATGTTCTTGCTGATTCCATACTTCTTCCCATTTGTCTGTGAGGAGGTGTGTTTTTCACTGAAGCCGGAGTTGTGAGAAAAAGCTGCCCTTGCATTAAGTTGACCTAGGAATGGTACATTGGATATTGGTTTGTAATATGCTGGGTTGGACTGATCAGCCTCTGTTTCTTTACTTTGGGTGTAATATAAGATGGGAACTCCCTAGGTGCTACAGAGGTCTTGATTGCTCTGGCTGCAGAGGTTCTTGAATAATGCGTTGATGTATATTCGGAGGGCAGGTATCTGCTGGGGATCTTGCTATGCTTACAGCTTTGATTACTTCACTGGTTAGCATATTGAAGGAGAACAGTGTAGGTTGTGTTGTAAAGGTAGAATATAACAAAGTGCCAGTGTCTAATTTTTAATACTTCGTTTTTTTTATGAAAAGAAAGTGGGCTTCAGGATCACCCTTTTTAGGGTTGAGCGCAAAGCTCCCTGTCCCGGATGTAATCTTTATGTGGGCTTTTAACCACGCCCATCAGTTTGGTTGGTTTGTGGGCTTGCCTTTTCTGGTGTTTAGCCCGCCTTGAGTGCACCAGACAACTAATGAAAACAAACGAGGCTCCATGTTTTTGGCATGGTTTCTGGACTACTTTTTCTCTTTATTTCGTAGGAGGTGAGATCTCGCTGGGCAGTAGTCGAGCGCTTTGCATGACCTCGACCCTGTTACATGGTTAATTGCGCTTCTGCTGGTTACATGGATAATTGCACTTTTGCCCATACGTTTCACTGCAAGTCAACTTCTGTTCCCTTTTGTGTTCCCTTTTGTGGGTCTGCTTTGCACTCATGGCGGCCGTCGTCTCGCTTATGTGAAACTTTTACTTTTCATTTTCAGTTTATGTGGCACAAAAAGTCCGGTTAGTTATGTGAAACTGTTACTTTTTCATTTTCAGTTTATGTGGCAAGAAAAGTCAGTTTAGGAGTTTACAATGCTAATAGCTTTAACTCAAGCGAACGAGAGAGCCATTGCATTGCAAATGCTTGTTTTAATGAAGCGATCTATTAATAAGTGGTAGAGTTCCTGGATTTGTTTATTTACACACTGGGTTATGGAATTCATAGATTAGTCCTATTGAATGTAGTCAAATGCCATGCGAATAGTGGGAAATCCTGGCTTTCTTGATGCATGTTATTTATATTTTGTACTGTCTTTAGGGCTGGATAGTATCAGTTTGGTTGCATGTTTTCCTCCATTGTCTTTTGAAGTTGCTTGTTTATGTTTGAAGCAGTTGTACATCTGTGATGAAACATCACACCATCTGACGATGAACTTGCTGATATATTTTCATGGGAACAACTGTGTCAAAAGTGTTTATCAGCCATAAATGGAATTGCTTTAGTTACTGCACAATCCAGCGTTTGAGTAAAAGTGAGCTTTGCTTGGAAGGAATGAAGTTTATTTTCCTTCCAGGGTATATTAGATATACATATATTGGTGGCAGTGCTGTCACCGTGAGGTTAAATTTAAAGTACCGGAGCTCAGGTCATTGCTTTTGTGCTTGATCTAGTCATGTAACCACAAAGAGTATGAGTAAAGACCAATAGCTGGTGGTCTTTCTAGTTTTAAGGACAGCATTTCGGTCGGTGCCAGATAATCACTTTTTAACACTTTCTTTAAAATGTTTTAACTTTCCTCAAAATAATCTATACTTGGAGTTGGAATAGCAAAATTAACTTCCTAGTATCCCCCACGCCCACTGCGGCACTGAAAGCAAAACTCAAGGCAAGAAACGCAAATATTTGTTCAAGGAGACAGAGTAGTAACGTGACTGGTTAGAGCTGGATAGTGAAGGCACCGGCAATCAGCAGTATTTAGAGGGAGGTATATATAGGGTTACACCGGCAATCAGCAGTATTTAGAGGGAGCTATATATAGGGTTACACCGGCAATCAGAAGTATTTAGAGGGAGCTATATATAGGGTTGCACCGGCAATCAGCAGTATTTAGAGGGAGCTATATATATAGGGTTACACCGGCAATCAGCTGTATTTAGAGGAAGCTATATATAGGGTTACACCGGCAATCAGCAGTATTTAAAGGGAGCTATATATAGGGTTACACTGGCAATCCGCGGTATTTAGAGGGTGATATATAGCTACACCGGCAATCAGCAGTATTTAGAGGGCGATATATATATATATATATATATAGCTACACCGGCAATCAGCTGTATTTAGAGGGAGCTATATATAGGGTTACACCAGCAATCAGCAGTATTTAGAGGGAGCTATATGGGTTAGAAGGTGATCGCCTTAGAGAGTTCTCATGAAGGTTGAGGAAGTGTGAAAGAGAGGATGGGTAGGTAGAGGGAGAGGTTGGTGGGGGGAGATGTGAGCATGCGCTACATCCTTTATCACAGTTGTTTCGGCAAGGAGTATGTCAGAGGAGCGGATAGAAACTCATAACTGTTTTTTGTTGTTGTTTTTTTAGACTTGTAGTGGGTGATTGAGGTAATGACTGAGGAGTGCGGACCTATCAATGTCTTGTACTTTAACATGAGCTTTACACTGCCTTTTGTGTCACAATTCGGCATTGAAATAAAGAAAACTTGCTTAGCTGGTGATGATTGGCAGGGACGCATTGCTGTGGCACAGGGCAAATATGAATAGGCAGACTGGGCTCTGCGTGTATTAAAGTGCAACTGAAGCACTTTCCACCTGTTAAATACCTGCAGACCGTTGCTGCACTGCATTTGACAAGCTGCGCTGAACTCAGAATCAGGTCCACAATTAAACATGTATCATACAGTGTACAGAAACGTACGCCTTCTAGTCCAGCCTTTTTTTGTCTGATATCAATACAGATAGCTAGACTTTAGGCCAGTAGTTTCCAAAAATTCAACTAAAGAGAGCTAATTTCACGGAAATCATCCGAGCTACCAAATTTGTTAGTGTTTTTATACAAGAGTGCATTAGTGGCTACGCTATGCAAGATCACCAGCTGTGATCACCTTAGTAAAGGATTGCCAGGAGTAATGAAAAAAAAGCTTAGTTCGAAATACCTCTACAAAGGTAATTCATAATGGCCACAGCTGCAATGCCCCCTATCTTAGCAACAAGTCTTCCAATGCTGCATGATTTACCCTTCAAATATCAACTTTAAATATGTTTTGTAAAATATGGGTTCTGAAAACACACACATTTCGCCTCAAATAAACCCTTTTCAATGTTGGTATACATATATTAATTCAACCAAGTAAAAGTTTCTAATCTGGTTTGCTGGGCTGCACACAGGAGAGATACTCACAGGTAGCTGGTTAGCTAATTGTAGCTCAGGAGCTACTGGTTGGAGAAGTCTGCTGTAGGCTGTTTCATCTGCCTTAAGACGTACAGCATCTTTGCAACAAGCTTTGCCTTTTCTCTGTTTCTTGGTTCCATGATGTTCTTTTAGTTGTTCCTCAACTTCAGCCCTTTTTCTGTGTGTCTAAGCAATTAATTCTGCTCCCTAGCTGTGACATTACAGGTTGAACATTAGCTGTTTGCGTTTGCTTGGTTGCTAAATTATTTCCGTTTTTTTTTTTTTAAGCATTCCGTTTCCATTTGCTGATAAAGTCCTGGATGAGAAGCTTCTCGAGTTTACCTTAAGTGACATGAAAGTAAATATTAAAGATAGGCTAGTTTAGTCAGTCTGTGTTTTGTTAATTAGAAGTGAATTAACAAGTGGAACACAAAAAAGGACTCAAATATTGTGTCCCCTGTCCGACTATAAAATTCTCATACCTAAGTGGCTCAAGGGACAGTGAATGGATGAGCTACTTGAGGAGACTAAGCCAGCCATCTTCCGAAACTTTCCCTCAGCGGCGGGGACCCAATTTATGACACATCTTTCTAAACTGATATCATCAGATCCTCTGAGGCAGAATCCATCCTTCTTTTCATTACTTTCAGGCTGTCACTTTTTACAAAAATGTGTTATGGAATTTTCCATTTCATTGTTGTGGTTAAAACTATAACTCAAAATTGACAATAGCGTTCGCCCCACCACCAGTTACAAAATAGACATATTTTGTGGTATTGTTTCATATAGCCTTTCTCTGTTATGTGATACAAAAGCTATCAGGTAATTATTTAGATGATGTACGTTTTTCACAGACTAGGTACTTGCAAGTGTACAATGAATCACTTTCTGCACTAGCACAATCTTAATAGATCAGCAATTACCTTTATTTCCTGTGATTCATGTGTATACACGTCTACGCCTGTATTGTGCATTAATTACAACACATCTGTTTTCCAGGCATCCTCGACTATTTCATCGTCCACGGAGACTGAAGCTCGCATCTTTTGGTTGGCTCTGATCATATGTCCGATGATCTGGACGGTTTTCTTATTCAGTACCCTCTTCTCTTTAAAACTGAAGTGGCTGGTAAGGCATCACGTGAAAGGTCAAATTAACTTTAATAACAAATCTTAGTTCTTTTATGTAAATGTCTCGTATTATTGCAAGGGGTACACTAGAGAAAAAGAATAAGGACTTCACAGTTTATTAACTGGAAGAAGTTAAACATTCCGAAGTAAGGTTGATATTAGTATTGTCTGCTGAAGAGTTCCGTTTATTTCAGTCTGTGAAATGGATGCATCTACACAAAGGCATGTAAATAAAAAAATATATATATATTTTTTTTAATAAGGTCGAGTTTGCCCCATTATTTCATTGGTATTCGACTTTTGTTTTTAGCTAATTTACTGTTTTACTGTTCACCATTCCGTTCGAAGGTTGCCCAATTGTTTACTAGATATTTTCTAATGTTACTGGTGAGCATCCTGCAGTTGAGTCTCGTGTTTAAGCAGATTTTCCATTGGTATAATGGGATGTGTGGTTTTGCTTTGTCAATGTATGCTGTAAGGGTGCTGGTTTAAGAGACCTGAATTTTAAATTGTGAAGCTTCTACCTCCCGAGTTCGTTTGTGTGTATTTGACTCCTCGGTCTAAGCACAAAAGCAACTTCAAAGGGTATCCCGGCACTGAGCAACCTACTCTAGTTGGAAAAAGATGACTAAAGATAGCTTCTTTCCAGAAAAGACAGGATCTTAAGACGTTTCCTGAATTTGAGGTGTATAATGTGTGTGTGTGTGTGTGTGTGTGTGTGTGTGTGTATATATATATATATATATATATATATATATATATATATTTTTTTTTTTTAAATCTTCGTTGGCATGTGCTTCCAAGCTTTGACAGTGTAGACCGCAAAATGCTCTACAGCTATTTCACATTTTACATAATTTAGGGATTTTGAAAATAAGTTTGTTTTATAATTAAAGCCTAAATTTATTTACTATTGTTACACAATTTAAAATGAGAGCTACGTGGAAGGTCCTAGCGGCACCCTAATCCCAATTGTGGTTGGCATGTTTTGTAGTTTCCTAAAGTTGCCTTATTTATTGTTGTTTCACACCTCTTTATAGGCTTATTAGAACCTTGGTTGTTAGGTGTTATGTTGGCACACTAGTCTGTGCACATTTTTTAGTTTCTACTCTTAAAGAATATATTTAAATGGGTATTCTATGCAATTGTGTGTAGAGGGCGGGAGGGCCAAGGTGCCTTTCAAATGGTAGAGCATTCTTGGGCTGAATACACCTTAGGTTTTTTAATTTGTAGGACTTGTCTAATCTCGAAGTTGAGACGCTAATGAACCACAATGCTCTTCAGCCTAAACCTTTGTAAAGGTCACATAACCTTTAATTCCAGACGGGATGGGAGGGGTGCCGAGGGAGGGAGATATGACGTATAAATCTGGCCTTTCTTGGTTACTGTACTCCAAAAACAGTGACTTTATATATTATATTAGTAGTTCTGTATGGAAGATTTCGGGGTTGATTCACTCTCAATTCCAACCAAAAAATAGTTCAGGGTTTTGAGTAATTTCAAATCATCTAAATCTTGGGCAATTAGAGTTTAACATGATTCTGTTTGCGCTGGACTACTGAGGAGATCCAAAGCGAATCCAGTGAACACAGAGTGTAATGATTTAGCACATACTGGTTCTTAACGTGTCAGTATTGGCGCTATAGTTATTCTGTGGGACATGCGACTACACAAAAAGAAAACATGCAATGCTTTGGGCAGCCGTGACATTTTAGCCATTCATGGGAGGCTTGGAGGCTTCTGTGTTCTGCTTTTTTATGACTTCATAAGGCGTATAAAGATCTTTTGATTTGACGTTTGCATTTGTTTTCACAAAAGAATAAACGAGAGTTCGATAAACTGGAACTTGTTTATCTAAGCTAGTCTTATTTATTTCGAGCATAGCAGATAGTTTAAAATATTTTCTTCTTGATGATTTAGTAGTAGAATTATACTTTCATGCACAGCCTATGACTGTTTATTTTATGATTGTGAGGTGGCATTATTGGCATTCAGGAAGGTTGGCTGCAGACATGTACAGAAACATTGCTTGATGTGTAGTCTATACACATGTCTTAATGGAGTCAGAGAAACCTGATGTGTGTGGTTTTAGGGGAGGCAGATTATCAACTATTTACCCACTTTAAAATGTACATTTTTTATTGACTGATTAAATTATTTTATTTGTCCTCTGTTAGATATTGTGTTGGTGTGTTACCATATAAAATTCAACTAAAGGGCGTTTTGCAGTAAAATGTAAACGTAATAAGAGTGATCACGCCTGTCAATTTTTGTCAGTTTTAGCTAGTCTGGGGTAATATTTTTGGAGCAAGCAATCCAAAATATATATTTTGCGGTGGACAGGTGATTTAATGATGCAGCTATGTGGCACCGGTTAAAGGAGTTTAAATTTTGATAATTTATTGATCGTCATAAAAACGCTAGGATTTAAAAGAGATTCACAATATCTATTGAAATTAACTGGTGGCCTAATATGTCTTTAGTATATATGTGGCTGTTGCCTAATTTTATGGAATAACATCTCAAAGAGTGAACATTTAAATATGTACAATTTGTAATTAAACCACTCATTCCCTTCTCTTGTTTTCATAAAGCATATTTAGGATATTTTTTTTTTTTGAGATTTGTACAAAAAGTCACAAGTAAAAACAGAACAGATATCTGAGCATTAATTTATCTTAAGAGAAAATCAATATAGTTGTTGTCAAAACATAATGGTGTCTTTCTTGGTGCGTAACAGTTTGAAGAAAAGGATGGTGCATCTGCGAGAATAGACATTGAATAATGGGATTTAGGTAAACCATGTATCCAGGATGAAAGTGAAACTCAACCATTCCTTTACTGTATTCAATTACAAAAACCCTAGTGCCCAGTGCTTAAAAATATAATTTTACATGTTATATGTAAGATATAACCAGAACTCAAGTTGAGTTGGATATGAGCAGTTGGTACCCAAGTGCAGAGAAATTTCCAGGCATCTGCAAAACCTAATGGTAACAACACTTTATGATGGAAAACGTTAGAAAAAGGCAACAGATGTGGGACGTCAAACAATTAGAAGAACATTGGATCTTAATAACTACCTTATTCCGTGAAACATATCTTGATATTATTCACAAAAGAATAAAAAGTTAAAAGTACTGGAAGACATGTTCATATGACAGAGTTAATTTATTGTTAAGGGAAATGGGTGGAGGCAAACAGAAAGAGACCGAACCAGAGACAATCTACTGTTTGCCGTTTTCGTGCCTCTAGCACACTGATGCCAGTAAACGTTGCTGAAACTGGAAAAAGGTAGCTGCTGTTAGCTTTCAAACTGTGAAAGAACATTTGTCTTGTCACAAATACTCAATTTGGATGGTTTGTAGTCTGGAGAAAAGGTAAATCTAAAAAAAAAAATCCTTGTCCCATTAGAGAAGGGGGATGTGTGGGATGCCTGATTCTGGAGAAATTAGATCTATTTCGTAATCAACAACAATAAGGGTGCATGTGGAAAAGTGAAGACAAGGAAGAAAACTTGTAAGAGTCAGATCTGCTGGGTCAAAAAAGTACAACATTGGATTTATTACATAAAAGAATACTTACTGGTATATATTAGAACACACTTTTTTCACAGAACGTTTATGTACGTAATATTCTTTCAGAAGCCTAAGTCATAGCAAGCCCACATAATAATAAGACTTGAGGAATGAGGCAGCTACATTTTATGAATGCACTAGCCTACTATCAACAAATATGTAGATGCACAGCATGCCTATTTTGATGATGCACCAATCAATTCTTGAATAGTGACTGTCTTAACTGTACAAATATAATCTCAATGAATTTGAGATTGTATTGTTTGCCAAGAGGATTGATATGGACTTTTTTGCGAAGAAGTTTTTTTAACATATATTCCCAATGTTGCTTTTGATGAAGAGTATGGGATGTCATTTCTAAGTAGATGTCATATCTAATTTCTTGTAATTTATCTAGGCCCTTGTTATAGCAGGAATTTCGCTTCAAACTGCCAACCTGTATGGATACATCCACTGTAAAGTAGGAGGGCAAAAACATATAGGCAAAATGGCATCCAGGTTTTTGTCACAGCAGTTGTTTCAGAGGGTAAGTGTTTGCAAATTGGACTATGATTTCAACTGTTCTCAAATGTAAAGCAGAACTACTATAATTTCATTATTTGCCATGACTATAGAAGTCAGAATACTGATTTGATTGGTAGAGATACTTGAAACAATACAATAAAATGGTAATTTTGTTTGCTACATGGTGCCATAAAACATCTCAAGACAGCGGCAATGCGAGCCCGAGCTGTATTTCTTCCTGCTTAATGATGCCAAGTTTACATTTGTAACTATTATTAGTGGTATAGCAATGTTGCATATAGTTGATGTGAACGTGTGAATATAAGAGTATCTTTTTTTAAACCGGATTGGAGAGAGAGAGGAATTTGGAGCTGAAAGACAAATGGGCCGTTATACATTTTATTCTTGCCTTTTCTGTGGGGGAACAGCAGGAAAAGTAGACCCGACATGTGGGGTCGGGCAAATGGAATAAGATCACTTCCCTCAGCAACTCTTGCACTTCATCCCATATTTTCTTTCTACTTGAAGGATGCCCATTGCCGGAATAGAGAGGATCTAAAACACTTTATGAAAACATCTGGGGACCCAGAAAGAATGAAAGGTCTCATCATGCACCAAGGTCCTGCTCTCAATATCCCCTTTTTAATGATCTGATTCTGGTTCCTTGTACTGGTTTACATGATACATTAATTATACTGATGAATACTTCTAACCACAGATTACTCACTTTGTGAATATTCCCCAGGCATCAGACTAGATTCAGAAACTTTAAAGCAGTACTCCTGCTTACCGGTAGATGGTGTCGTGTGCTTCCACACTGATGGCATTTCACTCCAGAAGTGACAAGCAGATCCACAAATAACCACCATCTATGCTCTCTGACATCAGATCCTTTCCTTCTGTGCCTTCAGACCACGATTCAGGGCGTGTCATTGGTCTTCAAGACCACAAATTTCAGTAGAATTTACCTGTGTGCAAGGGAAAACCTCACTCCCTCCGATGACAAGGTCCAAATCGTGTACAGACTGCAGCAGATGTTTCTTTGGTATCCCAGGCCAGAGCAAAACTACACGTCCTGTGAAGACTGCACCCTGGTGAATCTGAAGGCCGTACTGAACCGTGAGGACAAACTTCACTGCACCAGACACAATAAGACTCCTTGACTTGACCGGCCACATTTGAAAGGAAGGTCGCATTCCCATTCTTGTGGAAAATCTTTATTGTGGTTGAAGTCTTCCAGTAAGTCTAAGAAAAAACATAAGAAGTCAAAGCAGTCTCCAAGGAGGGTATGAAGGTGTCAACTTGCCTCTTGGTCTAGCTCTGGATAACATTCAGATCTGATTCAGAGTCTAGACCCGGTGAACTCCAAACTTTCATATAGCCTGACTGTGACAATAAAGCAAGTAGAAGCCTTCATAGAGGCCATGCTGTGCATTTTCTGCACCCTCCCGCATGCCTTCAGGCTCCAAGTACCTGCAGCAGCCTCCCATCAGACTTCTGCCAGCGGGTCTACACCTAGGTTTGTGCCACTTGAATTTGCATCAGGTTGAGCACTGGCTTCAAAGCTGCCTTTGGTTTTGATGCCCCTCCCTGCGCCGGTTCTCTTTGCATCGTTGCAAGGGCTGCAGATGTCGGAGAATCTACGGTCCATTATGCTGACTCTGCAGAGTTCACCACAACCAAGGACACACCCAGACCTGACCGGGACGCAGCCAACAGGCAATCACTTCAATTCTTACATTTTAACCTTACCACGCAAGGGGGCCCAAACTTTGCACAATCTTTTTGCCACTTACTCGGATAATGACAAGTATGAGGCTATGGGTTTGTCTTGGGATTGTGTAAGCATTGGAAGCCACATTGCAAGCAAAGCCCCATCCCCCCTTTTTGTTCTTCCCTCAAAGCAGTTGGTTGGGGGGTCTTCCCTGAGTCCAATATTATTTAATGTCTCAAGTTGGCATTGTGCTAATTCTCTTAAATCTAAAGCGTTATGTGCTGTGTTAAGGATAACCTAAGAACCCTCTGCCACTGGATTTCTGACCTCCTGAGGGTAGCTGTATTCTAGTAGTGGTATCTTCGATTCAGAATTTTGGACTGTATATGGACAGTGATATTTTGCTTACAAGGCACTTCAACCGACTCATCTGCTTGCTTTTCATGCATGCAGATATTGGGCAATATTTTACGCCAGCTACCCAGTCAGTTATGTCCTCTACTAGTACAGAGTGTCACCTTGTTTAGACTTGAGTATGGTAATGCACTGTTTTTGGGGACTGCATGTAACTTATTACATGTCTTTAACATATTCAGTCAACCGCAGAAAATGTAAGCTTGACCGCCGACGTACTGACCCTTTTGGCTTAAGGGGGCCTTAGAAAGAGTGTTTCAGCATCAGAAGTAGGAATTGGATGTTATTCCCGATACCTGTGCCAAAGAAGGACCATTGCCTTCATCCTATTTTAGATCTTCATCCTCTCAAAGCCTGTGGAAGTTGTTCACACTAGCCCAGCTCCTATCTGCCCTAACTCCCAGAGACTGAATGGTGGTGTTGGACCTGCAGGTTATTTCCATATCCCCAAACTACAGATACCGCCTGCAGTTTAACGTCTGCCAGAAGCATTTTCAGTATGTAGCACTCCCTTCTACCTTCACCAGTGCCCCTCAGGTCTTTACGACAGGTAAGGCTGTGGCCACAGCATACCATAGGAGGTCAAGGGTTTGAGTCTTCCCCTAAGTCGAAAAATGGCTATTAAAGGTGGGCTCACCTCAAGCAGCCATTAGCAACCTCAAGGCAACAGTGAACCTCCTAACATTGTTTGGGTTTACTATCATTGCACCAAAATCACACCTCACTCCTTGGCAGGCACTCCAGTTCATCAGCACTATTCTGGATTTGGTATGGTTTTGTGCCCTCCCCTGTGTGAATAGGCTCTGTGCCTTTTGAAGTGGCTGAATGGCCAAGGAATTTCACTCTTGGGGAACCACCGTGCAGGATCTCTGTATGCGAGGGGGTGGATAAATTCAGCCGCCAACACTTATCGGATCATGAATGGCAGTTGCACCTAGAAGTGGCACACAGCGGTTTCAAGCAACGGGGAGAACTATTTCCCACTGCTGAAAATGTGCATTACCAAACATATTGTGTAATGGAGTTTCCAAGGCGGCTCTCTCTCAGATGCCTTCGACCTAGAGTGAAGCTCGGGATGCTTGTATGCCTTCCCACACTACCTCTCCTGCTCCTAGTTCTGAAGAAGAGAAGAAACGACCAGGCCAAAGTTATCAGACTTGCACTGTATTGGGCCAGGAGAGCCTGGTACCCAGATAAATTGATGTACCCTAGTTATTAGGATACGTTTGTGCTGTGGTGCTGCACCCAAGACATTAACCCACTACAAGCAAAGTTGTCTGAAGTTTTGATGTTTGTTTTGTCCGTGGCCCAGTAAGGACTTACTTTTGGCCCCTTTTAAAGACTATTTCTTGGGACTTTTGGCTTTTTACTGTTGCAAGATCGACCTTTTTTTATTTAAATCACCTCATGACATTTTTTAGAGTTTTGCAACAATTGTTGCCAAAACCCTTTGTGAGGTCACAGTGGTTCTTGAACTTAGTGCTCACTTTTTTCATGTGCACCCTATTGCGCTGCTAGTTTTCTACTGAGAATTCTGATGTTGAACATGATCGTGCTCATCACCATAACAATGCCAGATGTGTGAGCAAGCTGCAGGATCTTTCTGTCAACACCCCTTATACGATGTTCTTTCCACATAAGTTAGTGTTGAACTTGAGTTTCCTTTCTACCAAAAGTGGTCAATTCATTTCCTGCCAGTCAGGCTATTACCCAAACAGCATTCTTTGCTTTACCTCATACCTCTTAAGAGGAAGAGAGTCACCATCGTTAGACTCCAAGAGGGCCCTACGCTTGTAGATTGATTGCACCAAAGACCATCAGGAGGACGATCAGCTGTTTGTTGGGTTTTTCGAATCAAAGGAGCATGAAGCAGTGCAAAAACAGATGATCTCTTGATTGTTCTCAGCTGTGTGCTTACTCAGAAACACACCTGAAGTCTGTTAGATTGGTTGCTGTTTGATCAAGGTGAGCCAGTGCTCGGGTATTAGTCCACACATCTTTGGGGTTTTGTTGTCCACCTCATTAAGGAGTTTGCACTTCCCTAATAGCAAATTGTATCTACAGGGGAAAACTCTGCCACTGTCCCTCGCTTTAAATGTGGATACAGATAAAAAGCTGGTTGTTTACAGGTCTTGTTCCTCCAGCCTTGCCAGGTTGCTACAGGGCATAGACAGTTCTACTAGCTGTGCAGTTACACTACTACTACTGTTTCTGTTGTGCTGGCCCCTCATTGTGCACATGCCAATCCAGTCCATCTACCCTCATCCATGATGGCCAGTGAGCACCATCTTGTAATGTCCTCTGCGGAATGCTCACTATCAGCATTTGCAAGTATGACATAATACCACTACTAGTGTGAAAAAGCTAATTCTACAGGAATGAAAAGGAGCCCTAGATGAACCAAACTAAAACAAGCAAAGTTGATATAGATATATATGGAGAATGTCATTTACCCAGTGTACATCTGTTCGTGGCATGCAGTGCTGCAGATTCACATGCTGTGCATATCGTGCCATCTAGTGTTGGGCTCGGGGTGCTACAAGTTGTTTTTCTTCAAAGAAGTCTTTTTTTTTTTTTTGAGTCACAGGATCGAATTATTCCTCTTCTCGGTGATAGTGCACATGGGCATTGACTCCTTTGTTAGATTGTTTTCCTGCAGAAGGGTATAGGAAGGAGTGATAGAGTGAAAAAATGGAAATGTACAACTACATGTAATAAGTAAATAAGATGTCCATGCAAATGTTAATATATATATGTACATATGTACAAATGAGTACTGCAACGACTACAGGCTCCCGGGGAAGAGGGAGGGCGCATGTGGCTCTGCAGCACTACATGGCACGAACAGATGTACACTGGCTAAGTGACATTTTCCATTCCGTGGCATGTGTAACTGCAGATACACATGCTGTGCATAGACTAAAAAGCAGTTCTCCTCCCAATAAAGCGGTGGCTAGCCTGTAGAGGTTGAAATGGTCTGAAATAATGCTTTTAGCACTGCTTGGCCAACATTGGCTTGTTTTTTTGATAAAACATCCACATAGTAATGCTTTGTGAATGTATGTGGTGTGGACCATGTGGCAGCCTTGCCTATGTCTGCCATTGGAATGTTCCCTAAGAATGCCATTAGAGGCACCCTTTTTCGTAGTGGAATGTACTTTAGGATTTATCAAAAGTTGTCTTTCTGCTTTAATGTAACATGTTTGAATACATCTCACAATCCATCTAGCTAATCCTTGATTTGAAACAGGATTACCTTTATGTGGTTGTTGGAAAGCAACAAAAAGCTGTTTAGTTTTCCTAAAATCTTTTGTTCTGTCAACGTAGTACATTCAAGCTCTTTTAAGCTCAAGAGTGTGTAGAGCTCTTTCAGTTGAGTCTGGCTGTGGAAAGAAGACTGGCAATTCCACTGACTGATTAATGTGAAAAGGTGAAACTAATTTTGGTAAAAAGTTTGGGTTTGTCCTAATTACAACTATGTTTGTGTACTTGGAAAAGCGGTTCCTCTTGAGTAAATGCCTGAATTTCACTCCCTCTTAATTAAGTAATTGTTACTAAGAAAGCAACTTTCCTTGTGAGAAATTGATTATCACATGAGTGCATGGGCTCGAATGGTGGTCCCATTAGTCTTGTGAGTACAATATTAAGATTCCATGCAGGAACTGGTGGAGTTCTGGGTTGAATAATACGTGTAAGTCCTTCCATAAAAGCTTTTATGACAGAAACTCTAAGGAGAGAAGTGTGTTGTATGGTTTGTAGGTATGCTGATATAGCTGTTAGATTAATTTTAATAGAGGAAAAAGCTAAGTTAGATTTTTGTAAATAAAGCAAGTATCACACTATCTTGTACTGATGCTTTAAGTGAATCTATATTTTTAGGTTGGCAGTAGTAAACAAACTGTTTCCACTTGTTTGCATATTATTGTCTGGTTGTTGGTTTGCATGCTTGTTCTAGAACTTCCATACATTCCAATGGAAGGTGTAACTATCCAAACTCCATGACTTCAGGAGCCAAATCGCTAAATTGAGTACACTGGGATTGGGATGCCTGATTTGACCTTTGTTCTGTGTTAACATATCTGGTCTGTTTGGAAGTTTGAGATGGGGCACTACTGACAGATCCAGGAGTGTTGTGTACCAGTATTGCCGTGCCCATGTGGGAGCTACGGGTATCATGGTGAGAGAGGTGTGATGCATTTTGTTGACCAGAAATGGAATTAACAGGAGAGGGGGAAAAGCATAAGCAAATATCCCTGACCAGTTGATCCATAGAGCACTGCTCTTGGACAGAGGGTGTTGGTGTCTGGATGCGAAGTTTTGGCATTTTGCATTTTCGCTTGTTGCGAAAAGGTCTATGTCTGGTGTTCCCCACATTTGAAAGTAATGTTGAAGTAGCTGTGGGCGAATCTCTCACTCGTGTATTTGTTGCTGCATCCTGCTTAGTAGGTCTGCTAACTGCTTGTGTATCCCTGGGATGTATTCTGCTAGTAAGTAAATCTGATTTTTTTTTTCTTCAGATAATACATTGTTGTCATGTTATCTGTTCTTATTAAGACTGTCTTGTGTGTGATTTGAGGTTAAAATGCTTTTAGGGCCAATAACACAGCTAACAATTCTGAATGATTTCTGTGATAAGTTAATTGCGTTGAGTTCCATTCCTCTTATATGGTTAGGTTGTTGAGATGAGCTCCCCAACCTGTCATTGACGTATCTGTTGTGGTTATGGTCTGTGGCACTGGGTCCTGAAATGGCCGCCTTTTTATTAAGTTGTTGTGATTCCTCCATTGTAGAGATTTGTAAGTTTGGCGGTCTAACAAAACTAGATCCTGTAGCTGACCCTGTGCCTGAAACCATTGTTTAGAGAGACACTGTTGCAGTGGTCTCATGTTTAGTCTTGCATATGGTACTATTGCTATGCATGATGCCATCATCCCAATAGTTTCATGATAACTCTTACAGTTTAATTTTGATTGACCTTTATTTGTGATATGAGGTATTGAAAAGCCTGTATCCTCTGTGGATTTGGGTAGGCTAATGCTTTTTGAGTATTAAGAATTGCATCTAGATAAGGTTGAACCTGTGCTGGTTGAAGATGAGATTTTTGGTAACTGATTGTGAACCCTAATGTGTGTAGGGTATCTATTGTGCATGGAGTGTGCTGTTGACTCTGTAGAGTATTGCTGGATGTTATTAGCCAATTGTCTAGATGAGTGAAGGCATGTATGTGTTGTCTTCTGAGGTGAGCTGCTACTACAGCTAGACATTTTGTGAAAACCCTTGGAGCTGTTGTTATGCCGAAGGGAAGTACTTTGAATTGGTAGTGTTTGCCTGATATTACGAATATTAAGTATTTGCGGTGAGCTGGATGTATGGGAATATGAAAGTAGGCGTCTTTGAGGTTTAAAGGAGTCATGTAACTTATTCTTTTATAGTAGTGGAATTACAACCTGTAGAGTGACCATGTGAAAATCTTCTGACAGGATGTATAGATTTAGAGGTCTGAGATCTAGGATGGGTCTGAGAGTACCATCCTTTTTTTGGTACAAGGAAATATAGTGAATATACTCCTGTTCCTTGTTGCGATATTGGAACGATTTCTATTGCTCCTTTTAGTAATAGAGATTGTACCTCTTGTTTTAGCAGAACAGTGATTTCTGGAGAGAGTCTGTGAGAATGAGGAGGAATATTTAGTGGAGTAGAAATGAGTTCTAGGCAATAACCGTTGCGGGTAATTGAAAGTACCCATTGGTCTGTGATGATGTTTTGAAAAGGAAGAGTGGAATTGTTGCAGTCTTCCTCCCACAGGAGACATGTGGGTTTGTGGGATGTTGAGGAAGTCATTGTTTTGTGGGAGAGGTAGCACTTTTCGAAGCATTAAACTTTCCTCTGGCTCTAAGGTTTTTGGCCTCTGTAAGAGCCTCTAAATGACCCTCTTGCCTAATATTGTTGCATTTGTTTGGGACGGGAGGTGGAAGCCTCTGTAGTTTGGGGTTTGAAGCCTCCCTTAAACTGTTGTTTCCGTAAGGAACCCCAAAAAGGTGTGGTATATAGGGCTCCCATGGCTTTTGCAGTGTCATAATCCTTTCGGAGTTTCTCAATAGTAGTATCTACTTCCGGTCCGAATAGATGCTGTTTATCGAAAGGCATGTTGCGCGCTGCCTGCTGTATTTCGAGTTTACACCCGGAGGACCTTAGCCATGCATGTCGTCTAATTGTTACACTAGTGTTGATACTTCTAGCTGCAGTGTCAGCTGCGTCTGGGGCAGATCTAATCTGGTTATTAGTGATAGCCTGTCCCTCTTCAGCAATTTGTTGTGCTCTCTTTTAGTGCTCCTTGGGTAGACACTGCAAGAATTCTTGCATTTCATCCCAGAGTGTCCTGTCATACCTTGCTAACAGAGCTTGGGAATTGGCAATACGCCATTGGTTAGCTGCTTGTGGAGCTACCCTTTTACCCGCAGCATCAAACTTCCTACTTTCCTTGTCAGGGGTGGAGTATCCCCCAAAGACTGGCTATTAGCCCTTTTCCTAGCTGCACTGACCACAATGGAATCTGGTGGCACTTGTTGGGTAATGCACTCTGTTGGTGCAGGCTTATTATTTCTACCAATTTTTCGTTTTAAAACCCTAGCTTTGACTGGATCTTAACATATATATCGTCTGCATGTTTAAGCATACCAGTCAGCATTGGTAAGCACTGGTAGCGTGTATGGGGTAGAGGATAATGTACTGAAAAGAAAGTCCTCTTCCAAGGGTTCTGCTTGCATTTGAACCCCATGGTATGCAGCTGCCCTAGATATGACCTGTATGTAAACTGTACTATCCTCTGGAGGTGAAGGTTTGGTAGGATAAAGATCAGGATCATTGGACGGTATAGGGTCCGAGTCATACAAGTCCAAAGGGTCCACTATATCTCCATGTGAGTAAGTGTGAGAGTGTGATGGTGAAGGTAGTGGTGGTGTGGGGTAGTAGGTGGTGGAGAAAAGGAAAGCTGTGGTGAAGGTAGATGGAGAGGTAGTGGCTTCTCTTTTACATTTTTTTTTTCTGGTGGCAGAGCAGTGGCAAGAGTCTCTCGAAATGCCAGCTTCCTTTTGGTTTGTGGTGGTAGAGAAGCAATAATTTTCCGTTTCTTTATGGATACATATTCTCCTCTGTTTACTGTCCATGACCTCCAAAATTGGTTGGATATCAGAATCCTATGTTTGATATTCTGATGTTTTTGTGCCCTTAGAGGACTGTTCACTATTTGTCTTGGGCATACGCTTTAAACGGCTCGAAAGTCCTGTCTCTTCTGTGTGGAAGGATGTTTTCAGCTCCGAAACGGTGATAAGTTTTTTTCAGTCCCAAAGAAATGAGCCAAGGTTTCGGCTCTAAAGCCAGACGCTGTATTTTTCGACTCCGAAGAATGTAGGCGTCGGCTCAGAGGTGGAGCTTCTTATCTTTTTGCTCAACTGCGGCACCCAAACAAGCGTGACCTGTTTATGGGGTAACTTGGCCTTTTTCAGTGCCGAACCCGAGGGCCGGTCGCCTACAAGTTTCTTTCTGGTAGGACCACGGCTTTCCAGCAGTGATGCACCCAATGCCTTAGTAGATTTTTTGGAAGTGGGCGTAGGGGGGCAGGTGTATTCACTGCTGAGCCGCTGTGATAGGTTGGCTGTCTTCTGATCCTGGTTCGGAGTCGGAATCCTGAATTGAAACAGCTGTCTGTGCCTGCTCCTCCTCTAAGGTGTTGGTAGACTGTATTTTTCGACGACATTTCGAGTCTTCTTGCTCTTCGGTCGCGCGGTGTCTTTTTCGACCAAAACGACCGACAGGCTCCACAATCTCCTCTCGATGTTCAGGAGAAAGGCAAAGATTACATACCACATGCTGGTCAGTGTAAGGGAATTTCACGTGGCATCGAGGACAGAATCGGAATGGACCTTGATCCATCAGGCAATGGCATGGTAGGCCCAAGAAGGGTGTTTTCTTGATCCTGACGGTACTATCGGATCAATTGCAGAGGTAAACGTCGGTCAAAACAATACCAACGGTATAATAAAGCAAATATAAAGTTTCCGAATCAAAAGTCTCAGAGCGAGAGGAAACCCGTCCGAACCTGACGGTGGAAAGAAAACAATCTAACAAAGGAGTTGATGCCCATGCACACTATCACCAAGAGGAGTCATCATTCGATCCCTGACTGAAAAAAAGACTTCTTTGAAGAAAAACAACTTGCAACACTCCGAGCCCAACACTAGATTGCAGGATATGCACATCATGTGTATCTGCAGCTACACATGCCACCGAACATATATCATTAGTATATTAATTCCTGTAGAGTTAGTTTTTTTCACACTAGAAGTGGTATTATGTAATTCTTGCATTCATTTGAAGCAAGCTTTTCTTTCCGAAAGGACACTTGGTTCTCCTTCCACTGCACTAACTCTCTTTGGTCGCAGAACTGTTAGTCTTTTAGTGAAGTTGTTTGCCATCTGTGCCAGCAAAATGTTTGAAATTGTTAGTACGTGTTTTTGGGACTCAAACATCCCACTTAAAGCTCAAGTGGCTCCTTAAATAGGTCTTCACCGAGTAAGCATGATTTTCTGTTTGGTAGTTTAAAGGAAAAATTCCAGTTCTTCTTTTGGCCCTCTGGAAAAAAAAAAAAAAAGATGATTGTCCTAGACACCATTAACCAGTCTCTTTATAAAAGTAAAAAGCCCCAGCCTGAGACCACACCTGGTTCTCCTCAAGTAAGTTGATGCCTATCAGACCCCACATATTGTTATAGGAAAAAAGACCACATCAGTTCAGGTTACTTTTAGGTGCAACATTTAGATTTATTTACAATTCATAAAGGTTTCCCCAGAGTGGTATCATCTACTATCCTAAGAGCCACTGTTTCCCGCTATAGTCCTTCATAGTCAGGTGTCCTTCAGTTTGCCAATATGGGGTCCTTAGGTGGTGGCATTGGACACACTGGAAGTCAGAAGGTCATTCCTCCTGTGTAGAGATAGATGGTCCCAGTAACATCCTCTCGGTCTGTCCTGCAGGTTCACCTAGTACCAGGGTACCCCCAGTGAGTCTTTCCCCCAGGTGGTCACACATGCCTGTGTAGAGAGAAGCACACATCAGCACAGAATAGTCTGAGTTGTCACACTTGTAGAAGTGTGATGATTAGGAGTTGAGTTGGTACTGTCACTGGCAATGCTATTGGATGATGGTAGTGCAGTGGGCTCCTGACAAGGGCCCTGGCACTTATGTTAAAAAAAATAAAATAAGCACTGGTTAAGACCTCAACATGTAGTCATGTCACAATCTCTAGAGGGTCCTGTAAGTTTTCTGTAACAAATCCTTCAGCTCAGTTTGGTCAGCTGTGGCACAAAGAAATCAGGCTTAGTCAATGAAACAGGTATAAAGCATTTAGAAGTGGTGCCAAAACAATAGGTAAGTAAGAAACATGACACAATAAAAAAATTCAACATAAAGAGAGTATTTTTAAAAGTTCAATACCAATCCTCTCTTGGACTGGCCACCGCGGGTTGGGAGCCAGTCACAGGAAAAACTTAGGTTCAGGGAGACAGTTACTTGTTGGGATCAGCAGTTTTAGAGTCGAGAGAGAGGAAGAAGAGAGGAAGAGAGAGAGAAAAAGAAAGACAAACTGACAAACTCTATCTCCTACTGTAGGAAGTTGGCTCTGTATATACTATTTCAGAGTAAGAAATAGTGTGCACAGAGTCAAAGGGTTCCCCTTAGAGGTAAGATAGTGGCAAAAAGAGATAGAGCATTAGAATTATTTTGTGGTAGAGTGGTCGAGCAGTAGGCTTATCAGTGGGTAGTGTTAAGCATTTGTTGTACACACAGAGGCAATAAATGAGGAACACACACTCAAAGACTTACTCCAGGCCAATAGGTTTTTATATTGAAACATATCTTTTCTTAGTTTATTTTAAGAACCACAGGTTCAAGATTTACATCAAACACTTTAAATGTAAGGTACTTCACTTAGATACTTTAGGAACTTTGAATGAACACAATATCCTGTACAGTCTTTGTAAAAATGGCAATAAGCTATTTCAAAAGTGGACACAGTGCAATAATCAACAGTTCCTGGGGGAGGTAAGTATAGGTTAGGTTAGTTTGGTTTGGAAGGTAAGTAAAACACAAGTCTCAAAGTTGGGGCATAGGCAGCCCACCATGGGGGGTTCAAGGCAACCCCAAAGTCACCACACCAGCAGCTCAGGGCCGGTCAGGTGCAGAGGTCAAAGAGGTGCCCAAAACACATAGGCTTCTATGGAGAACAGGGGTGCCCCGGTTCCAGTCTGCCAGCAGGTAAGTACCTGCGTCCTCGGGGGGGGTGGGGCAGACCAGGGGGGTTTTGTAGGGCGCCGAGGGGGACACAAGAAGGTACAGAAAGTACACCCTCAGCGGCACAGGGGCGGCCGGGTGCAGTGTGCAAACAGGCGTCAGGTTTTGTATAGGAAGTAATGGAGGGTCCCGGGGGTCACTTCAACTATGCAGGCAGGCACAAGGGGGCGGGGGGCGGCTCATTGGGGCAGCCACCACCAGGGCTAGGCAGAGGGTCGCCTGGGGGTCGCTCTTGCACTGGAGTTCGGTTCCTTCAGGTCCTGGGGGCTGCGGGTGCAGTGTTGGTTCCAGGCGCTGGGTCCCTTGTTACAGGCAGTCGCGGTCAGGGGGAGCCTCTGGATTCTCTCTGCAGGCTTCGCTGTGGGGGCTCAGGGGGGTCGTCTCTGGTTACTCACAGGCTCGCAGTCACCGGGGAGTCCTCCCTGAGGTGTTAGTTTTCTGCAGGTCGAGCCGGGGGCATCAGGTGCAGAGTGGGAAGTCTCACGCTTCCGGCGAGAAACGTGAAGTCTTTAAAGTTGCCTCTTTGTTGCAAAGAAGTTGCAGGTTTTTGAACAGGGCCGCTGTTCACTGGAGTTTCTTGGTCCTTAGGTGCAGGGCAGTCCTCTGAGGCTTCAGAGGTCGCTGGTCCCTGTTGGATGTGTCGCTGTTGCAGTTTTCTTTAAAGTTGGGAGACAGGCCAGTAGGGCTGGGGCCAAGGCAGTTGTCGTCTCCGTCTTCTCTGCAAGGCTTCAGGGCAGCAGTCCTTCTTCTTGTTAAGGTTGCAGGAATTTTGGGCCATATGTGCGAACACTTTTTCCCATAGACACAGAATGGGTAAAAACCATTGCTACATCTGCCCCCTAGTTTCCTAGGTTCTGGGTAGCCCCTAAATACTGAATTTAGGGGTGTGTTTAGTTCTGGGAGGGCAGTAGCCAATGGCTACTGTTCTGGAGGGTGGCTACATCCTCTTTGTGCCTCCTCTCTGTGGGGAGGGGGGCACATCCCTCATCCTATTGGGGGAATCCTCCACCCTCAAGATGGAGGATTTCTAAAAGCAGGAGTCAGCTCAGGACACCTTAGGGGATGTCCTGACTGGTGGGTGGCTCCTCCTTGTTTTTCTAATTATCTCTCTAGCCTTGCCGCCAAAAGTGGGGGCAGTGGCAGGAGGGGCGGGCATCTCCACTAGTTGGGATGCCCTGTGGTGCTGTAACAAAAGGGGTGAGCCTTTGAGGCTCACCGCCAGGTGTTCTAGTTCCTGCAGGGGGAGATGAGAAGCACTTCCACCCAGTACAGGCTTTGTCCCTGGCCACAGAGTGACAAAGGCACTCTCCCCATGTGTCCAGCAACATGTCTGGTGTGTGGCAGGCTGGCATAAACTAGTCAGCCTACACTGGAAGTCGGGTTGGTATTCAGGGGGCACCTCTAAGGTGCCCTCTGGGTGTATGTTACAATAAATTGCACACTGGCATCAGTGTGCATTTATTGTGCTGAGAAGTTTGATAACAAACTTCCCAGTTTTCAGTGTAGCCGTTATGGAACTGTGGAGTTCGTGTTTGACAAACTCCCAGACCATATACTCCTATGGCTACCCTGCACTTATAATGTCTAAGGTTTTGCTTAGACACTGTAGGGGCATAGTGTCATGCACTTATGCCCTCCCCTGTGGTATACTGCATCCTGCCTTAGGGCTGTAAAGCCTGCTAGAGGGGTGACTTACCTATGCCACAGGCAGTGTGAGGTTGGCATGGCACTCAGAGGGGAGTGCCATGTCGACTTAGTCATTTTCTCCCCACCAGGACACACAAGCTGTGAGGCAGTGTGCATGTGCTGAGCGAAGCGTCCCCAGGGTAGTATAAGACATGCTGCAGCCCTTACAGACCTTCCCTGGCATCAGGGCCCTTGGTACCAGTTACAAGGGACTTACCTGAGTGCGAGGGTTGTGCCAATTGTGGAGACAAAGGTACAGTTTAGGGAAAGAACCCTGGTGCTGGGGCCTGGTTAGCAGGGTCCCAGCACACTTTCAAATCATAACTTAGCATCAGCAAAGGCAAAAAGTCAGGGGGTAACCATGCCAAGGAGGCATTTCCTTACACCTACAATGCCTCAAAGTCCAGTGCAGGTCCAGTTGCTACTGAGTGTCTCTTTCTTGCAGGATGACCAGGGTTTACTTCAAGAATGGCCACACGTCCCATGGAATACGAGACACCTTGGACAGGTCAGGGCTCGGTCTCTGTGCAGGCACTTTAGCAGGCAAGTGATTCTGGGCAACTGGGCTCTCACAAGTGCAGGCTTCCTTCAGCTTTTGTATCCCTGGTGCTGAACAGGCGGCTAGCAACCTGTACCTTGGAGTCACTTTTTTCTGGGACAGATAGAGCCTTTTTCCACAAGTTGTCATTGCAGCGATAGTCCTTTTGAAGAGTCCCTTGGGTTCAGCAAGTTCGGTCCAGTCTTTGGTGCAGCCTCTCTTTGGTGGGTCCAGGGAGCACCAGGGCAGTCATTCTTCTGTTCTGGGTACAGGAAGAGCTCTTCCTCCACGTGTGTGCACAGGGTCTTTTCCAGTCCGTTGGGTTCTGCAGGTGCAGTCCTTGCTTGGTGCTTCTTTGCTGGGTCCTGGGACCAGCAGAGCAGTTCTTTTGTCTTCTTGCCAGTCGAGCAGTGATCTAAGGACTGTGGGCCCGGAGTTCCACTTTTAAGCCATCTGCTTGTTTATGTAAGGGAAGGACTCACTTGGCGATGGTGCAGTTGTTCCCTAGAGGCTATCCAACCCACTTTACATCATGTCTTGGGGGGCTCTGGCCCTCAAACAATCCCAGCATAGCCCTCTTTACCATAAATAAAATGGTACAAGCATCACCCTTGAAAAGAACACCCCCAACCCCAAAAGAGGTAAATAAATCCACAAAATGTACCCTATCCTCTGTTTGATGGGATGTAGGTCGCACCTCGATCACAGCAATTGGTGCAAGGAGGGAACCAAGGATGACGCATACCACATAACTGGTGGGCGAGGCCTTCGTCCTGATACAGTGAGATATCTGTTCTCACTTAGTCTTTTTTTCTTCCTTAGTATAAATAGTTTGTTTTACTGCATGTAGTAGCTCGAATCGGAGGTTAGACAGACTGTCCTGAAAACTCTTCTGCCCCCCCCATGTGGGTTGTGATAACATCTGTACCTGAATCCTGCCTGCTAGAAGGATGCTGAGAACAATATTTTTTGTTGCAATGCTTGTCTAGATTGACAGGGGCCGTCAAATAACGAATAAAAATGTTGTATCACTTGACATTGATGGTCATAATGAAACTGGAAAGAAATTATACTTATTATCGATAGCTTTTACCAAGTTAGCATCCTTGCACCTTCCCTTTTTTATCTCATCACTTGAAACCTTTCCCCTTATCAAGGGTCCTGCCTTAGGCCTCTGCAGATCACCAAATTAAAACAGATAATACAACACAGTGTGGATACTCCTGTTGCATACATGAGACCCATTCAGTTTAGTATGAACCCGAGTAAAATAAAAACCATGATCTATAACAGGTCTGAATGAAGGTTTCTAATTTGCCAGTAAAAGCAGACATGATGTTGTGAAAGTATAAGGCTGCATGGGCGAAAACGTATATCTACGCTAATTTTTTACACTTAGGATAGATACCTTAGAAAAATAGGGGCCAAGATTTGGGGATGTACTTTTATATGTTGGAATATTTTGCATCTCTGTTGTGAAAATATTCTTCAGCACAATCAAGTCAGTACTAGACAACAGAATGGTTATCTATTTTTTTTTTTATTATTCTTTATTGGCATTTTTAGTGATATTCAACCAGTAAAACTGAAATATGCGAAGACGTACTTATCAACACTGCAAATAACCGGTATCAGAAAGGGAAAACAATTGGTGTACAGTCACATTTTTCGTGCCGTCATCCAAGCTGATACCATAAAGGAGAGACAAAGAAATTGCTTTTGCATTTCCAAGGGTGATGCCAAATATATAGGGAATGAAACTAACAAAAAGAAGGAGAAAAATTTCATAGCAACCAAATAAACTAACTATAAAACATCCATTCAGGACTGTAATATGGCGAAAGCAGAAGCACCATAGCTCAGTCATGAGAAACTGCATTTGAGTGGGAGAAAGGCATAGGGTGCCTTTTAA